>NW_012102255.1:3136113-3150544 GCF_000951045.1 Mandrillus leucophaeus | reverse complement strand
TATCTGGTGACCATTGGCTCTCTGTTCATAATTTACAGTAAGATTCCATAAAACTGATTGGAGACTCTGTGGATTCGGATTATAGAATGCTGAGTTTTGTAGTATAACTCTCCATCAAAAATGACGAAAAATGCTGACAAATACAAAATAACATGTAAAACACTGGAGAGATTAAAAGCCAGTAGAGAAATTTCAGGCTTATATTTGGATGAAAGCTTGTAACGAAGGGGTTAGTAAACTATGCAATGGCAGAGCACCAAAGCTGCTTGTCCACTAAAGGCATTTGTCAGTGCCACGTACTTGAACTTAAGAAACTTTAGAGGAAAAAGGGTCGGAAGTTAAGACTCACAAGCTCCATAAGGTAGTCAGACTTAAACGAGATCCTGTCCATATTGAACTGGGACCCAAAATGACTCAACGCCCACTGTATGGAGAAATGGCTCAGGGAAATCTTGGTGCTGAAAAGTGCAGTTATTAATATTATAAATTATTAATAAAAGGAAAGACCCAAAAAAGACCCTATAACACTAATGCCTAAAGACCAAATCTTATGTAAATTTGCAATCTAGATGGGCAAAGCTTGCTTGAGTTGACCAAGGAAGCTCGATCTCTGAACTGATTTAAGGTGGTTCTCAACTAGTTAAGCTTTCACATCTCTGGAAGAAACAAATGAAAAGCCTCACCAGAGAAGAATACACCTAACCTTGGCTTCTGGAAAAGCCCACAAGTCGTTTTTCCAGACCGGCAAATGATGGGTCAATGATAATTAGAAACTTAAGAACAAAAACAATATGAGTGAGTACAAAGAAAACAACAGACAACAGAAACAAAGTTACTCACATTTCAAAAACTGGAAGTAATATATGTGTATGTTAAAAAATTAAGTTCACTAAATAAATGACAGGCTTTTTGAACTACAGAGAATAATAATAAAAGTGACCTTAGAAAAAGAATCATACAGATTCTAGGCATGAAAAATACAATAATAGAAATAAAAAGTGCAGTGGATATCCTTGGCAGCAGATTAGTCATAGGAGAAGGGAAAATAGTAGACTCCAGATAGAGGGGATTATCCATTATGCAGCACAGAGAGAGAAACATATGAAAAATGTAGTAAACAAGAACTAGGGAAGATATAGTATTAAGGTCTGCCATACATTTGATCTAAGTAAGACCCATAAGGATAGAAAAATAAGAATATGCAGAGGTCAGGTTTGAATATATCATTGTTGAAAACTTCCCCAAACTTATAAAAGCACCAGTTCATAGATTCTAAGGTCTAGTGCCCCCTAAGCATGATAAAAAAAATAATTCTATAACAGAAATACAATTATGAATTTACAGAAAACTGAAGAAAAAGCAACCAGAGTAAAAGACCAGATTACCTTCAAAAGAATGCCAGTTAGATTCACGGATGATTTCTCATTAGCCTCCCTGGGTGTCAGAAACAATGGAATGGTGTTTTCAGTTGGTGAAAGAAAATAATAACTGAGGAACTGCTCTGTGCTGGAGAAGACTAAAGAGACATGAGCTCTATATGCCATGAGAATTTATAGATTGGATCCTGAGCCAATTGGTAAAATTCACCTAAATATGTAGTTTAGCTAATGGTATTGCATATCAGTGTTAATGTCTTGGTTTTGATCATTGTACTATGATTATATAAGATGTTCACATTTGGAGAAACTGGGTGAAGGGCATATGGGAAATCTTTGTATTATTTTTGCAACTTTTTTTCATGTCTGAAATTATTTCAAAATTAAAAATTTAAAAAAACTTCTACCATAGAATAGTATACTCTACAAAAGTATCTTTCAAGAATGAGGTTGTAATGAAGACATTTTAAAACAAAACCTGAGAAGGCTGAATACTAACAGACCTGCACTGGGAAAAAAAATGCTAAGAATGTATGTACATCATGCAGAAGGAAAGTGATCACAGATAGAAGGTTGGTGTTACAAGAAGAAACGGAAAAGAAAGAAAATGGACAACTAGGATTCCAAGCTGTGCAGAGGCTCCTGGGATCTGGCGATTACTACTTTCTACATTTTGTTCCTCCATGCTTAGGCATGGTACCCGCTTTCTGCTCTTACTAAATTTTGGATTACCACCTTCCAAACACTTTTATAAGTCGTTTCCAGTATCAAGTCCCTCTTTTTTCCAAAATGTACTTCAGCATACATAGCTGATAGCTTGAGTGGGGGTCCCAGGAAACAGACTCGTGATTATGGGATCTGTTGTTGACTTCTTTGAGCCTGAGTGTAGTGAAGACCTAATTGCTGGTGAAAATAGTTACTGTTAATCTATGGAGAGCAGTGTCATCATGAATGCTTATTGTCCCCTTTGCCCGCCTGGGATAAAGTACCTCCTGAAGAAAGGTTTTAGGAAAAGAAGTTGCAGTGCACTTCACTGGTACTATAGTCAGGATGGCCTAAAGGCTGTGGAGTGGAATCACTGTTTGTGACTATGCTGGAGAGATCAAAGGAAAAAAATTACAAGTTTAGTGTTCTAAACACTTAGTGTTCTCTGCTCGAAAAACAATCAGGAAGCAGAAAACTTCTAAAGTAGCCCTAAAAGGATTATTTCTTGTAGTTGTGGCTAGAATTCCGTGAAGGTTGAATCCAGAGCCCCACCAAGTCTCTAACATAAACGATATGGTATTGATAGGGAAAGAACAAGTTTAAAAGAG
Organism: Mandrillus leucophaeus; assembly: GCF_000951045.1. Taxonomy (NCBI): domain Eukaryota; kingdom Metazoa; phylum Chordata; class Mammalia; order Primates; family Cercopithecidae; genus Mandrillus; species Mandrillus leucophaeus. The sequence goes on along the minus strand of NW_012102255.1, from coordinate 3,147,855 downwards.
GAATATTTGTGTGAAATTGGACAAACTGACCACCTTGAATTCCCAGATATCCTCCAGCCTTCCTTACAAAAGAAAGCAGTTCCACCTCCCCTATCTGAAGACACTTGCTTTCTTTCCCTTGACTGAAGATTCTGTAGTAATGTCACCAGAAGCAATTGACTTCACAAGGGATACCCTTATTCTTCTCGAGACCCACCTCTACCACCCTTCATTGCCTCCAGAAGAACAACTACAGTCATATTTCTCATACCATGTGAAGACTACTTGAGGAAGAGATAGCTTGTCTATCCTGGGGAATATGTGTAAGAAATAAGTCTAAAGATATTAGAGCCAGGAAGATGTAATATAATTCTGGATCAGACTGAATTTATCAATAAAGATTGTGGGTTTAATGTTGTAGCCTGACAGCTAAGACTGACTCTAACAATTTGCTTGCTTGCTTGACTGAAACCTAGACTAACTTGTCTCATTAAATGAGATTGAGATGTCACAACTTCCTGGTGTGTTGAAGAGGAGGCAACACAAAGACTTAAAGATATTAAAATGTTGGAATGTTTTATCATGGCTATCAAATCCCTACAACCACTCCAACTCCAAGGTAGCACTCAATCATATACCCCAGAGGACACTTCATTTACTAATGCATTAAAAAATACTTTAGTTGGTGGGTGTGATGACTCACTCCTGTAATCCCAGCACTTTGGTAGACCAAGGCAGGTGGATCATGAGGTAAGGAGTTCAAGGCCAGCCTGGTCAACATGGTGAAACCTTGTCTCTACTAAAAATACAAAAATTGGCATGGTGGCGCATGCCTGTAATCCCAGCCACTCGGGAGACTGAGGCAGGAGAATTGCTTCAACTGGGACCTAGGAGGCGGAGGTTGCAGTGAGCTGACGTCGTGCCACTGCACTCCAGCCTGGGGCATAGAGCGAGACTCCATCTCAAAAAAAAATATGCTTTAATGAGAGGAGCATTTCATCCTTGAAAAACTCTGTGGTGGCTCTGCTCCTCAGAACCCAGGAAGGATGGTGAGAGATGCCAGCCTTGAAATGGGCTCTTTAGTTTCACTGAGAATGATAAGATCTCAGAGGGACAAACTTAACCTCCAAAGACAATGTGGGAACAGTCATTATAATTAGTACAGGCAAAGTGGAAATCGGAGTTTTTTTGACTTCAGTCAATTATTTTTTTCTATATCAATTTGCAAGGACGAAAAGAAGCACTTTGCTTTTACATGGTAGGACCAGCAGTACACCTTCACAATTTTGCCTTCAGACTATGTCAGTGTTCCCAAAATCTAGTCTTCCCAGATCTGAATCATTTTGTCATCCCACAGAACATTACTTTGGTTCACTGCATCGATGACATTATGCTGAATTGGCCTGGTGAACAGTAAATGGTAAATTCCTTCACCGATCTACTAAGACCATATGTGCCAAAATCCCATCACAGAAGTAAAGTTTCTAAATTACAATACTGTAGAGAATTTAAGGTTATTCCCTTTCAAGTGAAAGATGAGTTATTGCACCTTTGGAATATACCAATTAGAAAGTGACATAGCACTTGTGGACTTTGGATTTTTCGGTGTTGGAGACCCCATTTGACTGTGCTACTCTGACCCATTTACTGAGTGGCATTTATCAATAGGAAGATCCCTAGAATTTTGGAGCAAAGGCACTCCCTCTTCTGCAGATAATTCTTTTGAGAAATAACACCTGGTTTGCAACAGAGTTGTCTAACATGAAGTGGGTATTAACTGATTCATCAAGACCCAACATTTGGAATATGAACAATCCATCACCAAATGGAAATGGTATATATAGAGATCAGGTTTGAATCAGTCATGAAGGCATGAGTAGCTTGCATGAGAAGGTGACTCAGGTTCTCTTGACACCAGTTCTTGCTGCACTGCTGTCTCTCCTTTAATTTACACTTTTGCCCTCATAGAAAATTCTTTATGATAAGTTGAGAGAGAAAGAAAAATAATGGGCTCATTTACAGATTGTCCTTTATGATATGCTGTCCTCAGCAAGAAGTGGACCGATGTTGTATTATACTATCAAGAGTGTTACTGAAAGACCATAAAAGTAAATCCTCCCAATGGGCAGAAGGTCAAGATGTACATCTGATTTTCTGCATCATCTGGATAAAAAACTCGAGGTACAGATCCATACTAACACATGGGACTGGCTGATGATTAGACCATATGTTCAGATACTTCATAAATATTATAAGATTGTTTGAGACCAGCCTGGCCAACATGAACATACTCCATCTCTACTAAAAATACAAACATTAGCTGAGCATGGTGGTGTGCACCTGTAGTCCCAGCTACTCGGGAGGCTGAGGCAGGAGAATTGCTTCAACCCAGGAGGTAGAGGTTGCAGTCAACCGAGATCACGCCACTGCACTCCAGCCTGGGTGACAGAGCAAGACCCTGTCTCAAAAAAAATCTCCAGAAAGAAATATTATAAGATTGGCAACAAAGATTTACAGGAAAGAGATATGTGGGTGTGCCTCTTGAAATGGACAAAATATGCAGATATCTGTGTCCCATTTATTTTTCCTGTAAAAGATATAGAGGTGTCTCTCAATCATCAGGTGGACAAGATTATTTATTTTGGGAATGGCAGCCTCCCTGGCATGTACTTATATAAAAAGTATGTAGGTACCATATACTTATATAAGTTACACATACATGCAGACTCCTATCTCATATACATGATATATAGTAATGACGTAGAAGCACCATAAAGTTATATATACGGTAACCACAGAGACAGGAATGGAGACCATTTGTGGATTTGATAAGGTGGATTCCTCTTACCAAGGGTGATATACCTGCTGTCGCTGCAGAATACCCAGTGTGCCAACAGCAGAGACCAACCCCAAAAGTCCACCATTCCCTAGTGGAACCAGGCTGCCATCTGGAAACAGGTTGAGGTGAATTATGTTGGATGGTTTTCATTCTGGAAGGATAAGTTATTTCTACTAGATTCGAATATATCTATTCCTTTGTGTGTGTGTGTAATTAGTCTTCTATCCCCACATTGTTTCTGCCAGAACCGCCAAGTCCATGGAATTCACTGGTCATATATATATGCATATGTATGGATGCGCACACCCCATCATGCAGAAGTAACCAGGCTGACAGAATATGGGATGGTCTAATTAAGTTTCAATTACAACACAAACTTGGAGACCAGCCCAGGATGTTTTGTGCTCTCTCATAGCTATTGTTTGGACTTGGAATCAGTGACCAGTATGTGATTCTCTCATAGAAGACAGGATAGTGAAAAAAACACACTTTAAAAAATGTAAATACAAGCCATCAAGGTACAAAAGACCAGTATTTAGAATGTTTAATAAACTACACTTTGATGAAAAAAGGTAAATATATCAAATGGCAGAAAATTTAAACAGGCAAAAGAGGAAATCCAAACGGTCAAAAAAACATGAGCATGTGTTCAACTACATTAGTAATCAGAGAAATGCAAATCTAAACCACAATAAGATATTACTATACATTCATCAAACTGGAAGTTAAAAAAATCTGACAGTGCAAATGTTGAACAGAATGTAGAGTAACAAGATCTCCTATACAAGGAAGTAAAATTTATACAACCATTTTGACAAGCAGTTTGTCAATCTCTAGTCAAAGTTATATTTTCCAGTCTTTTACTTTTAAACTTTTGATATTTTTATCATTCAGATATGTCTCTTGTAAACAGCATAGTATGGCTTTTTTAAAAAAAATCTAGTCTCATAACCTTCGTTTTTTGACTTTCATAGTTTTGGTTGAGTAGTCAATTGGTATTCTTTTATTGCCTCTTTTTTTCTTTGCTTTTGTGTGTGTGTGTGTGTGTGAGAGAGAGAGAGACGGGGTCTCACTCTGTCACCCAGGCTGGAGTTCAGTGGTGCAATCTCAGCTCTCTGCAACCTCTGCCTCCCAGGCTCAAGTGATTCTTGTGCCTCAGCCTCCCCAGTAGCTGGGACCACAGGCATGTGCCACCATGCCCAGCTAATATTTTGTATTTTTTTTTTTTTTTTTTTGGTAGAGACAGAGTTTCACATGTTGCCCAGTCTGGTCTTGAACTCCTCAACTCAAGCTATCTACCTGCCTTGGTCTTCCAAAGTGCTGGGATTACAGGCCTGAACCCCAGCACCCGGCCTTCTTGCTCCTTTGATAGTAGTCTGTTTTGTTACCCCACATAGTAATCTGTTTTCCCCTCTTTTCAGCAGTTTTATTGTGATGTTTAATTTGAGACTTCTTTTCATTTATTTTACTTAGAGTTTGTAGGGGTCCTTGAATAGTGGTGGTTTCACTGATTTCATCTGTAATGGAAAATTCTTAGCAAATATTTATTCAAATAATGCTTCTGACCCCCTTCTCTTGCTTCTTCAAAGATTCCAATTCCATGTATATTAGACTTTCTTTCTCTGCCCCCTTGTCTCTTACCCTCTTCTATTTTCTCTTTCTTTTGACTTTAAAACTTCATTCTAGATATTTTCTTCTGAATTTTCTTCTAGTTTATTAGTGTCATCTTCAGCTGAGTCTAAGCTGCTGTTTGTTAGGCCTAACTATTTAGTTCTTAATTTCAGCTATTTTATTTTTCATTTATGGAAATTATTTTTGTTTTTTAAACAGCCTAGTTTCTGTGAAAATTCTCAATTTTGTCTTTCTTCTTTTTGAATATATTAAGCATATCTATTTTAAAGTCTCTATTTGGTAATTTCATTATCTAGGCCTCTGTGTAACTGCATCAAGCATACATTGTGTTTCATTCAAGTTTTCTTCATGTTATTTTTGTCTCTTTGTATATTTGATTATGTTTTAATTGAGTATTAAACATTGTATATAAAAAGTTACTGAGATAATTAAGACATAGAAAAATGTTATCATCTTCCAGATAAGATTTATTTGTTTCTGGTATGTGTCTAGTCAAAGTAGCAATGCTTTAAACAAAATTTTATTTTTAAATTTGTGAGTATATAATAGGTGTATATAGTTATGGGTTACATGAGATATTTTGATACAGGCATGCAATACATAATCACATCTGGTTAAATGGGGGTGTCTGTCACCTCAAGCATTTCTCCTTGTGTTACAAACGATTCAAGTATATTCTTTTAGTTATTTTAAAATATAAGATTAAATTGTTTTTTACTGTAATCACACTGTTGTGCTAGCTAGGTCTTATTCTCTTTTTCTGTACCCATTAGCTATCTCTACTTCTCTGCTACCACTGCCCGACTGCCCTTCTCGATCTCTGGAAACCATCATTTTATTCTCTATCAGTTCAATTGTTTTAAATTTTAGCTCCCACAAATAAGTGAGAACAGGCAGTTTGTCTCTCTGTGCCTAACTGTTTTACTTAACATAGTGACCTCCAGCTCCATCTATGTTGTTGCAAATGACAGGATCTCATTCTTTTTTATGGCTGAATAATACCCCATTGTGTATATGTATTTAACACATTTTCTTTATCCATTTGCCTGTTGATGGCACTTAGGTTGCTTCCAAAGCTTGGCTATTGTGAATAGTGCTGCAATCACCATGGGAGTGTACATATCTCTTCAATAGAGTGATTTCATTTTGGGGGGCTATATATACCTAGCAGTGGGATTGGTGGATCATATGGTAGCTCTACTTTTAGTTTCTTGAGGAACCTTCAGACTATTCTCCATAGTGGTTATATTAATTTATATTTCCACCGACTGTATGAGAATACCCTTTTCTCCACATCCTTGTCAGCATTTATTATTGTCTGTCTTTTGGATAAAAGCCGTTTTAACTGGGGTAAAATGATAGCTCATTGTGGTTTTGATTTGCGTTTCTCCAAAGATCAGTAATGTTGAGTGCCTTTTCATTTACCTATTTGCCATTTGTATGTCTTCCTTTGAGAAATGTCTATTCAGATCTTTTTGCCCATTTTTTACTTGGATTATTAAATTTTTTCCTATAGAGTTGTTTGAGCTTCTTATGTATTCTGGTTATTATTCCTTTGTCAGATGGATCGTTTGCAAATATTTTCTCCCATTGTCTCTTCACTTAGTTGATTTTTTATTTTGCTATGCAAAAGCTTTTAACTTGATGCCATCCCATTTGTCCGGTTTTGCTTTGGTTGCCTATGCTGGTAGAGTGTTCCTCAAGAAATCTTTGTCCAGTCCAATGTCCTGGAGAATTTCCCCAATGTTTTCTGGTAGAAGTTCATAGGTTGAGGCCTGAGGTTTAAGTGTTTAATCCATTTTGATTTGATTTTTGTAAATGGCAAAAGAAAGAGGTCTAGTTTCATTGTTCTGCATATGGATATTCAGTTTTCCCAGCAGGATGGTCCTTTCCCCAATATGTGCTCTTGGCATCTTTGTCAAAATGAGTTCACTACAAATGTATGGATTTATTTCTATATTTTCCGTTCTTGTCTACTGTTCTGTGTGTGTGTGTTTATGCCAGTGCTGTGCTGTTTGGTTACTGTAGCTCTGTAGTATAATTTGAAGTCAGGTGAATGTGATTCCTCCAGTTTTGTTCTTTTTGCTTAGGATAGCTTTGGCAATTCTAGGTCTTCTGTAGTTCCTTATAAATTTTAGTATTGTTTCTTCTATTTCTGTGAAGAATGTCGTTGGTATTTTGATAGGGATTGCATTAAATCTGCAGACTGTCTTGGGTAGTATGGACATTTTCACAATATTGATTATTCCAATCCATGAATATGGAATATCTTTCCACTTCTTTTGTTTCCTCTTCAATTTCTTACATCATCGTTTTATAGATTTCATTGCGGAAATCTTTAACTTCCTTGGTTAAGTTAATTTCTAGGTATTTAATTTTGTGTATGGCTATTGTAAATGGAATGTTTTCTTGATTTATTTTTTAGATTGTTCACTGCTGGCATATAGAAATGTTACTCTTTTTTTTTTTTTTTTGAGATGGAGTCTTGCTCTGTTGCCCAGGCTGGAGTGCAGTGGCGTGATCTCGGCCTACTGCAAGCTCCGCCTCCCATGTTCACGCCATTCTCCTGTCGCAGCCTCCCGAGTAGCTGGGACTACAGGTGCCCGCCACCACACCCGGCTAATTTTTTGTAGTTTTAGTAGAGACGGGGTTTCACTGAGTTAGCCAGGATAGTCTCGATCTCCTGACCTTGTGATCCGCCCACCTTGGCCTCCCAAAGTGCTGGGATTACGGGCGTGAGCCACCGCGCCCGGCCAGCTAAGTTTTGTATGTTGGTTTTGTATCCTGAAACTTCCCTGAATTTGTTTATCAGTTCTAATGGTTTTTTGGTGGAGTCTTTAGGTTTTTCCAAATATAATAAGATTATGTCATCTGGAAACAAGAATAAATTGACTTCTTCCTTTTCAATTTGGATGCCCTTTATTTCTTTCTCTTGTCTGATTGCTCTAGCTAGGACTTCCAGTACTATGTTGAATAACACTGGTGAAAGTGGGCGTCCTTGTCATGTTCCAGATCTTAGATGAAAGGCTTTCAGTTTTTCCTCATTCGTTAGGATACTAGCTATGGGTCTGTCATATATGGCTTTTACTATGTCAAGGTATGTTTCTTCTATAGCCATTTTTTAGGGTTTTTATCATGAAGGGATGTTGAATTTTATCAGATGCTTTTTCAGCATCAATTGAAATAATCATATGGTTTTTGTGCTTTATTCTGTTGATATGATGAATCACATTGATTGATTTGCATGTGTTGAACCAGCCTTGCATCCCAGGAATAAATCTCACTTGTTAATGATGAATGATCTTTTTAATGTATTGTTGAATTTAGTTTGATAGTATTTTGCTGAGGATTTTTACATCAATATTCATCAGTGATATTGGACTGTAGTTTTCTTGTTTTGATGTGTCTTTGTCTGGTTTCAGTATGAGGATAATATTGGCCTCATAGAATGAATTTGGAAGTATTCCCTCCTCCACTTTTTTAGATCAGCTTGAGTAAGATTGATACTAGTTCTTGAAATGTTTGGTAAAATTGAGCAATTCAGCCATTAAATCCTTTTCTTTGTGGGAGACTTTTTATTACAGCTTCAATGTCATTACTTGTTATTGGTCTGTTCAGGTTTTAGATTTCTTCATAGTTCAATCTAGGTAGGTTGTATGTGGCTAGGAATTCATTCATTTCTTCTAGCTTTTCCAATTTGTTTGCATATAGTTGCTTATAGTAGCCACCAATTATCCTTTGAATTTCTGTGGTATTGGTTGTAATGTCTCTATTTTCATGTCTGATTTTATTTATTTGGGTCTTTTTTTTTGCTTTAATCTGGCTAAAGGTTTGTCATTTTGTTTATCTTTTCAAATAACCCAGCTTTTTGTTTCACTGATCTTTTGTATTGTTTTCTTTATTTCAGTTTCGTTTATTTCTGCTCTAATCTTTATTTCTTTTTTTTTTTCTACTAATTTTGGCTTTAGTTTGCTCTTGCTTTTCAAGTTATTGAAGATACATTGTTATGTTGTTTATTTGAAGTTTTTCTTCTTTTTTGACATAAGCACTTACAGCTATAAATTTCCCTCTTAGTACTGCTTTCACTGTATCCCATAGGTTTTAGTATGTTGTGTTTCCATTTTCATTTGTTTCAAGAAATTTTTCAATTTCCTTCTTAGTTTCTTCATTGACCCACTGATCATTCAGGACCATATCGTTTTATTTCCATGTGTTTGTGTAGTTTCCAAAATTCCTCTTATTATTGATTTCTAGTTTATTCTATTGTGGTCAAAGAAGATACTTCATATTATTTCAGCTTTTTTGAATGTTTTAAGACTGGCTTGGTGACCTACCATATGATCTGTCTTTAAGAATTATCCATATGCTGAGAAAAAGAATGTGTGTCCTGCAGCCATTGGATGAAATAGTCTTCAAATTTCTATGAGGTTCATTTGGTCTATAGTGCAGATTAAGTCTGATATTTCTTTGTTGATTTTCTGTCAGGAAGATCTGTCCAATGCTGAAAGTGGGGTATTGAAGTTTCCATCTATTATTGTATTAGGGTCTATCTCTCTCCCTGTAGTGTAGTGATATTTGCTCTATATATCTGTGTTATCCAATGTTGGGTGCATGTCATATTTACAATCATTCTCTTGCCAAATTGATCCTTTAGTCATTATATAGTGACCTTCTTTATTTCTCTTTATAGTTTTTGACTTGAAATCTCTTGTCTGACTTAAGTATAGCTACTCATGCCCCTTTTTGGTTTCCATTGGCTCAGAATATCTTTATCCATCCCTGTATTTTCAGTCTGTATGTGTCTTTATCGGTGAAGTGTGTTTCTGGTAGGCAACAGAACATTGGGTCTTTTTGTAAATCTATTCAGCCAGTCTGTCTTTTTTTTTTTTTTTTAATCAACTTTTATTTTAAGTTCTGAGGTACATGTGCAGTATGTGCAGGTTTGTTACATAGGTAAACGTGTGCCATGGTGGTTTGCTGCACAGATCAACCCATTACCTAGGTATTAAGCTCAGCATTCATTAGCTATTCTTCCTGATGCTCTCCCTCCCCCATGTCCCCCAACAGGTTCCAGTGTGTGTTGTTCTCCCCCACCATGTGTCCATGTGTTCTCTTTGTTCAGCTCCCACTTATAAGTAAGAATATGCAATGTTTTCTTTTCTATTCCTGTGTTAGTTTGCTGAGGGATAATGGCTTCCAGCTCCACCCATGGCCCTGCAAAGGACATGATCTCATTCTTTTTTATCCATGGCACATATGTACCATATTTTCTTTGTCTGTTCTGTCATTGATGGGCATTTGGGTTGATTCCATGTCTTTACTATTGTGAATAGTGCTGCAGTGAACATATGTGTGCATATATCTTTATGATAGAATGGTTTCTATTGCTTTGGACATATACCCAGTAATGGGATTGCTGGGTCAAATGGTATTTCTGCTTCTAGATCTCTGAGGAGTTGCCACACTGTTTTCCACAATGGTTAAACTAATTTACATTGCCACCAACAGTGTAAAACTGTTCCTTTTTCTTCACATGCTTGCCAGCATCTGTTGTGTCTTGACTTTTTAATACTTGCCATTCTGACTGACATGAAATGGTATGTTATTGTTGTTTTGATTTGCATTTCTCTAATGATCACTGATGCTGAGCTTTTTTTCATATATTTGTTGGCTGCATGAATATCTTCTTTTGAGAAGTGTCTGTTCATATCCTTTGCCTACTTTTTAATGGGGTTGTTTGGTTTTTTCTTGTAAATTTTTTAAGTTCCTTGTAGACTCTTAAGACTTGTTTAAGACCTTTTAGACTCTTAAGTTCCTTGTAGATCTTTGTCAGATGGCTAGATTGCAAAAATTTTTTCCCATTCTGTAAGTTGTCCATTCACTCTGATGATAGTTTCTTTCCCTGTGCAGAAGCTCTTTAGTTTAATTAGATCCCATTTGTCAATTTTTGCTTTTGTTGCAATTGCTTTTGGTGTTTTTATCATGAAATCTTTACCTGTGCCTGTCTCCTGAATGATATTGCCTAGATATTCTTCTAGGATTTTTATTGTTTGGGGTTTTACATTTAGGTCTTCAATACATCTTGAGTTAATTTTTGTCAGGTTTATCAAAGATCAGATGGTTGTAGGTATATAGTCTTATTTCTGAATTCTCTATTCTGTTTCATTGGTCTATGTGTCTGTTTTTGTACTAGTACCATGCTGTTTTGATTATTGTAGCTTTGTAGTATAGTTTGAAGTTGGGTAGTGTGATGCCTCTAGCTTTGTTCTTTTTGCTTAGGATTGTCTTGGCTATACAGGCTCATTTTTAGTTCCATATGAATGTTAACATGGTTTTCTAATTCTATGAAGAATGTCAATGGTAGTTTAATGGGAATAGCCTTGAACCTGTAAATTACTTTGGGCAGTATGGCCATTTTCATGATATCAATTCTTCCTGTCCATGAGCATGGAATGTTTTTCTATTTGTGTAGTTTCTGATTTCCCTGAGCAGTGGTTTATAGTTCTCCTTAAAGAGGTCCTTCACTCCCCTTGTTAATTGTATTACTGGGCATTTTATTCTTTTTGTAGCAATTGTGAATGGAAGTTCATTCATGATTTGGCTCTCTGCATGCCTGTTGTTGGTGTATAGGAGTGCTAGTAATTTAAGCACATTGATTTTGTATCCTGAGAATTTGCTGAAGTTGCTTATCAGCTTGAGAAACTTTTAGGCTGAGACAATGGGGTTTTCTAGATATAGGATCATGCCATCTGCAAACAAAGACTATTTGACTTCCTCTCTTCCTACTTGACTACCTTTTTTTTTTTTCTCTTGTCTGATTGCCCTGGCCAGAACTTCCAATACTATGTTGAATAGGAGTAGTGAGAGAGGGCATCCTTGTCTTGTGCCAGTTTTCAAGGAGAATGCTTCCAGCTTTTGCCCATTCAGCATGACATTGGCTGTGGTTTTGTCATATATGGCTCTTACTATTTTGAAGTATGTTCCTTCAATACTTAGTTTATTGAGAGTTTTTAACACAAAGGGATGTTTACTTTTATCAAAGGCCTTGTCTGCATCTATTGAGATAACCATGTGGTTTTTGTTTTTAGTTCTGTTTGTGTGATGAATTACATTTATTGATTTGTGTGTGTTGAATCAACCTTGCATCCCAGAGATGAAACCTACTTGATTGTGGTGGATAAACTTTTTGATGTGCTGCTGGATTTGGTTTGCCAGTATTTTATTGAGGATTTTTGTATTGATGTTCATCAGGGATATTGGCCTGAAGTTTTCTTTTTTCTTTTCTTTTCTTT
>NW_012102255.1:3119542-3135075 GCF_000951045.1 Mandrillus leucophaeus | reverse complement strand
GTTTGTTTGCTCTTGGCTCTCAAGTTCTTTTAGTCTAGCTAGTGGTCTATTTTAGTTTTTCAAAAAACCAACTCAGATTCATTGATTTTTTTTTTTTTTTGAAGTTTTTTTTGTGTGTGTGTCCCTATATCCTTCAGTTTCCCTCTGATCTTGGTTATTTCTTGTCTTCTGCCTGCTTTGGGGTTTGTTTGCTCTTGGCTCTCAAGTTCTTTTAGTTGTGATGTTAGGTTGTGTATTTGAAATCTTTCTAGCTTTTTGAGGGCATTTAGTGCCATAAATTTCCCTCTTAGCACTGCTTTAGCTGCATCTCAGATATTCTGGTGTGTTGTCTCTTTGTTCTCATTAGTTTCAAAGAACTTCTTGATTTCTGCCTTAATTTCATTGTTTACCCAGGGGCCATTCAAGAGGAAGTTGTTCAATTTCCATGTATTTGTGTGGTTGTGAGTGAGTTTCTTAATCTTGAGTTCTAATTTGATTGTGCTGTGGTCTGAGAGACCGTTTGTTATGATTTCATTTATTTTGCATTTGCCAAGGAGTGTTTTACTTCCAATTGTGTGATTGATTTTAGAGCAAGAGCCACATGGCAATGAGAAGAATGTATATTCTGTTGTTTTTGGGTGGAGAATTCTGTAGATATCTATCAGGTCCACTTGATCCAGAGCTGCGTTCAGGTCCTGAATAGCTTTGTTAATTTTCTGTCTCATTGATCTGTCTAATATTGACAGTGGGGTGTTAAAGTCTCCCACTATTATTGTGTGGAAGTCTAAGTCTCTTGGGAGATCTCTAAGAACTGGCTTTATGAATTTGGGTGCCCTTGTATTAGGTGCATATCTATCTATCTATCTATATATATATATCTGTATATAGATATATAGATATATACATATGCACCATATATATATATGTATGTATTTAGGATAGTTAGCTCTTCTTGGTGAATTGAGCCCTTTAGCATAATGTAATACCCTACTTCCTTTTTTTTGTTTGTTTGTTTTGTTTTGTTTTTGTTTTTTTTGTGTGTCAGAGTCTTTGTCACCCAGGCTGGAGGGCAGTGGTGCAATCTCATCTCACTGCAACCTTCACCTCCTGGGTTCAAGTGATTCTTGTGCCTTAGCCTCCCAAGTAGCTGGGATTACAGGTGTGCACTGCCACGCCCAGCTAATTTTTGTATTTTTAGTACAGATGTGCATTTGCCATGTTGTCCAGGCTGGTCTCAAGCTCCTGATCTCAAGTGACCCACTGGCCTCAGCCTCCCAAAGTGCTGGGATTACAGACGTGAGCCACTGTGCCCAGCCTTGTCCTTTTTGATTTTTTGTTGGTTTGAAGTCTGTTTTGCCAGAACTAGAATTGCAATTCCTGCTTTTTCCTGTTTCCATTTGCTTGGTAAAATTTCCTCCATCCCTTTATTTTGAGCCTGTGTGTATCTTTGCACATGAGATGGGTCTCTTGAATACAGCACACCAATAAGGCTTGACTCTTTATCCAGCTTGCCATTCTGTGTCTTTTAATCGGGGTATTTAGCCCATTTACATTTAAGGTTAATATTGTTATGTGTGAATTTGATCCTGTCATCATGATGCTAGCTGGTTATTTGGCAGACTTGTGTATGTATCTGCTTCATAGTGTCACTGGTCTGTGTACTTTAGTGTATTTTTGTAGTGGCTGATAATGGTCTTTCTTTCCATATTTAGTGCTTCCTTCAGGAACTCTTGCAGGGCACCCTGGTGGTGATGAATTCTCTCAGCATTTGCTTATCTGGAAAGGATCTTATTTCTCCATTGGTTATGAAGCTTAGTTTGGCCAGTTATGAAATTCTGGGTTGGAAATTCTTTAAGAATGTTGAATATTGGCCCCAAATCTCCTATGGCTTGTGGGGTTTCCACTAAGAGGTCTGCTATTAGTATGATGGGCTTCCATTTGTAGGTGACCTGGCCTTTCTCTCTGGCTGCCCTTAACATTTTGTCTTTCATTTCAACCTTGGAGAATCTGATGATTATGTGTCTTAGGGTTGATTTTCTCATGGAGTATCTTACTGGGGTTCTCTGCATTTACTGAATTTGAATGTGGCCTGTCTTGCTAGGTTGGGGAAGTTCTCCTGGATGATATCCTGAAGTATGTTTTCCAACTTGTTTCATTTTCCTCATCTCGTTCAGGTACCCCAGTTAGTCATAGGTTCAGTCTTTTTACATAATCCCATATTTCTCGGAGGTTTTGTTTGCTCCTTTTTTTCTCTCTCTCTATTCTTGTTTGTGTATCTTAATTCAGCAAGATAGTTTTCAAGCTCTGAGATTCTTCCCCCTGCATGGTCTCTTTGGCTGTTGATACTGGTGACTGCATTGTGAAGTTCTGTGCTGTGTTTTTCAGCTCCATCGGGTCATTTATGTTCTTCTCTAAACTGGTTATTCTGGTTATCAGCTCCTGTCATGTTTTGTCACGGTTCTTCTCTTTTTTGCATTGGGTTAGAACATACTCCTTTGGCGCAGAGAAGTTCATTATTACCTACCTTATGAAGCCGACTTCTGTCAATTTATCCATCTCAATCTCAGCCCACTTCTGTGTCCTTGCTGGACAGATGCTGCCATCATTTGAAGAAGAAACACTCTGGCTTTTGAGTTTTTAACATCTTTGTGTTGATTATGTCTCATCTTTGTGGACTTATCTACCTTTGATCTTTGGGTTTAGTGACCTTTGAATGGGGTTTTTATGGGGTCTGTGTTGTTGTTGTTTTTCTTGCTTTCTCTCTGTTTTTCTTTTAATGGGCCCCTTTTTGTAGGGCTGCTGTGGTTTGCTGGAGGTCCTCTCCAGACCCTGGTTGTCTTGGACCCTCCTACACCTAGAGATATCACCAGTGAAGTCTGCAAAACGGCAAATATGACAGCCTGCTCCTTCCTCTGGGAGCTCCATCCCAGGGGCCCCGACCTGATGCTGGCCTGAATGCTCCTCTAGGAGGTGTCTGGAGACCCCTATCGGGAGGTCTCACCCCGTCAGGAGGAATGGGATACGGAGCCACTTAAAGAAGCAGTCTGGCTGCCCCGTGGCAGAGCAGGTGTGCTGCGCTGGGAGGAACCCCTCTTTCCCAGATCACCTGCACTTTCCGGAGCCAGCAGGCTGAACCACAGATACGGTGGCTGCCCCTCCCCACAGTGGCTCCATCCCAGGGAGAGATAAGAGTTCTGTCCGTAAAACCTTGGCTGGAGTTTCTGAAACTCCCACAGGGAGCCCCCCAGTGAGGAGGGGTGGATCGAGGTCCCACTCAAAGCAGCAGCCTGGCCACAATCTCCCACAGCAGCTCGCTGTGGGTCACAGTGCCCAGTTCCTTTCGGTCTGGACCTCACAGACTCCTGGAGCTGGTGGCCAAAGTGGCCGACGAGCCACGTAGATGGCAGCTGCCCCTCCCCCTGGGAACTGGGTCGCCTCTGGCAAGCTCCAGTCTGCTGTCACGGGCTGGCTAGAATTCCAAGTCAGTGGGTCTTAACTCGTGAGGTGCCGTGGGAGTGGGGCCTGCAGGATGACGCTGCTTAGTGTCCTGGCTTTAGCCGCCTTCCTAGGGGAATGCATGGAAGATCTCCTGTCTCACCAGAATTCCCGGGGTGGAGTATGCAAGAAACTCCTGGGTCTTTGTGCATGGCCAAGTGGCTGCAAGAGTTCACACCACTCTGTGCTTGGGCACCAAGGCCTTCGTGGGCACATGAGGGGATCTCCTGATCTGCGGGTTCCAAAGATCCATGGGAAAAGCATGGTTTCTTGGGTGAGGTCGTATGATCACTCACCGCCTTTCTTGGCTGGGGTGAGGCTCACCTGGTTCCACACCACTCACAGGTGGGCTGTCACCCCACCCTGCCTTTCCTCACTCTCTTGGGTGGCACGGACCACCCAGGCAGTCCCAATGCCATGGTTATTTTGTGATCTTCTCTCTATTTCCTTCTTTCCTTCTTTTAGTGAAGGTGATTTTCTCTGGTGGTAGGATTTAATTTCTTGCTTTTTATTTTTTGCATATCCATTGTATGTTTTTTGATTTGAGGTTACCATTAGGCTTACAAATAACATCTATTACCCATTATTTTAAGACTGCTCACATAAACAAAGAAGCAAAAATTTCTAATAATGGTTAGGTTAGCTATGCTTTAATTTCATCCCCTGTTTTTTAACTTTTTAAATTTATATATTTTTAACTTTTAAATGTATGTATTATTGTATTGTCTATGTCTTGAATAGTTGTAGTTTTTTTTTGTTAGTTCATCTTTTAGTCTTTCTACTCAAGGTAAGAGTAGTTTACACACCACAGTTACAATGTTTAATATCCTGTGTTTTTCTGTGTACTTACTATTACCAGTGAGTTTTGTATTTTCAGGTGATTTCTTATTGCTCATTAAAATCCCTTTCTTTCTGATTGAAATACTTCCTTTAACATTCCTTGTAGGACAGGTCTAGTCTTTGTTGAAATCCCTCAGCCTTCGTTTATCTGGGAAGGTATTCTTCCTTCATGTATGAAGGATATTTTCGATACATACACTATTCTAGGGTAAAAGTTTTTTTCCTTCAGCACTTTAAATATGCTCTTCTGGACTATCAGGTCTCCACTGAGAAGTCGGCTGCTAGCTATATTGAAACTCCAATGTGTTATTTGTTTCTTTTATTTTGCTGCTTTTAGGATCTTTTCTATATTGTTGACCTTTGGGAGTTTGATTTTTTAAATGCTTTGAGGTAGTCTGCTTTGGGTTAAATCCGCATGGTGTTCTGTAGCCGTCTTGTACTTAGATATTGATATCTTCTTCTGGGTTTGAGGCGTTCTCTCTTACCCCTTTGAATAAACCTTCTATCCCTATCTCCTTCTCTACCTCCTCTTTAAGGCCAATAGCACATGCATTCTTCAGTATGTCATTTGCAATTTCAGCTCCAGAATTTCCGCTTGATTCTTTTTAATTATTTCAATCTCTTTGTTCACTTTATGTGATAGAATTCTGAATTCCATTTCTGTGTTATCTTGAATTTCTCAGAGTTTCCTCAAAATGGCTGTTTTGAATTCTCTGAAAGGTCACACATCTCTGTTTCTCCAGGATCGTTCCCCGATGGCCGATTTAGTTCATTTGGCGAGGCTGCGTTTTCCTGAATGGTTTTGATTCTTGTGGATGTTCTTTGGTGTCTGGGCATTGACGTGTTATGCACTTGTCACAGTCTTTGCCATCCGGGCTTTTTGTGCCTGTTCTTCTGGGGAAGGCTTTTGAGGTATTTGACAGGACTTGGGTGTGTTATCTAAGCCATGTTTGTATTACAAGGCACCCCAAGCCCAGTAACACTGTGGTTCTTGCAGACTCATAGAGGTACTGCCTTGGTGGTCTTGGATAAGATCTGCAAGAATTCTCTGGATACCAGGCAAAGATTCTTGTTCTCTTCCCTTCCTTTCCCCCAAACAAACGTAGTCTCTCTGTCTCTGTACTGAGCTGCTTGGAGCTGGGTGTAAAGTGACACAAGCTCCCCTGTGACCGCTATCACTGGGGCTGCACTGGTCAGACCTGAAGCCAGCACAGTAGTGAGTTTCACCCAAGGCCTGCTATAACCACTACCTGACTATGGACTATATTTGTTCAAGGCCCTGGGGCTCTACAGTAAGCAGATGGTGAAGCCAGCCAGGCTTGTGTCCTTCTCTTCAGGGCGTTGGGTTCCCCTAGGCCCTGGGCAGGTCCAGAGATGCTGTCCTGGAGCCAGGTACTGGAACCAAAAACCTTAGAAATATACCTGGTGTTCTGTTCTACTGCAGCTGAGCTGGCACTCAAACCACGAGTCACAGCTCTTCCCACTCTCTCCTCCCCTTTCCATAGGCAGCCCATGGCTACCACCACCTGGATATTACCTGGATATCACTGCTGGTTATTCAGGACCCAGGAGCTCTGTAGCCAGCAGGTGATGGATCCTGACAGCACTGGGTCCTTCCTTTCAAAGCAGTGGGTTCCCTTCTGGCCCTGGGTGTGTCTGGAGATGTCATCCAGGAGGAAGGGCCTGAAATGGGGACTTGACAACTCTGACCAGTGCCCTATCCAACTTTGGCTGAGCTGGTACCCAAGATGCAAGACAAAGTTCTCTTGACTCTTCCCTCTCCTCTCCTCAAGCAGAATGGAGGGATCTCTTTTGGAGCCAAGAGCTGTGCTGCCTGGGGCTGGGGAAGGACTGGCGCAAACACTCCCTTAGCTGCATCGGCTGGTGTCTCAGTAGGTCGCATGCTCCCCAAGCCCACTGGCCCCGAGCCCAGCTCAGCACTAGGACTTGCCTAAGAGTTACAGTCCTTGTGGCATAGACTGCCTTTCAGATTTATTTATGGCCCCAGAGCACTTTAGCCCGTGGTGGCGAGGCTTGCTGGAACTCAGGTTCCCACCCCGGGATGGCAGTTCCCCTCCAGGCTCATCTGAATGCTCCCTCCCTGGGTGGTCCTCAGTTGAGTTCAGTCTGGTTTTGCTTTCTACTGTGACAGGGCGGTACTGAGTTCAGTGTGAAGTCTCCTAATCTCTGTGTTCTCTCTCCTGAGTGTGCAGGTTCTTGCTCTGTGCCACATGGCCACCGTTGGGCGATGGAGGAAGGGCGGCACTGGCAATTCAGGAGTCTTCTTGAGACCTTCTTCGGGGCCTCTTTCAGCGATACACAGTTAAAACTAGGACCGTGAGTGCTCACCTGATTGTTGGTTTCATAAAGATGCTTTCTTTATGTGGATAGTTGTTGAATTTGGCATTCATTCCTGCTGAGGGGACGATCAGTGGAGCCTTCTAGTCTGCTCCACCCCTCCCCCAGCCTAGCAATCTTGATCACCTTAATTCCACTTCAAGAATTGAGATAATTTGTGCTGAGTTTTAGTCAACTTCCGTCACCCTTACTCCTAGGGCAGAGTTCTTTCAGATCTCAGCCTCCAAGTAGAGGGAATTATTAGGCACTCATTGTTGAGCCCTAGACTCTAGTTTTTGTCTCCTAGTTTCTTGAAACTGAGAAGTGCTGCTCAGCTTTTCGGCTTCTTCAGCCTCTTTTGAAATAGACAGAGTAGTGAGAATCGATACCAAAATATTCAGTGCTTTCAACAGTGCGATAAAGGATATTGACTTAATCTCCAGTCAGGAGGATTGTACTTCATTAAAAGTGGCCTCTAGGAGTGCTCTGAAGTTCATAAGAGCATCATAATCATGCTTTGGCCCCTCTAGATGACCAGATAAATCATGAGATTTTTTTTAAAAAATGGTAGAGTCATCTAAGAGTACTGCAGGTGCTCTAGCTTATAGGTTCCATCGGCTCTTTTCTCTGCTTTAGAACATTTGAAGACGTGTTGCTACCCGTGTGTTGTAACTAGCGGCGGGGATGCCTGCATTTTGTGAGTGAAGGTAACTTATAGCAGGGCCGCTGTGCAGGCCCTCTCATTCTGCTAGACTGAATTCAGAATCAAGACTCACCAGGAACAGAAGGAACAACAAAAATAACGACTGTAGAGTAAGGCTGCAAGGTAGTTGATTTGACTCCAGTTTCCAACAGAGCCCATGAGATAGACAGAGGTGCTAGTGCCAGCGTCCTCTGCAGTCCGAGCAGTGAGGCTGGAGGTGAACAAGTTGCCACTGCAGGCTTTTCTGAAGGGAAGAGGCAGACAGTTCCCCTTCTCTCCAGCTCAATATCCCTGCCACCTTCTCCCCGGGGCTTCCTGGTCTTGACCTACCTTATCTACAGCACAGTTTCAAGGTGGCCGTCCAAATGCCTGGAGTTGTCCAGGATATTCCCACTTTGCATTCATTTTGGCTTTTGTCCATTTACATGTGAAATTCTAATATTTTGTTGTAAAAGGTACATAATGTTCGCTTTACCATTCTAACCATTTTAAAAAGGAAAGCTCGGTGGCATTAGGTACATTCGCGTTGTTCTCCAGCCGTCACCACCATCCATTTTCCAGATGTTTTCATCTTCCCAAACTAAGGCTATATACCGTTAAACAATGACCCCCACCCCGCTGTGGCAACCCCCGCTCCACTTTCTGTCTCTGTGAATTTGACTACTCTACGCATCTGGTATAACTGGAATCACACATTGTTTGTCTCTCTCTGTCTGGTTGATTTCACTGAGCATCATGTCTTCAGGGTTCATCCATGTGCAAACGTGCAGCATGTGTCAGAATTTCATTCCTTTCTAAGACTCAGTACCACTCTGTCGTATGTCTTATATCCGCTTTTGTTTATCCATTCATCTGCCAGTAGACATGTAGATCATTTTTACTGTCATTTGGCTATGATGAATAATGTTGCTATGAACACTGATATACAGGCATCCATTCAAGTCCCTGCCTTCAATTCTTTGGATTGTGTACTCAGGGGTGGAATTGCTGGATCACCTGTTAATAGTGATCCTGTGTTTGCTTTTTTGAGGAGCCACCACACTGTTTTCTATGCCACCTGCACCATTTTACATTCCCACTAGCAACGTGCATGGCTTCCAGTTTCTCCACATTCTTGGCAACTGTTGCAATTTTCTGCATTTTTGGAAATAGCCATCCTGATAGGTGTGAAATGGTGTCTCATTGTGGTTTTGATTGGCATTTCCATAATGATGAATCAAACTACCTTTTGTTTTGCCAGACTTGACATCTAACCTCCTTTTTGTATCTGGGATTAGGATAAAACTCCTGCTAGACCACATATGGATTTTTGGTTAAAAAGATAAGCACCATCAAAATCCACCTGAGGGATGGCTGAATTACCAGAGCCTGTGTGTTGAGTCTTCAGGATATGTGATAGGTGAAGGCTACGAGGCCTGGTAGGCCCCGCTCACGAAATGTGCATAGGGAACATTGTAACCCCTCCCCACCTCAAGGCACAGTGAAATCCACTTCAGATACAATGGCTAGTGCCTTTTTACTATGGGGAAAATTTGACATTCATTTCCAAGAGGTGCCATCTTTCATTTCAATGTGTTTCATGGGTCATGTGATCTCCGATTACTAAGGTGACACTTAGGACAATTTTATGGCAAATTGAGTCCCAAATTACAGCCCCTGAAGGGGTACGCATTAATAATGGCCTGTAAGAGCATCAGTGGGGGGCCTGAGCCAGGTTCCAGCGCAATCAAATGCAGTTACTAATGTAGCATTTCAGCAAGACCAAGAGGAATGTGTTATTAAAGACACATGTGCTGATCTTCTCTTTTCAAGAAAGGAGTACTCAAATTATCATAGACACCCACCGGATTGTGGAATAATGAAGACAGAATTATTTTTGCATGAACTGGGATTTCCTTGTGGCTGAGTTAAGAAGCGTGACCCACTGTGAGGGAATTGGACGACTTTTTTTCCTAAGCATCGACCACTTTGATTGTTTTATTTCTCCTTTAGGCATTTCTAGGCATTTTACTTTTCAGATGTGAGGAGTCAATGCCTCTAGCACAAGACAGTGTGAGAAAGCCTGGCTGGGTCATTAATAAGCAAAACCTGGTGGGCGGGGGGGGAACAGCATCACCCATAGAATACTTTTCGTTCTGAGAGATTTCATGATTTGAATGCATCTGTGCATGGTAATGTGCTGAGTTTTGTAAGATGCTTTTTTTTTTTTTTTTTTTTTTGAGACGGAGTCTCGCTCTGTCGCCCAGGCTGGAGTGCAGTGGCCTGATCTCAGCTCACTACAAGCTCCGCCTCCCGGGTTTACGCCATTCTCCTGCCTCAGCCTCCCGAGTAGCTAGGACTACAGGCGCCTGCCACCTCGCCCGGCTGGTTTTTTGTATTTTTTAGTAGAGACGGGGTTTCACCATGTTAGCCAGGATGGTCTCGATCTCCTGACCTCGTGATCCGCCCGTCTCGGCCTCCCAAAGTGCTGGGATTACAGGCTTGAGCCACCGCGGCCGGCCAAGATGCTCTTAAGGCAGGTAGGTTTCCTACCTTTTGAGAATCTACTCCAAAAACCAGATATTGATATTGGTGTTCGTGTGGCCACACATACGTGTATGATCACGACTGTGAATAAAAATTAGGGTTAGACAAGAAAATGGTGTTCTCTCAAATGACAAGCAACATGACCCTAGGATTTAAGTAGCTTCTCCATACATCTAATATTAAATGGTTATTGGATTTATATTAGGTTTCAGGAGCATTGACTGATCACATTGCAAATAAGTGTAAAAACCATTCTCTGGGATTTCACTCTGGGAGTCTGTACTTGCTATATGTGGAGTATGTGTTTCTAATCAATATAAAACATTAAACATTATTTCGTTCTTTGCTATTCTGGTTTTCTTTAAGGACTTAAGATTCCCCATTATGGGAATTGATTCCCCACTGAAAATATATTGAATGTCTACCCAATGCAAGACCCTTTGCTAGGTACTAAGGAAATAGACATTGTCTCTGCCCAGTCGGAACTTACCATCTAGCCATGAAGATGTATCTGAGCATGTCTTCCATCCTCCTTTTTCCTCCCTGTTTTCCCATTACAGCTATGTTCCTCCTCCTCCTTCCTCGACCTCCTCTTCCTCCTCCCTCCTCCTCCTCCTCCATCTTCCTCCTCCTCCTCCTTCCTCCTCCTCCTCCTCCTCCCTCCTCTCTCCGTTTTTGCTTTTTTATTTTTATTTTTATTTTTTTGAGACAAGGTCTCACTGTATTGCCCGGGCTGGAGGGCAGTGGCGCAGTCTGCAGCCAGGAACTCCTGGGCTCACGCATCCTCCCACATCAGCCTCCCAAGTTGCTGGGACTACAGTTGTGCGCCACCACACCTGGCTAATTTTTAACATTTTTTGTAGAGATGGAGTCTTGCTCTGTTGCTCAGGCTGATCTCAAACTCCTGGCCTCAATCAGCCCTCCCACCTTGGCTTCCCAAAGTGCTGGGATTACAAGTGTGAGTCACCAGCCCCAGCCAGCATTTCTTCTTCTGCCCAGCTTGGCACTTAGTCATTCCCCAGGAAACTTATCACATCAAAGTCATTGCTTCTTTCTTTATCTTTCTCCCCGACTAGACTCCACATCCCTGGAGGAAGGGGCCTGGGTTTCTTCCGTCTCTGTCGCCTGAGCTGCTGACACCATACTTGGCTCATTGCAGGTCATCCTTGGATCAATGTGCCTGAAGAACCGGGCGCCAGACATTGTGTTGGGCTGGGTGGCGAGTGGTCCTGCCCTGGAAGAGCTCTCAGGCCAATAGGGAGAGAAAGACGATACAATAGACCATGGAAGGGAGAGCAATCACGAGTGAGGCAGAATAAGCTTGAGGGGTTGAGGGCGCTCACAGAAGGGGCAGCTTTCAAAGTTGGATCACCTTCCTTTAAGCTGGATTGCTGTACACTTGGGCTTTGCCAGCAGTGCCTTGCTAGGTGCAGGCCTTCAAGAAATGTTTGCTGGACTATACGCTCTATGAGGTAAGGGTTTGGACCTTGTCTGTCTCATTTGCTGTTGTCTCCCCACTTCCAGCACAACACCTGACACATTGTGGTAGCCAGTAAATATTTGTGCAATGAATACACGGATGAAACAACAACCAAGTCCTCCTCCCTGTGTTTTTACAAATGCCTGTCTCACTTTCCCTCTCACATTCTGACTTGCCCTTGTCCAAAGGTATGAGCTAATGCTTACCTCAGTGGGGTGGTGCTGAAGATCAAAGGCAACAATACAGTCTCTGTAAACCTGAGTTACTATTCTCTGCCTCTTCCCTGGCAAGGCGGATGTTGGGGTAGCTGGGCTGGGCTGGGCTGGGCTGACCTGGTTGAGTTCAGATGCCTTCAGGACTTATTTATGCTCCTGCCAATGCAAAAAAGACTCCAGCCTTCTCATTTCACCATTCTTTAGAAGTTTTGTCGGTTTTAATAAAGACCTTAGAGATTTCCTTCTTTGCAACTAGAAAAGAATAATTCCGGTGCAGTAATTAGGGTTCACGCAGTCAGTGTTGATGTGGAGGGGCCTAATGAGGTTTTCTCCTTTGTTCTTATTGGACTCTTCCAAAGGGAGTGCTTACTGGAGAAAAAGGAAGCCCGCAGCGATGGAGGGGCGGTGGCCTGTGTTAGGGTCCTCCAGAGAAACAGCCAAAAGGATGTGTGTTGTGTAGAAAGAGGAAGCTGGATTCCGTGCACATCCACAGATTTACACGGGAGTAGGGAGGGCGGCTGAATCATGCTTGAATACTAGACGGGCTATCACTGACCCAGGCTCTGGAGGCTGCTGGGAGGTGCCTCCCGCACCTGAGTGGTGTCAAATGCACCTGCAGGGAAAGAGCACCTTCCTTCCCCCAGGACTCCCCTG
Source organism: Mandrillus leucophaeus (assembly GCF_000951045.1). Taxonomy (NCBI): domain Eukaryota; kingdom Metazoa; phylum Chordata; class Mammalia; order Primates; family Cercopithecidae; genus Mandrillus; species Mandrillus leucophaeus. The sequence goes on along the minus strand of NW_012102255.1, from coordinate 3,122,846 downwards.
AGCAGAAAACTTCTTAGTCATTTGTCGTGGTTGAGGAGCACAGCTACCTGGAGACGGGGCAAGGCTGACTGGCCTCAAGAGGTGGTGCACGAGCTCTGAGGTTTTTCAGCTGCTCCCTTCTCTGAGCTGCTGCTGCACTCACCATCTAAACTGCTTATTCTGACTTTGGCAGCACACCTGTCAAATTCATGTGATGCTAATAAAGCGGGAGAAGGAAAGGAGCAGGAGGAGATGAATGGCAATATTCTCTATGCCTGTCTTCCCAAACACATCCACAGGAGAGAAGGGGCCAGTGGGAATTGAGGATGTTGGTAAACCTGGTTTATGTTTTCAGGCTTCTGAAAAGGAAACTTGTAGGGCAGGAACCCCAGGGCTTGAGCAAAATTGTGATGAGGGTTAAATCTGTCTCCTCTCAGCGTCTGACCCCTGCTGGCCTCCAGCCTCCTCTCGACCACTTAGAAACCCAGACCTCAGCTTGCCTACTACCCACTCAAGGCAGGTCTAGCTTCTACAGCTAGATATTCTTTTCCTTTTTCCTCTAGAATGAAAACACCCACTCTCAAAAAAATACACATAAAAAATAAATCAGCAGCTCCTCTAGGCTGGCGACTTCTGCTTAGCCTGTCATTGAAACCACTCTGGCCATGATTCTCCCCGGGTGGGTCTGCACTCCCAGAGGAGCTGGTTAACCTTGGTGTCAGGAGCAGGGGGGCATTCCAGAGAATTCTGAGCCTGCCTTTAGGAACACCTTGCTCGTTACAGCTGTGTACCTGCTCCAGTAACCCGGCTGCCTGTGCTCCCCTTTTGTGGCTGCTTTGGATGTAGGGCAGTGGTTCCTAGCAGGGGCATGAGCTCTTATCATGTCTTCCCACTCCCTCCTCACCTTCGCTCACCCCAGGAACATCTACAGCTAAGCCCTGTGAGACACCCACCTCAGCAGCCTCGGAAGGGCTAGGCTGGGCATGCGTGCAATGCGCATGTTCCTCTCCAGAGAGCTGCACTTCCCTCCAGGGTAGGGTTGCCTTGACTTCCGACAGATACGCATGTGTGAGTGCACAATGCTGCCTAAATCCATAATTCATAATTTCTCAGAGACACAGTGTTAGGCAAAAACTGTATTATTATCTGCTTCATTTTGGCGTGGAAAATGGACAAATTGGGTCCACACCCACATGGTGGCTGCAGGAGAGGGTCTGAGCAATGGCCTCTGTGGTTTTTCCACCCCCCACCGACGCACAGGGCATGAGGAACAGCTGTGTGCTGATGGGGCCTGGTGCCTCTCCCCGGTGCGGTGGCTGTAGAATGAATACTGAATACTGGTCTATTATTTGGGTAGTAATTTATTTTAAAGTAAAGGACTTGGTATAAACCGTGTGTGTGTGTCTGTGTGTGTGTGTCAGCTTCTGCAGTAATAATCTGGAATCCACGATCCAGGAGTGGTTAGTTAGCGTCTGAGTGCCTCTTTTCAGGAATTGATACTCCAGAGGTCCCTGTAATAAGCATTTTAAATATCATTACCTAAATCTAACCAGGAGGCTCAGGAATGAACATATAGGCCATTTAGAAATAGAGTTTTTTGGTAAAAGAAGTGGAGTTAAGGATATGTGGTTGACTTCAAAAATCTTACAAGCCCACCATCCTTTCATGGGTGGGTATAAGAATCCAGCAAGCCAAGGACCTGTCCCTTTTGGAACCAGGTTCTAGGTCTAGAGCTCCATTCGGCCAGGCATCCCCTCTGCATGCTGCAGGCCTGGCTCCTCCAGAGCTGGTCCCGGAGAGCCCTTCATGCAGATGCTCCTCTGAGTGCCTGATGATGGAGAGGGGGCCTCCACCCAGCACACGGGAACCGTCTGTGGGACCACTTCGAGCTCCTTTGCTTACAAAGTTGCTTTTTTTCTTTGGGCGGGGAGGGTGTTCACCATAAATCATATTATTAACATACATTTTCTCATCAAGTTGGTACAGAGTGGCCCACAGACTCAGGAATGGACACACTTTCTCATCAAGCAGAATATTCAAGGACTGTCGATCAAGCAAAAGTCAGTCATGCAGAGAACCTTTTTCTCAGGAGTATGACGGGTTTGCGGAAACCAGACTTGCTGATCAAACCCTTTCCACCATAATTTTAGATTCCTCAATAATTAACTAGTTGACATGAACACTTCAGTAGTTGTAAATGTATTCACAGAGTTGTGTAAACAACATGACAATCTAATTTTAAAAATCTCCATCATCCCCAAAACTAACCGTGGCCCATTAGCAGGCATGGACCATTCCTACCTCCCAGTCGCCAAAACAGCTTCCTACTGCTAATCTAATTCTGTCTGTGTGGATCTGTAGGGGTTCCTTCGGTATTCTGGATACTGGTACTTTATCAGATACATGATTTGCCAATATTTACCCAGTCTGCAGATTGTCTTCCCCTCTTTGAATAGCATCTTCTGATATAAATTTTGTAAATTTTGATGAAGCTCAATGTTTAGGTTTGGCCTCCTCACTTGCACTTTGGCGTCGTATTTAAGAAACCATTGCCTAATGTCATGAAAATGAATATTTATACTTCCTTCTGTAAATCTTACGTTTAGGCTTATGATGAACTTTGAGTTAATTTTTGTATATGGAATGATGTTTGGGTCCAGACTTCTTTTGCATGTGGATAGTCAATTGTCCCAGCACCATGTTTTAAAATGACTCTTCTTTCCCCATGTAATTGTCTTGGCATCCTTGCCAAAAATCAATTGGCCTTAAAGATGAGAGTCTATAGTCTATTTCTGTATGTTGATCCTCATGCTTACACCACACTATCTTTTTAATTAATATAAGTTTAACTGAGGAATCAATTGTTTTACATTTATGGGGTACAATGTGGTGTTTTGATACACATATACCATTTAAAATGACCAAAGCTGATTTGCGTGTCACTATCTTTCTTGCCTTTCTTTGAGACCAATTTGAAATCAACTCTCCTCATTTTTTTATTTTTATTTTTTATTATATTTTAAGTTCTGGCGCACATGTGCAGAATGTGCAGGTTTGTTACATAGGTATACACATGCTGTGGTGGTTTACTGCACCCATCAACCCATCATCTACATTAGATATTTCTCCTAATGCTTTCCCTCCTCTAGTCCCCCACTCCCTGACAGACCCTGGTGTGTGATGTTCCCCTCCCTCTGTCCTTGTGTTCTCATTGTTCAACTCCCACTCACGAGTGAGAACATGCGGTGTTTGGTTTTCTGTTCCTGTGTTAGTTTGCTGAGAATGATGGTTTCCAGCTTCATTCATGTCCCTGCAAAGGACATGA
>NW_012102255.1:3117105-3118717 GCF_000951045.1 Mandrillus leucophaeus | reverse complement strand
CCAGTTTTCCCAACACCATTTATTAAATAGGGAATCCTTTCCCCATTGCTTGTTTTTGTCAGGTTTGTCAAAGATCAGATAGTTGTAGATGTGTGGTGTTATTTCTGAGGCCTCTATTGTGTTCCATTGGTTTATATATCTGTTTTGGTACCAGAACCATGCTGTGTTCATTATTATAGACTTGTAGTATAGTTTGAAGTCAGGTAGCGCGATGCCTCCAGCTTTGTTCTTTTTACTTAGCATTGTCTTGGCTTTGTGGGCTCTTTTTTGGTTCCATATGAAATTTAAAGTAGTTTTTCCCAATTCTGTGAAGGAAGTCAATGGTAGCTTCATGGGGATAGCATTGAATCTATAAATTACTTTGGGCAGTATGGCCATTTTCACGATATTGGTTCTTCCTATCCATGAGCATGGAATGTTTTTCCATTTATTTGTATCCTCTCTTATTTCCTTGAACAGTGTTTTGTAGTTCTCCTTGAAGAGGTCCTTCACATCCCTTGGATGTTGTATTCCTAGGTATTTTATTGTCTTTGTAGCAATTGTGAATGGGAGTTCACTCATGATGTGGCTCTCTGCTTGTCTGTTGTTGGTGTGTAGGGATGCTTGTGATTTTTGCACATTGATTTTGTATCCTGAGACTTTGCTGAAGTTGCTTATCAGCTTGGGAGATTTTGGGCTGAGACAATGGGGTTTTCTAAATATAGAATCATGTCATCTGCAAACAGAGACAATTTGACTTCCTCTTTTCCTATTTGGATACCCTTGAGTTCTTTCTCTTGCCTGATTGCCCTGGCCAGAACTTCCAACACTGTGTTGAATAGGAGTGGTGAGAGAGGGCATCCTTGTCTTGTGCTGGCATTCAAAGAGAATGCTTCCAGTTTTTGCCCATTCAGTTTGATATTGGCTGTGGGTTTGTCATAAATAGTTCTTATTATTTTGAGATATGTTCCATCAATACCTAGTTTATCAAGAATTTTTAGCATGAAGGGGTGTTGAATTATCTTGAAGGCCTTTTCTGCATCTATTGAGATAATCATGTGGCTTTTGTCTTTGGTTTTGTTTATATGCTAGATTACGTTTATTGATTTGTGTATGTTGAACCAGCCTTGCATCCCAGGGATGAAGCCAACTTGATTGTGGTGAACAAGCTTTTTGATGTGCTGCTGGATTCGGTTTGCCAGTATTTTATTGAGGATTTTTGCATCAATATTCATCAGGGATATTTGCCTGAAATTTTCTTTTTTGTTGTTGTTGTTGTGTCTGTGTCAGGTTTTGGTATCAGGATGGTGCTGGCTTCATAAAATGAGTTAGGGAGGATTCCCTCTTTTTCTATTGCTTGAAATAGTTTCAGAAGGAATGGTACCAGCTCCTCTTTGTACCTCTGGTAGAATTCGGCTGTGAATCCATCTGGTCCTGGATATTTTTGGTTGATAGGCTATTAATTACTGCCTTAATTTCAGAATTTGTTATTGGTCTATTCAGGGATTCAACTTCTTCCTGGTTAAGACTTGGGAGGGTGTATGTGTCCAGGAATTTATCCATTTCTTCTAGATTTTCTAGTTTATTTGCGTAGAGGTGTTTATAGTATTCTCTGATGGTAGTTTGTATTTCT
>NW_012102255.1:3116379-3117055 GCF_000951045.1 Mandrillus leucophaeus | reverse complement strand
TTTCTCCACATCCTCTCCAGCATCTGTTGTTTCCAGACTTTTTAATGATCGCCATTCTAACTGGTGTGAGATGGTATCTCATTGTGGTTTTGATTTCCATTTCTCTCATGACCAGTGATGATGAGCTTTTTATCATGTTTCTTGGCCACATAAATGTCTTCTTTTGAGAAGTGTCTGTTCATATCCTTTGCCTACTTTTTGATAGGGTTGTTTGTTTTTCTGTAATTTTGTTTAAGTTCTTTGTAGATTCTTGATACTAACCCTTTGTCAGGTGGATAGATTGCAAAATTTTTCTCTCGTTCTGTAGGTTGCGTGTTCACTCTGATGATAGTTTCTTTTGCTGTGCAGAAGCTCTTTAGTTTAATTAGATTCCATTTGTCAATTTTGGCTTTTGTTGCCATTGGTTTTGGTGTTTTAGACATGAAGTCCTTGCCCATGCCTGTGTCCTGAACAGTATTGCCTAGGTTTTCTGGGGGTTTTATGGTTTTAGGTCTTATGTTTAAGTCTTTAATTCATCTTGAGTTAATTTTTGTATAAGGTGTAAGGAAGGGGTCCAGTTTCAGTTTTCTGCATATGGCGACCCAGTTTTCCCAACACCATTTATTAAATAGGGAATCCTTTCCCCATTGCTTGTTTTTGTCAGGTTTGTCAAAGATCAGATAGTTGTAGATGTGTG
>NW_012102255.1:3107495-3112034 GCF_000951045.1 Mandrillus leucophaeus | reverse complement strand
CTTCTAGATTTTCTAGTTTATTTGCGTAGAGGTGTTTATAGTATTCTCTGATGGTAGTTTGTATTTCTGTGGGGTCGGTGGTGATGTCCCCTTTATCATTTTTTATTGCGTCTATTTGATTCTTCTCTCTTTTCTTCTTTTATTAGCCTGGCTAGTGGTCTATTTTGATAATCTTTTCAAAAAACCTGCTCCTGGATTCAATGATTTTTTGAAGGGTTTTTTGTTTCTGTTTCTCTTTCACTTCTGCTCTGATCTTAGTTATTTCGTGTCTTCTGGTAGCTTTTGAATATATTTGCTCTTGCTTCTCTAGCTCTTTTAACTGTGATGTTAGGGTGTCAATTTTAGATCCTTCCTACTTTCTCTTGTGGGCATTTAGTGCTATACATTTCCCTCTACACACTGCTTTAAATGTGCCCCAGAGATTCTTGTACATTGTGTCTTTTTTCTCATTGGTTTCGAAGAACATCTTTATTTCTGCCTTAATTTTGTTACTTACCCAGTAGTCATTCAGGAGCAGGTTGTTCAGCTTCCATGTAGTTGTGAAGTTTTGAGTGAGTTTCTTAATCCTGAGTTCTAATTTGGTTGCACTGTGGTCTGAGAGACTGTTATGATTTTATTCTTTTGCATTTTCTGAGGAGTGTTTTACTTCCAATTATGTGGTCAGTTTTAGAATAGGTGTGATGTCGTGCTGAGAAGAATGTATATTATGTTGATTTGGGGTGGAGAGTTCTGTAGATATCTATTAGGTCCACTTGGTCCAGAGCTGAGTTCAAGTCCTGAATATCCTTGCTAATTTTCTGTCTCTTTGATCTGTGTGATGTTGATAGTGAGGTGTTAAAGTCTCCCACAATTACTGTGTGGAGTCTAAGTCTCTTTGTAGGTCTCTAACAACTTACTTGATGAATCTGGGTGTTCCTGGATTGGGTGCATATGTATTTAGGGTAGTTAGCACTTCTTGTTGCATTGATCCCTTTACCATTATGTAATGCCCTTCTTTGTCTCTTTTAAGCTTTGTTGGTTTAAAGTCTGTTTTTTTGTTTTTGTTTTTGTTTGCTTTCCTTTTGCTTGGTAAATATCCCTTTATTTTGAGACTATGTGTGTCTTTGCACATGAGATGGGTGTCCTGAATACAGCACACTTATGGGTCTTGACTCTTTATCCAATTTGCCAGTCTATGTCTTTTAATTGGGGAATTTAGCCCATTTACATTTAAGGTTAATATTGTTATTGTGTGAATTTGATTCTGTCATTGTGATGCTAGGTCGTTATTTTGCCCATTAGTTGATACAGTTTCTTCATAGTGTCGGTGGTCTTTACAATTTGGCATGTTTTTGCAGTGGCTGATAGCGGTTGTTCCTTTCCATATTTAGTGCTTCCTTGAGGAGCTTTTGTAAGGCAGGCCTGGTGGTTACAAAATCTCTCAGCATTTGCTTGTCTGTAAAGGATTTTATTTCTCCTTCGCTTATGAAGTTTAGTTTGGCTGGATATGAAATTCTGGGTTGAAAATTCTTTTCTTTAAGAATATTGAATGTTGGCCCCACTCTCTTGTGGCTTGTAGGGTTTCTGCAGATAGATCCACTGTTAGTCTGATGGGCTTCCCTTTGTGGGTAACCCGACCTTAGTCCCTGGCTGCACTTAACAGTTTTTCCTTCATTTTGACCTTGGTCAAGCTGACGATTATGTGTCTTGGGGTTGCTCTTCTCAAGGAGTAGCTTTGTGGTGTTCTCTCTATTTTCTGAATTGAATGTTGGCCTGTCTTGCTAGACTGGGGAAGTTCTCCTGGATAATATCCTGAAGAGTGTTTTCCAACTTGGTTCCACCATTCTCCCTGTCACTCAGGTACACCAATCAAACATAGGTTTGGTCTTTTCACATCGTCCCATATTTCTTGGAGGCTTTGTTCATTCCCTTTCATTCTTTTTTCTCTAATCTTGTCTTCTCACTTTATTTCATTAAGTTGATCTTCAATCTCTGATATTCTTTCTTCTGCTTGATTGATTCAGCTGTTGATACTTGTTTATCCCTCACGAAGTTCTTGTGCTGTGTTTTTCAAGCTTCATCAGGTCGTTTATGTTCTTCTCTAAACTGGTTATTCTAGTTAGCAATTCGTCTAACTTTTTTTCAAGGTTCTTAGTTTCCTTGCATTGGGTTAGAACATGCTCCTTTAACTCAGAGGAGTTTGTTATTACTCCCCTCTGAAGCCTACTTCTGTCTATTTATCAAACTCATTCTCTGTCCAGTTTTGTTCCCTTGCTCGCAAGGAGTTGTGATCCTTTGGAAAAGAAGAGGCGTTCTGGTTTTTGGAATTTTCAGCGTTTTTGCACTGGTTTCTCCCCATATTCATGGATTTATCTACCTTTGGTTTTTGATGTTGGTGACCTTCAGATGGGGATTTTGTGTGGAAGTCCTTTTTGTTGATGTTGATGCTATCCCTTTCTGATTGTTAGTTTTCCTTCTAACAGGCCCGTCTGCTGCAGGTCTGCTGGAGTTTGCTGGGGGTCCACTCCAGACCCTGTTTGCCTGGGTATCACCAGCGGAGGCTGCAGAACAGCAAAGATTGCTGCCTGTTCCTTCCTCTGGAAGGTTCATCCCAGATGGGCACCCGCCAGATGCCAGCTGGAGCTCTCCTGTATGAGGTGTCTGACGGCCCCTACCAGGAGGTGTCTCCCAGTCAGGATACACAGGGGTCAGGGACCCACTTGAGGAGACAGTTTTACCCTTAGCAGAGCTCGAACCCTGTGCTGGGAGGGCTGTCAGGCAGACATGTTTAAGTCTGCTGAAGCTGCTCCCACAGCTGCCCCTTCCCCAGGTGCTCTGTTTCAGGGAGGTGGGAGTGAGTTTTATCTATAAGCCCCTGACTGGGGCTGCTGCCTTTCTTTCAGAGATGCCCTGCCCAGAGAGGAGGAATCTGGACAGGCATTCTGGCTACAGCGGCCTTGCTGAGCTGTGGTGGGCTCTGCCCAGTTTGAACTTCCTGGCGGCTTTGTTTACACTGTGAGGGGAAAACTGCTTACTCAAGCCTCAGTAATGGTGGACTCCCTCTCCAACCAAGCTCGAGCATCCCAGGTCGAGTTCAGACTGCTGTGCTGGCAGCGAGAATTTCAAGCCAGTGGATCTGAGCTTGCTGGGCTCCGTGGGGGTGGGATCCGCTGAGCTGGACCACTGGGCTCCCTGACTTCAGCCCCCTTTCTGGGGGAGTGAACAGTTCTGTCCTGCTAGCATTTCGGGTGCCACTGGGGTATGGAAAAAAATACTCCTGCAGCTAGATCGGTGTCTGCCCAAATGGCTGCCCAGTTTTGTGCTTGAAACCCAGGGCCCTGGTGGCCTAGGTACCGGAGGGAATCTCCTGGTCTGTAGGTTGCAAAGACCATGGGAGAAGTGCAGTGTCTGGGCCGGAGTGCACCGTTCCTCACAGCACAGTCCCTCATGGCTTCCCTTGGCTAGGGGAGAGAGTTCCCTGACCCCTTGCACTTCCCAGGTTAGGTGATGCTGCACCCTGATTTTGGTCGCCCTCCGTGGGCTGCACCCACTGTCCAACCAGTCCCAATGTGATGACCTGGGTACCTCTGTCGGAAATGCAGAAATCACCCGCCTTCTGCGTCGATCTCGCTGGGAGCTACAGACCAGAGCTGTTCCTAATCGGCCATCTTGCCAAAGTTTTATACATATTGCAGAACCTTCCGCTGAGACTTATTGGGAATTAATTATTAAACCACATGAAAGTAAGATTTAGGGATAGTGTGATGTATAGCCCCACCTACTTCTAATAGATGGAAGTCACTGATATTTTTAAAAGAATGGGGCCAGGCGTGCTGGCTCACACCTGTAATCCCAGCACTTTGGGAGGTGGGTGGATCGCCTGAGGTCAGGAGTTTAAGACCAGTCTGGCCGACATTGTGAAACCCCATCTCTACAAAAAATATAAAAATTAGCTGGGCATGGTGGTGGTTGCCTGAAATCCCAGCTACTCAGGAGGCTGAGGCACAAGAATCTCTTGAATCCAGGAGGCAGAGGCTGCAGTGAGCCGAGATTGCACAGTGAGCTGAGATTGTGCCACTGCACTCCAGCCTGGGTGGCAAAGTAAGACTCCATCTAACAACAACAACAACAACAACAACAAAAGGCCGGGCACGGTGGCTCATGCCTATAATTCCAGCACTTTGGGAGGCTGAGGCGGGCGGATCACGAGGTCAGGAGATCGAGACCATCCTGGCTAACACACTGAAACCCATCTCTACTAAAAATACAAAAAATTTGGCCGGGCGCGGTGGCTCAAGCCTGTAATCCCAGCACTTTGGGAGGCCGAGACGGGCAGATCATGAGGTCAGGAGATCAAGACCATCCTGGCTAACACACTGAAACCCATCTCTACTAAAAATACAAAAAATTAGCCAGGCACCGTAGTGGGCGCCTACAGTCCCAGCTACTCGGGAGGCTGAGGCAGGAGAATGGGGAGAACCCGGGAGGCGGAGCTTGCAGTGAGCTGAGATCATACCACTGCACTCCAACCTGGGTGACAGAGCGAGACTCCATCTCAAA
>NW_012102255.1:3106284-3107445 GCF_000951045.1 Mandrillus leucophaeus | reverse complement strand
CCCATCTCTACTAAAAATACAAAAAATTTGGCCGGGCGCGGTGGCTCAAGCCTGTAATCCCAGCACTTTGGGAGGCCGAGACGGGCAGATCATGAGGTCAGGAGATCAAGACCATCCTGGCTAACACACTGAAACCCATCTCTACTAAAAATACAAAAAATTAGCCAGGCGCCGTAGTGGGCGCCTACAGTCCCAGCTACTCGGGAGGCTGAGGCAGGAGAATGGGGAGAACCCGGGAGGCGGAGCTTGCAGTGAGCTGAGATCATGCCACTGCACTCCAACCTGGGTGACAGAGCGAGACTCCATCTCAAAAAAAAAAAAAAAAGCAAGGTGTGGTGGTTCATGCCTGTAGTCCCAGCTACTTGGGAGGCTGAGGCAGGAGGATTGCTTGAGCCCAGGAGTCTGAGACTGCAGTGAGCTATAATTGTGCCACTGCACTCCAGTCTGGGCAACAGAGCAAGTCCCTGTCTCCAAAAAAAGTAACATGAGAGAATGAGGCAGGTGCTGAATGAAGAAACTGTACAGCAGGCACAGTCTAGGAAAGAAGTAAAGGCTGCCTGAGGACTCTTGTTCTAATTATCAGAACAAGTGTATGTTATCCCAGCACCTTATGTCTGTTGAGCACTTACCGGATTATGACCTGGTTCTACACACAGCATCTTCTTTCATCCTCAGAACAAGCCCAAGCCCAGGGGAAACTAGGCAAGACAGGCTGGGCTTCACTTCTCTTACACAGATGAGGATTTGGAGCCCGGAGACGCACTGAGACTCCCTCAAAGTCAACTACAAGTTGCAGTTTCAAACGAGCACCCAGGTTTCATGACCCCTCAGCTAAGAGTTCTCAGCAAGGGCTGAGGTGCATGTGAGAATCTCCAGAAAAGTGTTTCCAGCATGTGGGATTGTCCGTCCTGTGTGTAAAATGCCACTCCCTTGGATAGCTTGGGCCGTCGACACCTTCTGAATCTTAACTTGATTTTGTGCCCAGCATTGTGTTAACCACAGAGAGCCACAAAAAGAGCTCCTACCCTCCTGCTGCCTCATATATATATACACAGATGTATTATATATGTGTATATATGTGTGTATATAATATATATGTGTGTATATATGTGTGTGTATATATATGTGTGTATATATGTGTGTATATATATGTGTGTATAT
>NW_012102255.1:3069700-3100341 GCF_000951045.1 Mandrillus leucophaeus | reverse complement strand
GTATGTGTGTGTCTATTAAATAATAGTGGTTCTCTCTGCAGTGAGATGAAGGTGATTTTTTATTTTCAATTCCCATATTTTCAAAGTGCAGTTTAAACAGCAGCAGACTTTCTCCCACTGGGCCTGCAGGGACTTTGCGGGTTTGTAGATCTTTGTGGTCTATAAAGGCCTTTATTCTGAGTTTTTCTTCTGAGCACACGAAAGGTGTGTGATATACATCTGCACCCCAGCACCTGCTGGAGAGCGGAGAGCACAGAGGATGGGCTGAGCGGGGGCAACGTAATAATTTTGAAATGAGAAACAAAGGACATGCTGCTTACCCCGCATGCAGGTGGACCCCAAAGTAGCTTCCCCAGGTAGCAGCGGGGTGGCCGCCCAGGGGACAGTCCCCTCCTCCTCAGCCTCCTCAGCTGGCTGGATGCTCACAGCGCGCCCTTCCTGAGCTCTTGGCAAATGCACGTGTGGAACAGCCTGCTGCGGGAAGAAGCTGGAAGCCTCGGGGGTGTAGGGGAGTGAGGGGGGGCTGGACTTCCACAGGAGGAATAAAGTGACTTGCAAGCAACACTGGCTGTCCCCGTTCCCTCCCTGACTTACTGCCCTCTCAGCCTCCTGCTTACAGGGACTCTTCTGGAGGCGAGGCCTCGCTAAGGGCCCAAACTCTAGGAAAAGGGGCCCCTGAGGAGGGTTTGCCCTGCATGGAGGGGAGCACGTTTGCGTGTTTGCAGCAGCGTTTCTGTGTGCCGGCCCGGCTCCCCAGCCTCACGGAGTCCTGGAAGCCTGGAAACGGTTTCATTCATTGCAGCCAGCACAGTGTCTGGGGCAGTGCGAGTGCTGCTCAGTGAGGGTTTGTTCAGCGATTGTTTTGTACATGTTGAGAAGGAATCCACGAGCTCGAACGTGACTCTTCTTCATCTCTTAGAAACGTGCTTTAGGAGGCCTGAAAACCAAGGCTGAGCCATGGCTGTGGCGGTCACGGTTGTGTGTGTAACAGGCCCAGGGTGTGGGTCTGGCCTTGTGCTCCTTCTGCACTGGGAATTAGGGATTAATCCCAGCAGCCGTTTGCAAATGCAGACCTTTGGTCCTCTTGTCAGGGAGTCTGAAATGTCGCAGACCCCTGCCCAGGTTTTTGTTGTTGTCTCTTCTCCCAAATGTGATTAATTGATCGATTCATTCATTCCGCTAATATTGGTTGAGCACCCACTATGTTCCAGGTTCTGTCCTAGCTGCTGGGGTTATAGAACAAGAAACATTCATGGGTGTTAGGAGCACTGCAGCCACTGTCGGGTCAATGCATTTACACTCCAAGTGCTCTATAGATTTATAAGGGTTTTCTAGAAACACAACCTTCAGCTAGAAAAATAAGTGGAAGCATCGGACACTGCAGAGGTTCTACACAGATGCGGAGGCATTTTCTCCATCCCGGTGCAGGGACAGCCTGATCTGCCATTGCTGGACAGTGACATTGCCTTGTTTTGTTTTTTTATGACCTTCTAGTCTCAGGGGCGTCTGGCCAAGTGCACCATGGTGCCAAGGTAGGCAGAATGGCTACTGTCCTCCCTGAGACAAAGAGACAGGATCAAAAAGGATGGAAAGAATAAAAGAAAGAACAATTTGGATAGTTTAATGGTTTGAGAGACAGATATACCTAAGAATTGTATATTTGGATAGTTTTTTCCCTAATGAGAAGTTACTTCTGATGACCACACAATGCACATCCTTCCCAGAGATGAGAGGCTCTGATGTGAACTGGGGACAAGATGTATTACAGGCTGTGACAGGCCAGCAGAGCACTGAGAGTCTCCAATTGGGTGGAGTGAGGGCATTAGAAACAGTTCTATAACAGATGCTGCCTTTCTATTCTCTTCTCCAAGGGGATGATCAGTTTGGCAGCGCCTCCACCTGCTCTTCTAGCTGAAGGTATTATGTGTTTAGAAAATCCTCGCGGCTTCTGCTCGGTCGACCCAAAGGGAGCCCAAGAAGGTCTGTCTAGGATCTGGGGAGAAGAAAAGCAGGGAGCCTGGGAGATGTGTGTGTCCAGGCCAGCATGGCGCAGTAGGAGGCAGGGACTCAGAGAGGGATCTTGCCAGGAGTGAAAAGTACTTGCTCTGAGTGGCCACCCTGCCCTATCTCTTGGGGCTGTGGAGCACTCAGTTGATTGGACGAATGTGGCACCAGCATCTGGGAAAGTCCCTCATTGCTGTTCGGAGGGAAATGTCTGCAGTAGAGGGAGACTGTCCTCAAGGGAAGGGGCTACCCTAGGAGACCTTTTTCTAGTTCTGATCTGTTTTTACTTTCTTGCCTGAATGTGCCCAGTTACAACTGAGACCAAGCACCAGTGTAGCAGCGGCCCATGCATCCAGGCCCAAGCAATCTACAGGGACTGCAAATTCCCTTATTTTGTGTGAGCTCCAGAAACACTGGACTGAGGGAGGCCAACACAAAATATCCCATGGTCAACACAAGCTTCTCCATGCTTTTCCCAGCGTCCGACCCTCAGGCGTGCAGCACAAGTCCAGGGACTCTGGGACTTAGCTGACACCTCCACTCACTCCTGGCTGAGCTGCTGAACTTGTTGGGGGCCAGCTCCACAGGGCGACTAGACAGGCCTCATCCCATGAGGTCCTGAGAGGCCTGGGGGCTAGACTTGGGCCCAGGTGGTGCTGCAGTGAGGGGCACCCAGACCTAACTCTTGAATTGCTTTCCCCCGAGGTACAGAAGCAGAAACTGGATAGAGGAATTCACGACTCTGGGTGGAATAGAAGTGAACATTTAATGCCACCATAGTTTGATTTTAACACCAGATTCTTTTTTGACAACATTTTACACCTCATATGCCACAGAAAGTCAGAGATCGTAGCCAGCAAACAATGTCTTTACACTGGAAAATGCCACACAGCTTAATGGACTCATGTCGCCAGTTTGTGAGAACTAACTCTTTTTTCTGGACTGTTCTCCAGGGAGCCTGCTCATATTTATCATAATCAAGCCAACACCTAACGTTTATATAGCTTGCAAAGCCCATGCACAAAACCAGCCTGCCAAGGGGCTGCTGGGACCTGCCCAAGTACAGAAGAGTTGAATTTCTGACTATAACAAATGAGTTTTATTAAAGAATTTTAACAGCACACACTTGTGAACTAATAATGTTTTAAATGGCACCAGGCTTCCATCCGGTTAAACAGTGGACTTCAGACAATAACATTAAGCACTACCATTGAATTGTAAAATAAGATTTTATGAACTTACTTAGGAATTCGCTGTTTCTGGCACGATAAATGCACCTGGGCAGGCCTCGCCTCCCCGTTTCAAACGGGCCCGTTTCTACAGATAAGCATATTTATATATACATACATACATTACTAATCATGGAATTCGAGATCCAGAGCTTGAAGGAACCACAAAGGTCATCCAGCACAATGTCTTCCTTTTACAGGTTAGAAAACTGAGTTCCAGAGGAGTTAGGAAGTATATCCCGGACAGGACGACTGGCAAAGCTGGATGAGAACTCAGGTTTGCTGTCCTATGGCCTTTTCACCACGTCAGGTATCTCCTGTACACACACATCCGTGTATGTACACACACCTTAGAGGAATGATATCTGTTCATGTCCACGTATGCCTGGTGCAATGTGATCTAATGGGAAGAATCCAACAAGCTGGACTCAAGTCCCCGTTTTGCTATAAAACCACTCTGTGAACTCAGGCCAATCAATGACTAGACTTCAGTTTCTTCATCGGTAAATGATTACCCCCAACTCCTACAGAGAGCTTTAAAGTCTTCGAAGCACTTCCCATCACTTATACCACTTTCTCTTTATGCTCTCCCAGAAGGGCAGCTGTTCTCACCGCTGGTCTTCCACTCGGGAACCTGAGGCCCAGCAAAGTGAAGAGGCTCGCCCAAGGTTGCATAGCTAGTAACACAACCAAGCTGGCGGCCCAGTGTCCTTGCTCCTAGCTCAAGGCCTTTGCTCCTAGGTTTAGCTACCTCTCAAATGAGATTACTGACCCTAGCCCCTCCCTGCCTCTTGGGGATCCAGTGAGGGGACAAAATGCCTTAAGGTTGTAAGACTCACTAAAGTGCTTTGGTTTTTCCAGAGGAAAAACAAAAAACCAGAAGAAAAACAGGTACTCTATATATCCAAGCTAAGGAACTCTGGCTGCTTTCCCAAACCCCCTTCGGTAGCACCAGGGGCTGGGTGGGAGTCTTAGGGAAATGTAGGGAACTAAAAATGTCAGAACTTTCCTCAGAAATTTAATGTCGAACGAGTGGGAAGAGGCTGGATCCTCTTCCATGCAAGCCGGTGGACGTGGATTTCCAAGCCCATTCTCATCAAATTCAAAATGAAGGGATCTTTCCCATTTGGCTACTTACTACACAAACAGCTTAGATTTTGAACTAAGCCCTGTGCGTTGAGGATTGGATCCTAATCCCTATCCTCTTGATTTATCTGTCCTCCCCCCATCCCCCAGCGCATGTCTCCACTAACAGACTTTGCTTGAGTGAGAAAAACATGGAAAAAAAATAGCCACAGACAGATCCAGCAAACCTCCACCTCGATGCACGGCACGTGGATAACATTTCCAACCGCGACGCATACGTAAATGAGAGAACACACGCAACGCTGTAAAACAACATCCTGAGTTCACACATAAATTTTAACTTCTTCATAAATCAACTATGACAGTGTGGGCTGTTAGCAGGATAGGGAATGAAAGAAGGAAGCTTCTTTAGTGTTGAAGGTAATTTCTATGTATGCATGGAATAGATGTGTGAGTGTGGTGCTTCCGTACTCGCCTCCACACGTGTGGACCTTGGGAGCAGCTGTGTTTAGAGAATAAGAATTGTATGCATTGAGGGCTGGATGCTGCCCCAAGCCCCACTGTGTCCAATGTTAGGACGTTGCTGCAGCTTCCGGCCACCCAAAAGCAGAATGTGTTTGTTTAGGGAGGGATAAATTAGTTTCTAGGAATTTTCAGAAAAACATTTTTCTCAGAAGATGAGCTTAAATGACAATAGCTTCTCCTGGATTAGAATTATGCTTGCATTGTGATGGAAATAATGAACAGCCTGTAATTTTAAAATGTGTCATTTTGTCAGGAAGATTGCTAAGCGATGCACTTTATGAGCTGTTACCCACCAATGTTGACAGATACTTTCTGGAGGTGGAAAAAGAGATATTAGAATCCAAAGAAACACTATGTCTACCGCCTGCCCCCCAGCCCCCCCAAAATCTGAGACCCATTTACTTGCATCAGTGGCACTGAACACCCAGCTTGGTTTCATTTGGTGCAGAGAAAAGTGGGCTGTGTGCCTTTCCTCCCCGCCCAGACTCCCGTGTGGTGGCACTGAAGAGTGTCCTCCAGTGGGGGCACAGCTGGGCCACACACCCCGGTGGCAGCATGGAGGCCCCAGGGACGGCAGCAGCAGACGGCTTAGCCTCAGCTAATAGCCAACAGGACTTTCAACCTCTTTCTCACTGGCAAGGTTTCAGGGTTTAAGACGTATTGTCTTTAGAAGCGAGGGACTCTGTGTGTGCTCCAAGAGCGGGTTACTAGTCCAGCAGGAAAGAACAATGAGTAAAGGCAGGACTCCTTCGTTTTTAGTCTGGAAATTGACTCATCTTTAGTCATTTTACAGTCTAAAAGCCTTTTTGGAATAAGAAACCTAAAAAACCTAGAAACACTCAATGTAATCAGCAGTGGCCAATGATATAGGCGGCTGTGTTTGCACTGAACAAATCCGCAGACTTGCCAGCCTTGCCTTCGATCCAAAGAAGGTAGCTGGTTTACAAGGACATGAGATACACGCCCAAGTGGGCACAACTGCATTTTTTGTCAATACAAACAGAACTCTGAGATTTTGTCAGAAATCTGAGCAGCAAGCGTGAGACTTGTAGGTGTGTATAAGACTTTTTGAACCTCCACTCTGGATGGTAGATGCGGCTGGACTGAAGCCACTGCCGCCTTATAAGAATATAGTAGACTTCAAGTTTAAGGCTAATTTATGACAAACCAGGCCAGATTCCTGCCTGCCGAATTCCCCACGCTGCGATGCCTGGCTTTTTATCGCAGCTTCTCATGCGGGAGCCCCTTCTCCGGCTCAGGGATTCCCACCTTCGTCAAGACGGACACGTCTCTGCATTTGCATCTTAATGCTCCCCCATGTGAAGAATGGCAACTGGTGAATAAACAACAGGCAGTGTGCTCTGATTTCCAATCCGGAAGAGACGAAAGAGACAACTTCCTCATGATGTAGAGGGGAATTCAAGGACAATAAGATCAAAGTTTGCAGCTCGCGGGTGGGAACTGAAAGCCCGTGATGAAGCAAACGCTCACGCCCTCGCAGCAGGCAGCACCATCCTGCAGTGCGACACGGAGGGACTCCCAGGGAAACAATAGCACCATTGCCTGTTTTCAGATCTTAGTTTTGCTCTGCTGCTAATGCTTCCGCCTCATATATTTGGAGCAGGGGGTGAGGAGGACAGGTTTTAGACAAGGAATTAAGACCTATGCATCTAAATGTGAATTTCAAATATTTTTTTCTAGTCCTTTCGTTTGTGGGTAATGAAATAGAAATAGGTTCTTTGACATTTTGACATTTTCCCCGTGCCTCCTCGGGTTCTCTATCACGAAAACCGAGAGGCGACCTGGAACTATCTCACGTCTGGTCACTCCGTGCCCGGGACTGCTTCAGAATGGTCAGCCAGAACTCCCTCCTTCATCACCAACATCGTCCGTTTATAGGCAGAGACAGGAACAAGCACATCATAATGTAAAATGCCCGATTTCTTCATCTGGTTTATCAATTTTGGTAAATTAACATGTTTGCAGCTTATTTAGGTCAAAAAAAAAAAAAAAAAGCAAAGAGACGAGAGAGAGAATAGACAACATCAACATCAACATCAACATAAAGCATCCTCCTTCACCGTGGCCTGCGGGATCCTGCGAGGTGTCCTGTGATGGGCATCTTGGGAAGCCAGTCTGACTTGGTAAGAGAACTCTTGGTTTTATTCAAGCTTCTGTTATAGCATAAAGTTGCTACAAATGGATAAATTCAGGCAGGAGGCAAGCCGAGTGCCACACGCCTCGGAAGGAGTCCATTGGTTTCAGTCCAGCAAGGGCACCAGGCTCTGTCACTGGCTAAAGGAAGGAGGCACAGCATGGAAGGAACCTCAGGGGAGGACGTGGCAGCGGCGAAAACCAAGCTCACCGATGACCCATCAGATGAGTTTGTTTCCAACAAAAACAGAATATTCACCTTTGAAAATCTCCAATTAAAGACTTTTCATGAACTACACGTTTAAAACCAGCCGCCAAAAGAGATTGCCTGACGGAAAACTCGAAGGATTGGCTTCCCTTTGGGTCCAGACACTTCCAAGGATATTACTGTTAAGCAAACTCACTTACACAAGTGCTGAGGCCAGAGGTGAGCCCAGAGCACGCGACTGTCCTGCAGAATGGGGTCAAGGCGCAGGAGCTTAGGGAGGTCCTGCTTCCCAGGGCAACAAACTTATCAGACTTGGGAGATGCGTAGAAGGGAGACTGAGCCATGCCAGAGCAGCCTCTCCCTGCAGTTGAGCCTGTTCAGCTGGCAGATGTGGGCATGTCTCCTGTTTGTACAGAAGCAGATTCTTAGGAAAAGTGCAAAGCCAGACTCGTGACCCAGGGAGCTGGCTTCCGCCAACAGGGCCACCTGAACCCTGTTCTGATAACAAAGGAGCAGGTCATGTGAAGCTCACAAGACTTCGGTTCCCATTTACCGAGTTCAGCCAGCTGTGTGGGCTGCAGCGTCCAGAGGTACACTGAGCCAGAAATGTAGCGTTTTTTTCCCCCCTTGGGGAGTGGCTGGGGCTGAGTTGTTGGTTAATAAAGGCAGCCTAGTTGGAAACAGGCTCATGAAGATATGCTGCATTTGAGGGCAAAAGGGAAGCGTACTCTGCAAATGCCTAAGCACTGTCCTTGATGTGAAGGCTGCTGGGACTCCTGGCTTCCGGGCTGTTCTATCAGCACCACAGCTTGGATCAGGCAAATCCCTTGACCACTCTGGACCTGGGGATTCTATCAATCAATCACTAAAATGGGTGTAATTCCTAAGGGAATTGTTACAGGGAGGAACACCTAAATTTGAAGTCCTGAGTTGTTGGGAGCCAAGACCTGGACATCCACCTCTTCAGCTATGTTCTGCCTCTCCAGGGTTGTGGGAGTTATGGAGGGGAAGCTCTGCCTTTGGGTAGAGGGGCAAAGACTGAGAGGACAAGCCCGTCCCTTCTTGGCATAGAGGCTTTGGGACGTAGGAGAGCTGAAATCCTTGGACTCTGGACAACAGACAAGATGTACCGTCTCAAGAACCCTTGTTCTAATCCAATACAGGTGAAGTCTCTGAACAAGCCTGAGGAGGTCTCTCAGCTGGGGAAAATCCTACTTTAGTCAATTCACAACACTAGAAAATACAGCTCTGGTGAACTGGTTCCAGCTTTCCTTCAAGTCTTTGGAATAAAAATGAATACGAATTTTGAGGGCCAGGCAAACTGTGGATTTGTGGGTCAAGGAACCATATGTGTGTGAGGACTTGAGGGGGGCAAACTGTCTACAGAACACACAGCCCACCTCCCAGGAGCAGGGAGGACCCAGGTCGCAAAGGACTCCTCCTCCCCGATGCTGCAGCGTCCGGCTCCTCGCCCGTTCTCTAAAGCACCTGCCCCACAATCAACCTTCTGGGTCTGCCCTGACCACGCTGCTTGTTGGGATGTGGCATCGAGGTCACCTGCTGCTCCAAACCTACTTTGGAAACACACACACTGGCTCGTGCCGAGGAAGCTTCTCTGTTCTGTTTGAGTGGCCTCACCAGAATAACCATAAAAGACAGGTAACATTTATTCATAAGCAATACTGATTAGGAAATAGCTCTACAAACACAACTTACTTAGAAACAGCAAGTCAGAAATAGGATAAAACACCACGAGAAAACGAGCTGTGAATACATTTCCAAAATGTTTTTGTTTTGTTGTTTTCATCTTGACTAGCACCATCTGTACACAAGAAAGTATGAACATAAATGTTTGTTTGGATAATAATAAAGGTTTGCAAGGCACTTAATCAGTCATTCTGGGTCTTTTTGTTGTTGTGTTCGCTTTCCACAGCAATCCTACATCCACCCCGCTCCTCTCTCACGAAAGCAAGAGAAGAGTGAGGTCTCTTTCGCTAGCAGTTCTTATGTACAAACAAGGTAAGGTTCCTCAAAGTGCTTTTTCAGTCTCGCAGGGCTGACACCCCTCGGGCTTCCCATCCTTTTCTCCTTCCATGGGTGTTTGACGTTTGCGCCTTTCCTACAGAAAACAAAAGAAAACTCGCCTTCCGCTCAACGCTCGCTCCAGACTTGCCACCAACCTTCATCCTCATTCATTGTCTTTGATGCCCCGGCACAGAGGGCCTAGGGGCGTGCACCGTCTCTGAAGTCCTGGGGAGGCAGGGAACCGCTAGGACAAGGGGCTGGCTCCTCTACCGGCGCCTGGAGGTGATGTCGAAGCAGGTGATCATCATGAGATGGGCCTTGCAGAAGTTGACACGGCTCTCCAGGCGCTCCGTCACACACTCCAGGGCCTCCAGGTACTCCAGGGAATCCAGCTCCCAAACCTGCTCCAAGTCAACTGCAAGAGAGGAAGAGCTTGATGGAGACACAGAGCAAACAGGGCGCGAAGCATCTCCCGACGGCTCAGCCTGGAGCTGCCACCCCCACATCTACCCCTTGCTCTAAAGGTCTAACTCGCCTGCCTTAGGCCACCGCAGGGTTCCCTTTTGCCCGATCCTCAGCCTCTTTTGGGTGGAACGGAACACTCTTTACCAGTGTTTAGATCCTTAACGTGTGTTTGAGATTCTACTGACTAACAAGGGGACATTCTCGCTTCCCCTACCTCCAGCCATCCCCATCGCAGGATTTGAGAGACTCTACCACGCTATTCACTATCAAGTAAATACTTCAAGCTGAGGTGGGGAGAGTCCCTCCCTTCTGGGGGTCTCAGTTGAGTGACAGTTATACTTCTGCCCCCTTTTATGAAAGGATGTTTCTGCATTATAACCCAGATACCGTTCCTGATGTTCAGGCCTGCACAGAGTAAAAAGTCTGTATCCTTCAAGGCCTGAAGAACAAGTATCTGGAATTAACCCCTTCTGGCATCAAGTCCCCTACTTTGTCTAGAGGTGGCTGGGCAGAGGGATGGGCTGCCTGGCCCAGGCTCCAGGGGTCCAGCAGGCTCCCAGTATGAGGAGGAAAGGCATGGACAGCAGCCAAACCTGGAACCCCAGGCAAGAGACGAGCTCTGGGACCTCCACGTCGGCTGACCCAGTGTCCTTAAAAGGAATGTGAGAGTAGTAATTCCTACCCTGCCTGCCCTGAGTTGCTGTGAAGATAAAATGAGACAATGAACATGAACTTGATTTGAAAACGATGCCACACTGTGGAAACATCGGGGATTAGAGTTGACGTCTGCAGAGTGTCTTCTTTCTGCAGATGAGGTCCCTGAGAGCTGGACAGTGACGTGACTCACTGAGGCTGATGCAGTTAACCAGGACTAGAGCTGGAAGGAGACCGAAGGCCCTTCCAGAATACCAGTGTAATATTTAAAAACCAAAACAAAAAAGCAAAAGGAGCCATCATTCTATGACCACATCAGACCACATTACTGGACAACCTTGAAAGTGGCATCAGAACGAAGAAATAGAACTAAAAATAGATCTTTCCATGCCAGTCCCCTGCCTTTTGCCCACAGGGAACAGTCAGCAGGCAGCCTCATTGATCCTTTTTTCCATTACTGTTTTCAATTCATCTTCAAGAAACAATCTGTGTTTCCCCTTTCATGTAGCTTTCTGTTCATTTTCTTTCTCCGCATCAAAAACACAGTGATTTTGACATATGTACAAAGACTAGAAGGAAGTGGTTGTTTCCTGGAAGCAGCTAAACACGTGCGTATTAATGTTTCAGCTTGTTCCCATCCTGGGAAAAAACACAACTTTGTAAGATGAAGATAATTTTCAAGTCTGCCCTGGGCATAAACAGTTCTTAAAAATAAAATGTTAATGAAAATAGCAAAAATGAAGGAGAACTGACAGAGAACTGACTGAAAGGAGGCCCCTGGGATCTTTAAGTGGCCAGGGATTCCTGAAGCAAGGAAAAGGGTATGCGCAGCGGGGGGGATAAGCACAGGGCCCCGTGCGCATGTCACGGGCAGACAGTAACCAACGCCCTTGCCCCGTCTGCCCTCCCCATTAGTGCCTTCGATGAAATGCCCTCACAGGACGAGTTCATGTCTTTGCTCACATTTCTAACAGAAGATCCAGCTCAGTGCATCATGCAAGCAGGCATGAAGGAAATGCCTCCTGTTTTTTATTTGTATTTTTGAGACAGGGTCTCACTCCGTCACCCAGGCTGGAGTGCGGTGATGCAATCTCAGCCTCCTGAGTAGCTGGGATTACAGGTGCCTGCCACCACACCCAGCTAATTTTTATATTTTTGGTAGAGATGGGGTTTCACACCACGTTGTCAAGGCTGGTCTTGAACTCCTGGGCTCAAGTCATCTGCCCACCTTGGCCTCCCAAAGTGCTGGGATTACAGGCGTGAGCCACCACACCTGGCCAGGAAATGTCTCCTGTTGTTGAACTTTGGGATAATACTAATAATTACTAATAATAATTAGTAATAACTAATAATACTAATCATTACTACCAGATCCTGAGCTCTCATCCTGGGCCAAGCAGTGTAATAAGCACCAAGAGGACCAACAGGTACTGATTCACACCTCACAACTGCCCTGTGGTGTGGTCACCATTATTTTTCCCATTTTACAGCTAAGGAAGTCAAGGCTCAGAGTGAAGTGTCTTACCCGAGGTCCCACAGCTAGTCTGTGAGAGAGCCAGCAGCCAAAGCAGGTCTGTATGCCTGTGGCCACAGCTGCAAAGGCTGCAACTTACTATTACAGGATGCTCCATAGACTGTCCCAAGAATCCAGTGAGTCCTTAGGGAAATGTTAGCACCTTATTCCTAGGGAGAGGCAGCTGCCGGGAGACTGCGGTTACACGTGGCGGCACGGCCGGGAGGCCGACAAGTCCTGCCACTTTCTTCCGTAGCTTGACCCAGGACCGTTTCACCCCAATATCTTTTCAACCAGCTGCTTTGGAACATAAACCTAAGCTTCCAGCCTCTGCCTGCAGGCCCTCCGCACTGGCCAGGGAAGACCGGAAGAGGGTGGGGGCTGAGCAGGGGAGGGGCAGTACAAAGGAGGCCTGCCAGAGGCTGAGGGCAGGATGGGAAGGGGAGGCAGAGGGAACCTGAATGGCAGGAATGTATTTGACCCCACAGACTGCGTCTTCCAGCATTAGCTCCTATATCAGTGTAATAGCTGGGACCAGATTGAAGTTTTATTTTGTGCTAAATGGAATGGTCAGGAACAAATAAATAAGAGACAACTGAATCCATCTTTCAAAGAGAGCAAAATTGTCCTGAATTGTTATTAGATGGTTACGGTCATCCTGGGCTATTAAATGGAAATAATCCTGTGGCTGTCGTTTTTTGTTTTTGTTTTTGTTTTTTTTTCACTCAAAAATGTTTTCCTTGCTTCCTGGGTTCTCTGCGCAGCTTTTCTAGGACGGTACACTCTAGCCTATTAAGGGCTCTATAAATTCTTGTCTATTTCAGGCTAGATATGCAGTGTGATTTGGGACCGAGGAGCAGATCTGTAACAGTCTTCATGTCTGGGTGATCTTCCGCCACAAGCAGGGGGGAAAATCTCATTTTCAGGTGTTTTGGACTGAGACACGTAAGAAATAATCTTGCAAGAGCAATATTCACCACCCCTCGCTGCCCCGGCCCTCCCGCCCGCCCCGGGGGAGTACGCTGCTCGCTGGGTGCAACTTCCTCCACGTGGTGGGCATCCTGACACCGAGGAGGTGGACGCAGCCTCTGTCGCTGGCTCCCTGGGCTACGCGCCAGGCCTGGTGAGCGAGGGAGCCCAGTAGTTGCGAGGGAGGGAAGGAACCCCGGCCTTACATTCACTGAGCCACTTGTTGGGATCCAGCATCAGGTACTGTTTGGTCGCCTCCAGCTCCTTCATCAGCCACTCGTACTTGGCGCGGACCTCGGCGATCCTCTGCTGGCGGTGTTCCAGAATTTTCAGCTTGGCGTTGAAGCACATGACCTCCTAGCACACAGACAGAGAGGAGAAAGGGTCCTTTGCTCACGCCCAGCCCACGCCACAGGGAGCACCTGTGAGTATCCTTGACGGAAAACAGGCTGGGGATGGAGACGTGTGGGAGGGACCCAGGGGATCTCGGCCACATTTCTGCCTCGACGGGCCAGTCAGTTCAGACACCTCACAAGGTGGGACTATGACAGGCCATTCTTGGACTATGACAGGCCATTCTTAAATTGAGAAAGCCGGTGGTGGGTGTTTCAAGATGGACAAAGGCTGGTTAAGACGGGGAGCCTCAAGGAGCCAGAAAAGCCCCCAAGATCATCAGCCCCCACCCCTGGCTTTGGAGCCTTTACAACATTTCAGCAAGAGAAACACGGCGCTCTCTCCACAGCCTCTGTCCAAAGGCCCTTTGCTGGGACAGAAGCCCCCTTCCCACCACCCGGGCCAGAAGCCGGCTGGGAAGCCTGGGTCTGGGCCGTCTTCCCCAGGGCCCTGCCTGGGCCCCCGTAAGGGTGGTGGGGGAGGCTGCCTCACCTTGCTGGCGCCCCCTCGTCGCCGCTGCAGGCGCTCCACGTCATCGATTTCATAGACTTTAATCTCAAAGGGTTCCCCAAGGCCCCTCTGGCTGCTCCGCAGGGGGCCGTCCACCCAGCGGACGCCTGTGCTGTTGGTGGGTTTTCTCACAGGGGAAGAGGTGTCCAGGGATAGTGCTGGGATAAGCCTCCGTCTCTGAGAACCTGAGGAGGGGATTAAGCCCAAAGAGTTAGTCTTTCTGAATTTCAATTTTTTTTTCTTTTTTTTTGGAGATAGGGTCTTGCTCTGTTGCCCAGGCTGGAGTGCAGTGGTGCGATCATAGCTCACTGCAGCCTTGAATTCCTGGACTCAAGCAATTGTCCTGTCTCAGCCTCCTAAGTAGTTGGGACCACAAGTGACACCACCACACCCAGCTTTTTTTTTTTTTTTTTTTTTTTTGGTAGAGATGACATCTTGCCATAATGCCCAGGCTGGTCTCGAACTCCTGGCCTCAAGTGATCCTCCCCACCTTAGTCTCCCAAAGTGCTGGGATTACTGGTGTGAGCCACTACACCCAGCCTGAATTCAATCTTTTAAATATTTTGTGGATGTAACAGATGAGGTCATGACAAGCACCCCAGGATCTGAGGCAGGGCTAAACACTCCCACTTCCCACCACCCACCTCTACCTTTCCTCCCCTAAGCTGACACTTGGGCTTTAGCTCAGCCAACTCCCGGGGGAATCTTTAGAACTGCCTCCTAGTTTCCACCTGTGAAACATGCAGCTTAGACCTGTGAGCCGCACTGGCACATCCTCAGCATGGATGGGTCAAAAGGTCCGAGCGTTTGATGTCATTACAGGAGTTCCAAAAAACACTGTCGATTTGCTTGTAACAGCAGCAGCACTGACATGCACCGGTTACGTGCCAGGCACTATTTCACATGCTTCACACACTGTGACAAGCACTGCTAGTTCTCTCCCGGTATCTATTCTCTTTCTTTCTCAGCAGAAGAGACCCTGGGTATTACTGAAACACAAGGCTCCCGGAATGGAGACTAAACTCTTGCATGGCACAGGGGACTGCAGTGTTGATGAACAAATGTCAGTTGAAGCATGTCTCCTCCAGAAGACAACAAGGAACGCTCACTACACTGTGTTAATTTTCCCTATAAAGTGAACTCGGGGATCTGAGCTCCTTTTGCTTCATATTAAATCTCCCTTTTTTTGACAGGGAGTCTCACTTTGTCGCCCAGGCTGGAGTGCAGTGGCATGATCTCAGCTCACTGCAACCTCCACCTGCTGGGTTCCCCTGCCTCTGCCTCCCGAGTACCTGGGACTACAGGCGCCTGCCACCACGCCCAACTAATTTTTTGTATTTTTAGTAGAGACAGGGTTTCACCGTGTTGGCCAGGATGGTCTCGAACTCCTGGTCTCAAGTGATCCGCTTGCCTCAGCCTCCCAAAGTGTTGGGATTACAGGCGTGAGCCACCGCACCCGGCCAAAACCTCACTTTTTAGAGCTCAGATTTGATCTTATGTATACACATACACAATCGCGTTTAGTTTCCAACAAAGTGCAGGCCCCAACTAACAAAACTAAGCAACATCGACCACTGGAATAAAGCAACTGTCTGTCTCCTTAGTGTCTGAGACACTTACCCTGGGAAGTGACCAGATCAGAGTTTTGGGTTTTTTATTTTAAATCAGTCTGATCAAGCTAGCTGACTGTTGGCAAACTGTTTAGCTTTTCTGTGCCTCAACTCTAGCTTCTGTCCCATGGAAGGAACCTGTGAAACGGCTGGTGGTTAACAAATTAACCCCAAACCCACTGGCAAAAACAGCAAACATTCATCTCACATATTCCTGTGGGTGGGAATCTGGGAGTAGTTTTCGCCAGGTGGTTCTCAGGGCCTCTCAGGAGTCAGCTGGGGCTGACTGAGGCTGCAGCTTCCGTTTCTAAGCTCGCTCATGTCATCACGGCGGGAGGCTTTAGTTCACTGCCACGCAGGCCTCTCCTGCACGGGACTGTTTGTGACATGGCAGCTGGCTTCCCCCAGAGGGAATGACCCAAGAGAGCACGAGGGGCACCCAGCACAGAAGCTGCAGCGTCTGGTATAACCTGTTTATGAAAGTGACATACCGTCACGCTGCCACATCCCACTCGACACAGAGACCAGCTCTGGGAAATACAGGAGGGTGTGAAGGCAGAGACCATGGGGGCCATCTTGGAGCCTGGCTACCACGGATGGGACGTGATCAGATGGGAAAATGTCTGGGACGAGGGCCACCCTCCATCTCCTGCCAATACCCATGCCAGGGCACCATGTGAGATGGGAGTAGAGAAAGTAAAAACACCTGGAGAGTGACATTTCCCTGGGCTACAACAGCTTCATAGAAATATCCTGGCAGGTATCTAATTCCCAATGCCTCCTTTCCATGCCACCCAGCAACCTGGAACTTCCTCACCACACCGATCCCTCCCAAGGTGGGAAGTGAGTGCCCGCTGTCAGGTTAGATGTGGTTTGGGGGCTAGGAATACCTTCTTCCTGCACACAAATGAACAAGTGTCTCGGATTTTTGTAAACTTCTGAATTTAGGTACCAGAACATCAGTCCCGTGAATGGATTGATACTCCGTTCCTGCACCTCCAGCTGAGGCTCCCTCTTCCCGCGCCTGTCTCCCTCCAGAGGTGCATGTGAGCCTCACTTAGGTGATGATGAGGGTAAGCCAAGTACTGGGACAGGGGTAATGTGGTCAGGCTGAGGAAATGGAGGGAAGTGCCCTGAAGGCAGTTCAGGGGCAGAGTGGTGCCCTCACGTTACTGGAAAGGGCACAGGAAGCGATGGTACTGATGCCATCCCTGGGCAAAGACCGACCCGAGGACCTTGGTCTGGGGCCCCATATAAATAAGGGTTCTTAGATTTTCTGCATGCTCCAGCATCTCCACCTTTCAAGCAGATGCCCAGCTTTCTGCCAAGCCCAGTCTCTGACAGGGATCCCCTCCTTCCAGGCTGTGAGTGGGGTCAGGTCACCATCAGCTCTAAGAAAGGTGTAGGGGGAGCCCCACCCTGGCGAGAGTCGTGCGGTGCCCCACTGGATGCCGCCTGTCTGATCGGGGAGCACACAGCCAGGGCCAGCCTCCTGCTGATGCCAGTGGGCTGGGCTCCCTCCTGCTTCTCGACCCCTCCCTGCTCATCAGCCTGGCATCCGGTCCAGGCATGTACAAGTGCAGCATGTTCAAAGCACTTAGGCTGATACCTGCCAACATAGATTTACCACATGAAATGGTCCAGATTTGACCTGAGAACGTCAACACTGATACTTCAAGGAAACTTCCAACCAGGACCTCTCCCACTAGCAGAGGCTGAGCCCACCCCTCACCCCTCCCGTTCCAGGCCTGGCCGACAGCTGCGTGCAGAAAGAGGGGTGGCGGACCCATCCCAGTCCATCTTCCTGGATCACCTGCAGCGCTGACAGCCCACGTGAGAAGCTGACATTGGGTCTTCTACTCTCAACATCCCGGAGTCCAGACAGAAGCCCCCACACGAGTCTGCAGATGCTGCTGCTGAGGTTAAGTGTCGGGAAGCATGGGCGTTCTCAGTGCTGAGGCCTCTCAGCTCTCCCTGGGGAATATGCTTCTACCCCAAGAGCCCTCCAGCATAGCTTTCTGCTCCATCACCCACTGTCTGCATTTAAAGTGTGGGCCCTAGGAAGACTGTGAGTCAAAAAAGCACGAAGCACTAATATTGAAAGGAACTGTAGATATCAGAGCAGAGAGAAAGAGAACATGAATCAATACATGTGATTTTATTGACCAGCAAGGAGCCAGCTCCGTGATGAAGAATGATGCTGGCTGTATGGCCTGCTGTCGTGTTTTAGCTGAAAAGGCAAGTGGCTCGCATGCCAGGGATGAGAAAGAGGCAGGTTCCCCAGCGCCACAAACTCTCCTCGATGCCGGTCGCGGGCTTCCTCCCATGTCCTCTGAGATTCTGAACCCTGCACCCAGGACCGCAGTGCCACCCCACAGCATCACTGCCACCTACTCTCCTTGGGGTTCTCATCTGAAGAGCTTTCTTGGTGTCTGAGAGAATCAATGACTTTCCTCCTTTTTCCCCAACTGTGTAATCAAAAAGGCTCTCATTCTGAACCTACTCTCAACTGGCTCTAGGCTGGTTCTCTTGGAAACATTCTGGAAATCTGAACTCTGACAGCAAGCGGCTTGCCTTCCTGATTTTCATTACACCGGTGACCACTGTGCTGCTAGAATTTTTTAAAACCAGGATGTGCCTGAGAACCAAATGAACACGAGAGGTTGGCAGAGCAAACCACGGTGCCCTCGGGCCTTGGTGAGGAGCAATTAGTCACAAGTTTTTGTGCAGCACTCTGGGAACTGAAGCTGGTAGCTCAACTCACTACAGGTGCAAGTCACAACTCACAAGACAGGCCCATCAGCCAGTAATGTTGACTCAGCACCAACAGAAAGGCAGTGTCTGATGCTTAGAATGACAAAGTAGCAGATTAGACTCAGCACTTAAAGCACCACCAGCAGAACAAGATACGAGAAATACACAGGAAAAAAAATATGAGCAAACTTCTAGGACTATACCGCCAACCAAGCAGCCAGCCCATCAATGAATCAATCAATAATATCCAACGGTAACCGACACCAGCCCAGTGCTCAGCACCAAGCAGGCTGAGTCAAGTGTAGAACAGGCCTTGCTCACGTCCAGGCAGGTCAAGGTCTGGGGCATTCCAGAGCACCATGCCTCCCTGTGGAGCTTCTCTTCAGGCAGACCCTCCCTCCCTCCCTCCCTGCAGGGCTTTTCTGGTGCCGAGCCTCCCTGCGGTGGGAATGAATTCAATTCAGGCCAAGGCGCTCATCTACCGGTCAGACTTCCCCATCCAGTCCAAGAAAAGGAAAGCAAGGGAAAGAGTCCGAGGAAGTAACACACCAGGATGAGGGTGCAATGTCAGGGACTGGAGGAAGACAAGAGAATTGACATAACATATAATGGATGATGGGGACGGGGGAGTGCGAGGATTGGGGGCTCAGGGTAGGGGGCTGGGCTGGTGCAATTATGGCATCAACTGTGTATCACGGATTGACACCCTCAGCTGCTGCCATGCACACTGGCCAGGACACACATTCCCTCCCCACCTGGGCTCATTCTTGGCTCTGGGCTATACACAGTTTCATGGTGCTGACCATAGAGGGGCTGGCAAGGAACTGTGGATGGAGCAATGAAAATCTGTCAATCAAAGCAACATCATTTCTCTCACCTTATCACTTCGTTGGTCAAGAGCCTGCAATGACTCCCCACTGCCACCTACAAAATATGTTGTATCTTCTTATAGAACTATGTAGAATACAATGTGTACTGTTCTTGTAGTTCCCAGATGTTCCAGGTGTGACTCGATCTGGGCTTATGTTTCCCAGTGTCTTGCTCTACTTGTTGGGACTATCCCTTGCTTGAGTTATTCGCACTGTGTTGCCCACAGGCCAGGCTCTTGCTGCTGGGAGCTTGTGGTCCCATTCCTGCCTCAGCCTCAGTGCCCTGCACCTCTCTGCCTGTCCCGCTGTAAGCACCTTCCCGGACCAAGCTCAATCCCAACGCTTGTCTGCAGCCTCTGCCTTTTGCAGAATCCTGCTTTGTCTAAATGCTCTCTCCACTTGGCTCTTCACTTCCCCTCTCAGCATCCGGCAGTGCACTCAGTTCACTGTTCTCTATCCCATGCTTTTCACCCTTTCTCTCCAATTAGATGACAAACTTCTTACGGTGGCCTTGTCCCCTGTGCCAGCTGCCTCCACCTGCACCCGCACACCAGAAACTTCCACATCACCAAGCTCTAAGAGCACAGAAGACACCTGGTCAACGTTTAACAACTGAAAATCAATCCCACCGACTACAGATTGCTCTAAGGAAAAGACATCACATGACCATCAATATTATTTCACTTATCTGCATAGTCTCCTATGATGTGGGCAGCTCAGAGACCATGGTATTATCTACCAATCCTCTCGTTTGACTTGCATATGAGGAAACTGAAGCTCAAAGAGGACAGTGATTCCCCAAAGGTCACACAGCTCAAGATCCTAAGTCTCCTGCTTTCTAACTGAATTCACTGCACCCTGCCGTGGCCGATGGAACAAGCCCAATCCCGTGCACACGCAGCAACAGGGACCTCCAAGAATGAGAAGACAAGAACGAACCATTGTGATGTCTGGTCGTTCCTGCTGTTACACATCCTACGAAGGAATCCGAGAGGTCCAGGTTATTCTCCCCATCATTCCAGTTCGTTTTTACTAAGGAAATAAGCCGTCTCAGACAAAAGATGTCCCTCTCTGGTTCCAGCGCCTCTCATAATTGTGAACTCCAGCCATCTAGTTAGGAATCTCCTTGGAGGAGTTTTATAGCTTCTCTTAAAGAAGTTGCTCTTGATTTATGCTGATCACGTCTGACAGCCACCGTTTCTCTTAATAATAATCATAAATAAGCAAGACAAGGTCACCTAACCTGAAACGAGCACGTCTCCATGCCACATCCATCATGGAGCCTGGATCTACAGCAGCTCATGACAAAGGTCTTCTCTTGGCACTGCACGTGAAATCCCATTTCTAGCACCTGCCCTGGCATTTTAATTTTACACCGTTTTCCTCCAATAGCCTTACCTAACCAGAGACTCCTAGAGGACAGCATTTACGAAAGCACTTAGCCCAGAGCAAGAGCATACGCAGAGCCTGCTGCCTGCTCGTCAAGCAGTTTTTTTTCTTCCTCTTCACTCCAGTGTAACCGCCAAACCAAAAAATAAAAGTCTTGAAAAAAAAAAAAAAAAACCTGTGAAAGCCACGGAAATAATGAAATGGACTGGTAGAAACAAGACAGTAAATTTGAGTGCATGAAAGCACTGTGGGACACTGAAACATACGTGGCCATGTGGCCACACATCGTCTGGACTTTGAAGACCAAGCCTGCGTGGATTAGAATAACAAGTGTTCATTAACCAGGTACTGGGAAGGCCGGCAGCTGCTTTCCTGCTTGTTATTTTTACTACTATCAATACGTTTCAAGCCCTTGGCCCTGGCCATAAGACACAGCAGCCGCTACGTTACATGGAATGGCTCTGCCTTTTCGACTTGTCTTAAATGGGGTCCTGCTCCAAGTGCTGTCTCTGCGATGGAGGGGTGAAGTGAAGCCGAGTCAAAGAGCATCGAAGACTGAAGCATACCCCACCTGGCAAATAACAGACGTCAAGGTACTGACAGCCATGATGATTCCCTACCATGCTTACAGCCTAACATCCCCATGGCCAAGCTCTGTCATCTGTGATGAGGTGAGCAGATGGGGCTGTCCATATCATAAAACTACATCTGCATACCTACATGGTCCCTTCAGGTGGATTTCTTTGATTCTAGGAAGATGAATGTTTTATAATGTTCACTGACCACAGCCCTTACATTTGGGTTGGAACATTCCAGAGTTTGTGCTCGCCTGTGATGGGAGAACAGGAAGAAGCCACCCCATGACTGACAGAACAAGCCTGTGGGGCAGTTGCTGGAGCAGTAGGAAAGGGGAGACCCTACATCTGTCACTCACCCCATCTTTTACTTCCAAAGATGCTGCGGGCACTGATCCCTGCAGGGACCTGGCTTCTGAGAGCGTGTGAAGAGCCTAGTGTTGCACAGAAGGGCAGTGAGAGGGCAGAGGACAGGCCAGGAGGGCAGGAATCCGGGCCGCCCTGGCTTCAGCCAAGGCATAGAATTGCATGTGGGGCTCTGCGTAAGTTTCATTTCGTTTTTTTCAGCCCTTAGACTAAAGAATGAGCAGGGGCAATTTCTTTGGAAGCCACTTAAGAGCAGAGATGATTCCAGGCAAAATTCTCAAGTAGCTTCAGTTGTTCTTGGTACCTTTTGCCTCTGTCTTTTTCTCTCCTTACCATCCTTTCATTTCACCTACCCCAAGACCTCCAGGGCCACCAGCTGTGACCTGGGTCCTCTTCTCCTTGCCCATCATAACTGACTGTCACGTGCCACCCAAAACTCTAATTAACAAGTCAGTGGGCTTTATATATTAGCTCTTCTGGAGTATGTGCCTTTTGATAGGAGATTCTTAAAAATGGCAAAGACTGCCTGGGTGTAGTGGCTCATGCCTGTAATCCCAGGACTTTGGGAGACTGAGACGGGTGAATCACTTGAGGTCAAGAGTTTGAGACTAGCCTGGCCAACATGGTGAAACCTCGTCTCTACTAAAGATAGAAAAAGTAGCCAGACATGGTGGTGCATGCCTGTCATCCCAGCTACTCAGGAGGCTGAAGCAGGAGAATCGCTTGAACATGGGAAGCAGAGGTTGCAGTGAGGCGAGATCACACCATCGCACTCCAGCCTGGGCGATAGAGTGAGTCTCTCTCTCTCTCTCAAAAAAAAAAAAAAAGAGAAATGGCAAAGACTGTCTCCAAAATCATGCATTTCAGGTACCATGGTATGTGCGGTGTGGGGGAGGGGGAGGGGCACGGCAGCCCCTGTGGCAGGTGTGCAAATGTGACTGTCCACAAGTATGTTTGGGGTGGAGGTGGAGGAAGGGCCTCGACCATTGCACTTTCAAAGGGACAAACTGTGCATTATCCACATCCCTGAGAGAGGCTGCCAGAGTCTTGGAGGCCACCAACCTCACACAAGGGGCATCTGAAGCCACTAGGTCATGAGGGTGGGTACCCTCACCTGATCCCTCGACAGGCGCTGAACAGTCCACAGGATCCTTGGTTGTGGAGCAGAGGGGCACGGGGTGAGGGAACGGAAGGCAGAAGAGCCAGGCTTCCCCCATAGCGAGCAGGTGTGGGTCACGCTGCCGTGTGCATCAGGGCCCCCGCCTTTCCACCCTGCTGAGCACCAAGGGATTCGCGGTCCTAAGGCTGATGACGGCACTCAGTCGGGCAGTTTCTCACAGAGGAACCCTCCGCGGTGATGTCCTGGTGGAGCCCTGCAGGGTGCCGGGCCGTGGGAAAGGAGAGGCCAGGCCTGGACGCCCTCTCCCCACGGGCACGGGGCAGCCTGGCAGTGGGGTTCGGGCAGCTCGCCCACCCGCCTCCTTCCTCACCCGCGTCCCTGTGCCCAGCCGCCTACCTGGATTGGAACGTTTCTTCGGAGCCTTGAGGCTCCGGCACCTGCCGCCCACGGAGCTGCTGTTCTCGCTCGTGGAGTCCTGCGCCGAGGACGCGCTGCCGGTGGCCTCGCTGTCCCGCATCATGCTCTCGTAGCCGCTGCTGCCGCCGCTGTGGTAGAACAGGGCCGTCTTCCCCATGGCCGGCGGGAGCTCCCCGCTCAGCACGCTGCTGTTGTCGCTGCCGTGGCCGCTGCTGCAGCGGTGGGGCCTCCGCGGGGGCGTGATCTTGCTGTAGGGCGACGGGAGCAGGTGCACGGCCGCGGGCTTGTCCTCAGCCAGGGCCGCCCCGCGCTCCTCGGCCTCGGGCCCGGCCCCGGCCCGCAGCTGCAAGCCCCGGGCGCCCGCGCTACCCTGTAGCAGCTCCGAGATGCGCCCGTTGACGGCCCGCAGAGGAAGCTTGGAGGCCAGGCCTGAGCTCCGGTTCCTGCTGAGGGACTGCGTGGACCAGGACATGTGCTTCCCGCCGGGGGGCAAGCTGGAGCTCTGGCCCACCGCCTGCGGCAGGGACTTGGTGGAGAAGCTGAGGGTTTTGGTGGTGGAGGTGGACAGGCTGCGCGCCTTGGGGCTGGTCAGGAGGAGCTTGCTCACGGCGGAGATCCTGGACTGGCTGGCCTTGGGGGAGGCCCCAGAGCTGGGGGGCGAGGTCCCGGCGCTGCGGCCCAGGCTCCTCCCCGCGCGGGGCATGGTGCTGTCCTTGCCTGCGTGCAGCCGGGAGCTCACGGAGGACAGGCTCTCGGCCCGCTCCAGGGAGAGGCATTCGTAGTGGCTGACCGTCGCCCTGCCCAGCGAGTTGGTTCTGCTGGCCAGCTGCTCCAGCTTGGCACTGAAGAGCTTGCTGCTGCTGCTGGCGTCCTTCGTCTTGCCGCCAGGCTCATCTGGGAGGCCCGCCAGGAAGGCGGCTGGTTGGTTCAGGGGGCTGCTGGTGCCACTGCTGCTGGCACTGTGCTGAGGGCTGGCCCGGTTCTTCTGGTCCAGGCTGGACTTTCGGACAGGGGGCAACGGGGGAGTCCCTTTGGGCCGAGCCAGGACACAGTGCTTGGGGGAAGCCACCTTCCTCTCCAGGGTAGCCTTGGAGGGCTGGGCGCCCGAGGCTGCACCCACCCCGTTGGTCTCGGCAGCGCAGTAGTAGAAGAGGCTGTCGGGCTCCTCCTGCCGGCTGGCCTTCTGAAACGCCCTGGGAAGGCTGCTGGACTTGACGCTTTTGTTGGGATGCATGGGGCTCTGGGTGGCCAAACCAGGCAGGGCCATCTCACACCCGTCCACGACCCTCCTGAAGTTGTCAGTGACGGCGGAGGCCGACACCTCCCCGCTGCTGCTGCTGAGCCTGTCGCCCGGGCTGGGCTTTCTGTCCTGCTCAGCTCTGGTCTCCGCGTTCGAGGAGCCCGTGGCAGTCTCACACCTAATCCCTTCTTCGCTGGGATGAGCATTCTCTTTTTTCACTTCCTCTTCTCGTTTCAGCCAGGGGTCCTCAAATGTCATCTCTTTCTTGCTACTGTTTTCCTTACTCTCCTGGGACTGGGCTAATGTGGGGCCTGCTTTGGGGGTGGCAGTGGGGGCCTCGGGCTCTTGGACGTTCCGGGGACTCACGGCAATGCAGGGGTAAACCGTGATGTTGGTCTTCATGGGGATGTACCCCTCGCAGCTGCTCAGATTCGCCGTGTTGGAGATGGTGACCATGGCCTTGCCCAGGGTGGATATTTTGCAGCCTTTGATGAGGGTTGCTTTGTTGAAAGAGTCATCTCCCGTCTCAGACGGGATGAGCAAGTTGTCGGGGCTGGCCTTGGGCCTCTCTCTGCAGACCACAGCGGTGTTCTGGATGCCGCTGACGAACTCTGAGGACGCGGGTTCTGCCATTGCCTCCCCGTGCCCAAAACACGTCTGGGCTATGAAACTGTGGCACGACTGCTCCCCCTCACTGCCTGCACTCATCTCGCTCAGCCAGGAGCTGATGGAAGAGCGTCTGCTCCCTGCCTCCTGGGCCTTTTCCTCCAGGCTCATCTTCGGGAGGGGCAAGAACTGTGTGATGCTGACCTCGGAGACAGGGGCCATGCCGGAGTAGCACTCCAGGTCCTCGCTGATGCTGCTGATGATGCTGACGGGCCGCGAGCCCGAGGCCAGGGCCTGCACAGAGCAGTCGCTGTTGAAGCTGATGATGCTGGCAGGGCGGCCGCTGTCCAGGACCCCGCTGATGGTCAGCTCCTCCACCAGCGTGAACACCAGCTCGTCCTCACCGTTCAGCTCCAGCGGCTGCTGCACCGTCACCATCGTGGTGCTCAGGATCTCCTTCTTGGACTCTGGAGGAGTAGCTGCCTGCTGCTCATCATCGACAGGAGTTTCCGGGAACCCTTCGCTCCCAGCAGACATGGATTTTTTCAAAACCTGGGGGCTCATTCCAACCGGGGGCGTACGCACCTCGGGCTGCAGCAAGGACTCACTAGACGCCACGCCAGAATCCTTGCCCGAGGAAGGCAGCGGGGCGGGAGATGGTAGGACCCCCTTCTGGGTGTAGACTTTGCATCTCTGGGAAGGAGAGCCGGGTGGCTTGTACTCCGAGGTCTTGGACAGGCTGGCGATGCCCAGCCTGGGGGAGCCCATGGGCCTGGGCTTGCCTTCCACGAAGCCGCAGGAGTTCAGGCTCTCCCGGCTGCTCTGGAGGCTGCGGCTCTGCACGAGCGGAGAGGCACTCTGCTGGCTGCTGCTGCCTGGGATGCTCCTGGGCGAGGCCGGGCTGGGGCTATGGGCGGGTGCTGTGGTGGGCACAGGTGAGTGACTCCTCTGCATCTTGGAGGCCGGGATTTCTGGGCCTTCTCTGTCAGTCCGCTGACCTTCGGACCCATTATCTTCCTTATCAGACTCAGAGAGTGGGCTTGCCCCAGCTGCGTGGCTTAACGGGGGGCCTCTGCTTGCCTGCTCTGGCCCACACTGAGCAGGCAGTTCTTCAAAAGAAAACCTGCTGGGCTCCTCGCTGCCGTCGATGCAGTCCAGCCTCTCCTGCAGCTCAGCGAACGTGTTGCACTTCAGGCAGTCCCTTTCTGACTTGCTGGCTGCAGGCTCTCCTCCCTCTGCAGGCCGGCTGTCGCCCCGGGTCTTCTGCAGGGCTGGCACAATAGGGACAAAGTCTGGGGGGCCCTCGTTGTCGGTGAGCTCCTTGTCAGAGAGGGCCGTGCCGTTGGGCCCGATGTAGATGACGGTGTCGCAGGACTGCTCGCTGCTGGAGGAGTAGTCGGGGTCGCTGGACAGGTGAGCGATGGGGAAGTCGGGGTCCACCGTGGCCCTGGTGTGGAAGGGTCTCAGCTGGGTGGGCCTGCGCATGCGGCCTTCTTCACAGGAGCTCTCCCCGCCGGAGGAGCTGGATGTGTACTGTGAGAGAGAGAGCAGTTAACGTGGCGACCCTGTCATGGCAGTTTCCCCGGGAGCCCAGCTGTGTGCGGCAGGTGGTGGAGGCCCCTGACTGGACGCGGGCTACTGACGGCCACCCTGGTTGACCTCCCACATGTGGGCCACTCAGGGGGTGCCATGCCAGCGTGCCCAGTCTCACATCACCGCTGCATTTGGGAAGGGGAAGCCCTGTGTGGCACACTGGGGAAGCAGAAGCTGCTCAGGAAAGGAGGTGACCATCCAGGCCCCGCCTCACCAGCTAAGGGCTGCTGGGTCACCAGTGTTTGGCACCCTGTGCCATGGAACACTGGTTAGGAAGCACTATTTAAAGATAAAAAAGGTACAAAACGGAGAAGGAGAAAAACAGGCCCCCACATCAGCAGCTGCCCCTGCCACTGAGTGGCCGCAATCACGACAGTTTCCTCAAATACTGGTCACCCTGCCACTGTCCTGGCTTGGCCTCCGCCTGAGAAAATGAGCCCAGTGATTTCTAGCAGACTCGGTATCATCCAGGAACCACTGACTGCCAGGACACAAGCAGCAGCCAGGGAATGACTCCTGGACACGCAGCAGGGGAGAGGCCCTGAGAGCAGGGAGCTGAGAGTACTCTGGCGCCAACCCTGTGAGGGACACAGTCTCCATCTACACAGGACCAAGGCAGTGCATGAGAAACACGGTATTTTCCATCCCTCCAGTGTTTTTCCTCTCGAGGTAGCAATCCATTTATAATCTAAAAGCGGACCAAGTGCTTCCGGTCAGGGGTCCAGGCTGGTGACCGGGGCCAGCACCAGGTGTGGGGAGGGGACATGACTTTGTATCAGCCCCAAGGTTTCCCTGCCCCAAAGTGGACCCTGAGCCACGTGCTGTCAGCTCCAAGTCGCATCTCCTGATGCTGAGGGATTGGCAACATTGATTTGGCTTTTTCTGACTCCGTTCCAGGGCACAGCTCCAAAGACTCCCTCATCCACCACACCCCGCTGT
Source organism: Mandrillus leucophaeus (assembly GCF_000951045.1). Lineage (NCBI taxonomy): Eukaryota > Metazoa > Chordata > Mammalia > Primates > Cercopithecidae > Mandrillus > Mandrillus leucophaeus. The sequence goes on along the minus strand of NW_012102255.1, from coordinate 3,073,128 downwards.
GACTCCTTACCTTCGTCTTCTTTTTCTTCATCCTCAACACTCTGGATGCAATCTGGATGGTGGACAGGGTCTCTGCGTAGCTCCCGGCCGCGGCCGAGATGTGTGCGATCATGGTGGTACGGCAGTTCATGTTCCCCAGAGACTCCCGCAGCAACATGGCGAGCTTGCTCTCTCTGCCAAACAAAGTGAATTAGGCTGCATTAGCGGCCATGCTTCCCTGTGGTCCTCAGGGCAGGGCTTCAGGCCTGCACATGGCCATTTTGTTGTGGGTGGTGGTCCCCCCCTTTTTAATGGCATACTAATTAGCATCGTTTTCCAGCATGGGGCTATTTGTAGTTGGCAAGCACTGAACAAGTGCTTCTAACTCCAGGATGGGATTCATGCAAAGCACCTCCCTTGGCGCTTCTGTCCTGGCTGTGATGGGTGTTCCTGTGCGTGTGTGTCTATGACATTACACATAATGAGGCCTGGGAATAGAAACGAGAGGACGGGATCTGGAGAAACAGCTCTGTGACTGGTGACTCGGCATGCTAACTGCACGTGTGGCTTTTCTCCAGGGTTCCCACACACTTCCCACACAAAAAGGAGTCTCCCTACCAGGGGCCTGGATTGAAGATCTATGGATTTTTAACACCTGCACAGTTCCTTTAGCCAGGAAGCTGCGGCCACTTTATTGGCATTGTCCCTTAACTCGCATATTTGCACCTAGGAGCAGTGAAGGAAAAGGCATTCCTATTCCTGAAGACCAGGGGAGAAACAGAGAGAGAGGCCCAGCCAGTCACTCAATCCACAACAGAAAGCAGCACTTTCCTATGGAAAGGCTTCCTCTGGGGACTCTGCAGGTGCTGTGTGGGGCCACTGCCCTGAGTGGTGATAATGAGGCCCTGGGGTTTGCAGGGAGCGTTGCTAAGTCTTTGAACTGACCTGGAGAAATGGTTGTTTTTCTATTCCTATACTCATCCCAACATTTTTCCTGCCTTGCCTTTAAAGGCCTCTGCTTATTTCATCATCAGCACTCGTTCTCTCAACTGCTGCCAAATGTCATTGCATCTCTGGCACGTTCCCTGATCCTGAAGGATGAGGAAGCCTATTTCCCATGCCGCGTGCTCATATCTCTATGCTGTGTCTGCGATGCCAGATGAGAGGAATTTGTCCCATGTCCAAGTCTCATCATCCAGCCCCTGCAAAGCTCCCTGGAGAGGGACGATCCAGCTCAGCAGACACTGAGGGAGACTCAGGCCACTGTCAGCAGAGAGCAGACCATCTTACGTGACCCGCTTCTGGCCTCAGGGAGGGAAGACTGTGGGGTAAGAGCAATAGCTTTTCCTTCCCATCGGGGACCAATTAAGGTGTGAGTTTGGAGACGCTGGGCTCACTAAGGCTCAGTTCCAGAGCAATGTAAGAATATACCAGGGCTTCCCTTCCAGCAAAATGACCAGTGATGAAAGTGGTGAGGTACGGGGTATAGAGGAGGAGCAAGAGCTGTGAACGTTTAAATCCCTTCAAAATGTTGTCTATCTAGCAGAAATTCATGGACAGCACACTCAACGAGGAAGCCAGACCCCATTCCTGGCATACATTTTTTGCAGAGACACTGCACCTGGATGCGTCTTGGGCTCTGTCTTCCATATGGGCAGTGGAGGGTGAGTTGTGCTCGGTTGGGTTGTCAGGTCTTACATGAGTAGTGGAGGGTGAGTTCTGCTCGGTTGGGTTGTGATCATACACAGTCAGGTCTTACATGAGTAGTGGAGGGTGAGTTCTGCTCGGTTGGGTTGTGATCATACACAGTCAGGTCTTACATGAGTAGTGGAGGGTGAGTTGTGCTCGGTTGGGTTGTGTTCATACACGGTCAGGTCTTACATGAGTAGTGGAGGGTGAGTTGTGCTCGGTTGGGTTGTGATCATACACAGTCAGGTCTTACATGAGTAGTGGAGGGTGAGTTGTGCTCGGTTGGGTTGTGATCGTACAGTCAGGTCTTACATGAGTAGTGGAGGGTGAGTTGTGCTCGGTTGGGTTGTGATCATACACAGTCAGGTCTTACATGAGTAGTGGAGGGTGAGTTGTGCTCGGTTGGGTTGTGATCATACACAGTCAGGTCTTACATGAGTAGTGGAGGGTGAGTTGTGCTCCGTTGGGTTGTGATCATACACAGTCAGGTCTTACATGAGTAGTGGAGGGTGAGTTGTGCTCGGTTGGGTTGTGTTCATACACAGTCAGGTCTTACATGAGTAGTGGAGGGTGAGTTCTGCTCGGTTGGGTTGTGATCGTACAGAGTCATGTCTTGTTATTCATGGTAGCGGTGTTCCATAAAATATTTGTGAACACTGAATTTGTAAATACTGGGCCATTGTTCTTAGGGGAAATATAGTTTGGTGTAAAAGTAATTTTGGTTTTTGTCATTTCAATTACTTTTTTTTTTTCTTTTTCTCCTAAGACGGACTCTTGCTCCGTCACCCAGGCTGGAGTGCAATGGCACGATCTCGGCTCACTGCAACCTCCGCCTCCCAGGTTCAGGTGATTCTCCTGCCTCAGCCTCTGGAGTAGCTGGGACTACAGGTGTGTGCCACCATGCCCAGCTAATTTTTTGTATTTTTAGTAGAGATGGAGTTTCACCCATGTTGGCCAGGCTGGTGTCGAACTCCTGACCACAGGTGATCTGCCCGCCTCGGCCTCCCAAAGTGCTGGGATTACAGGTATGAGCCACTGCGTCGGGCCCATTTCAATTACTTTTGCACCAACCTAATATATGGTTTAGGTTTCTGTGAACCTCTGATGATAAAAGTTTCTTCAATGGGTCAGTACATAACCTTGTTAATAAGATGCTTTGTTTAATATGTTTCTTCAAAATAATGAATTATATTCAGTATTTCTCTAAAATAAAACACTAGCCAAGAAGGGTTTAATACTTTCCTGCCCTTTGGTAACATGATTAAATTTCTCTGGAGTCTAGCCTCACACCAATGCTATCTATTGCATTACACTTTCTCAACATCTGATGAATCCACACATTCAGTCACTTTTTATCTCTTCCATCACTTCCTCATGTACTATAGGTGTTACCTTAGCACTTTCCAGAGTGGTCCCACATACAGATGGGCTGAAGGCACATCCCCCTGTATCTCCACGTGACCCTGTGTAAGTCCCCAAGAAAACATACCAAAGACTGGCCGGGCGTGGTGGCTCACGCCTGTAATCTCAGCACTTTGGGAGGCCGAGGTGGGTGGATCATGAGGTCAGGAGATTGAGACCATCCTGGCTAACATAATGAAACCTCATCTCTACTAAAAATACAAAAAAATTAGCCGGGCGTGGTGGCGGGCGCCTACAGTTCCAGCTACTTGGGAGGCTGAGGCAGGAGAATGGAGTGAACCCGGGAAGTGGAGCTTGCAGTGAGCCAAGATTGTGCCACTGCACTCCAGCCTGGGTGA
>NW_012102255.1:3044442-3068945 GCF_000951045.1 Mandrillus leucophaeus | reverse complement strand
AAAGGAAGGAAGGAAGGGAAGGAAGGGAAGGAAGGAAAGGAAGGAAGGAAGGGAAGGAAGGAAGGAAGGGAAGGAAGGAAGGAAGGGAAGGAAAGGAAGGAAGGAAGGGAAGGAAGGAAGGAAGGAAAGGAAGGAAATAAAGAAAGAAAACATACCAAAGACCGGATAAAAGGATGTAATGTAGTGACATCAAGCTGGCTGCCCTGTGCACTTCCTCTTCCTTTTTCTGGGTGTGCATATTTTTGATTAGTTAACAAGAGACCCCCATGAGCACTGTAGCTCCTGCCTGAAAGAAGCATATCTAACACATAGATTTTCTCCATAAGGCACATCACAGCCTTCTTGTGCTTAGGGACCCTAAATAGGACATCAGCACCATTCTTGGGGGTTGTTTACAACAAAATCGCCACCAGAGAGCACAAAAATATGAAAACCAGCACTAAGGAGACTGCAAAAAGGACATGTGTGCACGGTATGAGAGCCGAACGTGAGGGCAGACCTTCGCACGCTCCATCTGGGCGGGGAACACATGCATCTGGTGACTCAGTGTCTTCACCGCTCTGCCCCATCCGAGAATGACTGTGAAACCACTGTCTTGACTTTGGGGTTACAAGTACATTTCAGTGAGTAGGTGAATATGCAAATACAGAATCTGCAAACGATGAGGACTGCCTGCGCTCTGAAGTTCCCCGTCGTCTTGTTAACCCACTGCAGGCAGCTGAAGGCACGTCCCCTGGGTCTCCGTGTGACATTCCCCAGGACGACAGACCAAAGACAGAACTGAGAGAGAACACGGTGATAGCAAACTGCCTGTCCTGTGTATTTCCGCGACTCCCCACGCGTGACTCGATCATATGGTAAAATGTTTACGGCGATTTTTTTAAAGTCTACATTGTGGAAAGAAGCAGCGCGTGTATGTTGCTTAGCAACCGGCATTTTAGCTGTCCTTGTGGAAGGCGAAGCAGTGGAGCTGCTGGTGGGCCCTTCACGCGGGCCTCTGCGGACTCTAAGACGTCCTTTGGGGAGTAAAACATGGTGCACAGAAAGCCGCAGCTTTCCCAACCCACGATGATCATTTAACGTGGAACAAAGACAACCAAGCAAGGGAGGCCAGGGGAGGGAGGGGCAGGGTACTAAAGGCTGCAAACTGTAGGAGGAACTCGGAATCTTTGGACGGAAAGAGACTGGTTCAAAAGAGTTTCCAGGGCAACGGTCAGCACAGACTCAGCCCACTCTTTGCATCAAGTCTGAAAAGAAAAGAGGGAGAAGAGTTCAGGGCCGCTGGCCACCCGCACCCCAGAGCCAGGCGGGAGGGATGGAGGAAGGTGGTGCCTGGAGGGGGCTGGGTGGGGAGGCCCTGGCTATGGAGGACAGGTTGGGCAGGCACAGGAAGGGACTGGGGACACAGTGGAGCTGACAGGGGCCTGAGGAAGGACCGCGCTGCTCTTTGAAGTAGCTGTGTTTATGCATACATGTTTCACTTCCCGCCTACACTGACCACACTTGCCTTTGAAAATAACATTTATGCTGGGCACTGTGGCTCACGCCTGTAATCCCCACACTTTGGGAGGCTAAGGCCGGCAGATCACCTGAGATTGGGAGTTTGAGACCAGCCTGGCCAACATGGTGAAAAACCCCATCTCTACCAAAAATGAGTATGGTGGCGGGCGCCTGTAATCCCAGTTACTCAGGAGGCTGAGGCAGGAGAATCACCTGAACCCAGGAGGCAGAGGTTGTAGTGAGCCGAGATTGCACCACGGCACCCCAGCCTGGGTGACAGAGCAAGACCTTGTGTCGAAAACAAAAAACAACAGACTTTTAGAAAAATGTCTTTTTAAAATCAGTTAACACTTTTATTAAACAAGAAAAAGGACAAGAACAACAGGATAATGAACAAATTTTAATAAATAATCATTTTGAAAGGCATGAAAGAGCATGTATCACTCTGGCACAGGGGCTGACCAACCAGGGCCCTTCAGGCCCAAGCCAGCCCACTGCCTGCTTTTGTAAATAAAGTTTTATTCAAACACAGCCACATCTATTTGTTCACATAGTGTCTGTGGCTACTTTTGTGCTACAGTAAGAGTTGCCTGGTTGTTAACAGAGCCTATGTAGCCCACAAAGCCAAAAACGTTTGCTGCCTAGTTCTTTGCATAAGCAGTTTGTTGACCCCTGCTCTAGAGTAACGATGAAACAGTGTCGTCCCAGACACTGAACCACCAAGCAGAGAATGCAGGTGTCTCCTGACTTCCTGATGACACAACAGTCCATTGCTTTGGGCAGCAAAAACGGAAACAGGCACGTGAACTGTAGGCACGCAGCCAGCCACACACACGCATGCTCTTTTCTAGAAAAGGGAGAGAGTTTTATCTTGCTTTTTTTTTTCTTTTTTGAGACGGAGTCTTGCTCTGTCACCCGGGCTGGAGTGCAATGGCGCCATCTCAGCTCACTGCAACCTCTGCCTCCTGGGTTCAAGCGATTCCCCTGCCTCAGCCTCCCGAGTAGCTGCAACTATAGGCATGCGCCACCACGCCCAACAATTTTTGGTATTTTTTAGTAGAGATGATATTTCGCCATGTTGGCCAGGATGGTCTCAATGTCTGACCTCGTGATCTGCCCCTCCTTGGCCTCCCAAAGTGCTAGGATTATAGGCGTCAGCCACCGCGCCAGGCCTGCCTTGTTTTTTTTTTGTTTTTGTTTTTGTTTTTTTTTTACAATACCTTGGTTGAATTTAAGGATGGAAACTACACACACACACAGAATTCTTACATGCATGAGATAGCCAAGATTACAACTAATATTTAAATGCCAAGAGAACACTGACTGGTACCACTCACACTCTTAAGGCCAGCACACTGAACTACATCGATTCCAGTAACCATGCCACGCTCTATCCACTTCACCTGCAATGTGCCAGAATGCATCAGAGAGCGATGGAGATGCTGGATGAGGGTCGCCAGGTATCAAGCCAGCTCCAAGAGTTCTGATCTCCCAGCCCTGGGCCCCAAACCCCGAGCCCTGCATTCACCCTCTGACCACCAGGAGGCGCTGCAGAGTGAAGAGGAGAAGGAAGCAAGACCAGAGCGGGGATAGAACCACGGCTTTGAAATACATGCTGGTTATTCAAATCTCCTCCTCGCCACTGACCCTGCCTCCTTCCTATGTACAGCCAACTATCTGTGAAGATCCTTTTCTTTTGTCCCCTGAAAGGTCACCAGTGACCCTTGGAGACCAGCCTGAGATGCCAGGGACCAGGGTCCCAAGATGCCACCATCCCTGGCCCAGTGCTCCTGGTCAAGGTAGGCAGCATCTCCGCAGTTCCTTATCCCTCATGGGAAAGGCTGTTCTCAAGGGAAACCATCACCAGCTCTGCTGAGGGCCGTTCTGCCCTGATGGGTCTCCTAGGTCTCAAGCAAGCATCTTCATTATCTCTGACAGTGCTGAGTTGCGCCAGACTGAAACAATACCTCCAAGGGGGAAAGTCACTTTATTTTTATTTTACTTGAGTTTACTTATTTCTAAGGGACTTGATGATCTGGCTGTCCATGCCTGCTTCCTGAACATTCCTACGTTTGAGGCAAGACTTTACACACCTCCCCTCTGGGGAAGCCATCTGCTCTGCAGAAGTGGCCTTGTCTTGGCAACATTCTCTTCAAGGATGCTAATGCTTTAGGGCATGAACTCCTTGTTTTGGGATACTAGAGAAGTACCAGAAGCTTGGTATGGGCTGAGCTATCCTGATGGCATTTTCAAAAGGAAAGGTACGTGAAGTTCAAGTACTTCCTGCTCAATTTCAGGTAGATAGTATGCTGTTTGTACTGCAAATGGCATAAGCAGGTCTGTCCTGCAGGATGCTGGGAAGATGACTGCATTAACATTTGTGGGATAGAGAAGCCAAATTCTCAAGTCTTCTGATGAAGGCAACTCTGGTTTGTATAATAAAGTATTGGCAAAAATAGCCGAGTGCAGCATGCATGCTAGAGGTTCTGCAAACACTGTCATTTGGCAGTGTGCCAGACGACCAGTTATCTCATCGAGGAGAGCTTAGAAGAGGACCCTGCAGAGAACCACCATTCTGGCTGAGGGACCAGCCTTTGTGATCCAACCAGCACGCCTCCTATTATGAGGTCATGTCTTGCTTATCCTAAGACTGCTGGTTGGCAGAGGTCTTGAACCATTAAGAGTACATGAGGTTAATCTAATTATTTGCTCATAGATCTCTTTTATGAGAGACACTATAGAACCCTGAGGTGTAAGTGGCATCATTTGAGATGCCTCTGAGGCAGGATAATGCGTGGGAGAGACATGTTCTTCCCCACATCATCCTGGTCATTTGGAGCTGGCACCATGATGGCTCTGGAACGTTGGTGGCTGTGCCCAGTTGACAGGCAGGAGAGAAGTGATGGTTCCCCATGGGGCTGCTATTCTTGGTGAAGCAGCAGTTGTTTCCAGGAGGACACGTGCGATGAGCATTCATGAGAGCCCTCGGGGACATCGGAAAATACTGGATAGAAAGAGTTTGCACCAAGTGGAGGTTTTATGTTGCAAGTATGGGCTGGAGCCAACAAGTCTCAGTTATGACTTTAATAGTTACCACTGTACACAGAGGAGGATGAAGTCTGGATGAAATTCGGGCCACATGAATCCACTGGATCCTAGATACCAGCATTCTACTTATCTGAATAAGATAAAATTCATGGCAATTCAACCTACTTCTTGAGGAAGACCAGCTGTAGACAGCAAACAGTCTCAATAGAACCTTTTAGGAGAAATATATGATGTAACTCAAATTTATAAATAACAGAAGGTTTCAAGTTAAAATCCTAACCAATCTGCTTTGATCTCATTGAACAAGACTCGCCTGCAATGACTGAAGTGAATATAAAACATGAGTTCACTTATATGTGTCCCATGAGAACTTTTATTACTCATTTATCATCCCTTCTTATCTAGAACAATGAATATCATCTCTGTGATAACCATGCAGAACTAGTAGAATCTGAATTACTCTGGATATTCTAATTCTTAAGTTCTGCTCAGGAAATGCATATTCATGTCAAGGCCATGGCACTCAGGTATGATATCAGAAATTTTCAAGGTAACTCACATAATGACTTATGAAGGAAATAGTCCACTAATTCCAGAATACAATTCTGTCAAGATTGAAAACTCTGTTTAGGGCCACAGAGTATTAGAGTTGAAAGAATTTGGGGGATTATTGTATTTCCTAATAAAAAGCACTGCCATGGTAACAGGTGCTCTGCTTTCTGCTTGAATATTTTTAACTTGGGAGAACGTACCATCTCCCAGGACAGCCTGTGTAATATTCTGAATAGTCTTTATTATTAAAAGCTCTTCCTTCTATTAAACTTAAATCTTCTTTTTAATAACTTCTAACCCATGGGCACTAGCTTTGTTCTCTAGGATTGTACGGGGTAAAAATAATCCCTGTTGCTCACACAGGCTCCTCACACTTGACAAGACAGTTATCATGTGTTTCTATCATGTTACCGAGACAAGGCCACTTCTGCATGGCCGTGCTCTTATTAAGAAATGCAGTAATCTCCCAAATTCTTTCAACTCTAATACTCTATGGTCCTACAAATGTTCTGTTGCTTAAGAACATTCCATGTTCCTTCCATTGCTCTTCAGATATTTAGTTCACCATCCAAGCTCACACTAGCCCCTTTCCACCCTCACAATTTAGCACTTCTCAGGTCAGGCTTGGGTAGTAAAATATTTGACCTTGCCTAAAGATAGATCTGGCCTTTTCCATGAGCTTCTGGGAGGTAAACTACATCACACTCATTGGGAATGCCTCTGCTGAAGGTGAGGGTTGGCCACATAAGATCTCAGGGTGGGATGGGCCATACCTGATAGTCTTATGGTCCAAGCTGGTTGCGAGAGAAAGATCAACCATGTGATTTAGGGCAGGGGCTCTGGGGTCACGCAGTACCAGTCAACCTGAAGACTGAGTTAGACCACATGGGAAATCAATCCATCAATCATGCCAGTGTAATGGAACCACAATAACAACTCTGGACACTCAGGTGAGCCTCCTAGGTGGGCAGTGCTCCACGCGTACACACGGATGCAGGCAAGGTAATGTAATGTGTCCTGAAGACAGTGGAAGCGTCCCTTTTGGAACCTTCCTAGATTCTGACCCATGTGTCTCTTCCTTTGGCTGATTTTAATCTGTATCCTTTCCAACGTAACAAATTGTAGCCATGAGTATTTTCTGTGAATTCTGTGAGTCCCTCTAGTGAGTTACGAGCCCGAGGGTGGTTTTGGGAAACCCTCCAAACATGCAGTTGTGGGAAGTGACAGTGGTCGTGGGTGGCGTCTTTCTGCTAACTTGGTAGGTGGACCCTAATTGCTTGCAGTTGGTGTCAGTAGTCTTGGGCAGACTTGGCCGACTGGGGGCCGTGCTCTCAAAGTTTGAAGTTTGGCCGATTCTGAGGAGCTCTTCTCAATAAGAGCCTAAGGACCTTGACTGAAAGAGCTGTGTTTTCATTTTGACTTTTCTTTGCAGTAACTCAGCCAATATGTACGACTGATGAGCTCTAGGTCAGAAAGGAGAAAATCCTATACTTATTTTTATTCAATTTAGCATAATCAGGAGCTAGGAATGTCATCACTTTGATGAAAACCCAAAACAACAACTTAGAAAGTAAATTAGTGGACCTTATAGACAAATAGAAAACAAAAGATCCATAGATTTCCCCTGAATCAATAGACTGCCAAAACTTACATATTCTAATGAAGTTAAAGATGAAACGAAGATGTACCGAAAGGTTCGGTAACAAGACCCTGTGCACTTACTAGCATGCAGACTGTTCTTTAATAGATGCGTGCTTATTTGATCCACCTGCAGGATCAGATTAGGAATAATGATGTTTATATCATTACTGCAATTTAGAATGCAAATACACTCTGACATGTTTCACACTGTCTGAAGTTTCACTTCCTTTTAAATTGTATTTGGCCCAAACCATTATCCTGAGTTATCAGTGCTTTGCAGTAGACATTTCCATAGACCTGTCATTTTTTACAGAGCCTTTGCAATGGTATGTGACCAGCTTTACTTGGGGAGGGATATGGAAACATCTCAGTTATGTTGCATTAAAACCATTACACATCTGTTGAGTCAAGATGAGCTCATTGTACTATTTAGAAACTTTGATCTCCTCCCACTTTAAATCATCCTCAGGTTTAGGAGCATGTGTTCATCCCAATGCCAGAGATCTCTGCAGCAACGCAAAAGGGACTTAGGCACCGCTGGGTGAGAAAGATGGGATCAAGAGTCATGTTGTCATAGTAACCCAGAGACTCTCCCTTGATTTTTTCTTACTCTTGTCCTTCCCCAGGGACTTTTCAGTAATTCTCTGGAAGAAAGAAACTGCAGAGCCAAGTGGAATTCCTGATATAATGAAATCCTGCCCTAGCCTGGTGGCTTCTCTCAGATCTCTCCTCCTGGCTCGCCGCTGCATCATCTCGGAACCTCCTGTGTTGCCTTCGTGATCAACTTGCATTTTTAGAACATTCCTGTGCTTTTCCATGAGTGTGAGTGTTTGTTTCAGGTAAGAAACATACATGAGGTTTGTATTTGATGTGGCACTTTGACAGCACCCCTTTCTGTAATCCAATCTACGATCTCCCTTCAGGAGTGACATTAGAAGTGTGTAGAATCTGGCCTTTGAAAATCTGCAAGTGTATTCAGCGTTCTTTCAAAAAGACGTGTTTACTAAATAAGGCCAGGAAACACCTGGAAGGGTTTCATTTACTATTTTTTGCCTCCTCCCTAAGCAAAACCCTAAGATGACAGAGCACAGCGGGGCTGGGGACATTATGGGGCTTTTGTTTTCCAGCTCTGGAAACTCGGGTGGGTCCCTCTAGTGTTCTCCAAGCAGCACAAGATGATGCTTTGGGGAAGAAAATATTGGAATTTCTATTTATATTTATTGATCTCTTTTTTTAAAAAAAAATGGAGTTGAGAGATACAATACAGTATTACCAACCAACTTATTCAGTGACTCTCTTATCCCTCCACGTTCCTCGGAAAGGCGAAAAGGAGGTTAAATAGGATTAGACAAAAGGTCTAGGCTTGGTAATTATACTAGATTAAATTATGACTACTTCCAGCCTCCAGAGTTTGGTAGGGCCAATTGTATGCTCTCTATCCAAATAAAATAAACAGACTGGGCAAGTTTGAGCCCCAAGCAGCCGTTGCATTTGTATTCACTGTGTTCTGAGCTTGTGCACACAAAAGGCAGAGAGGTGTAATCTTGCTCTGCTCAATCAGGCTGCATGTCAGTGGGCAGGCCTTGGGTTACAGGGTAACCTTCCAGGAGAGATGACAGAAACCAGCTCATTAGGCCAGGCCAGCTGCATGGTAACATCACCTTGTCAGGAAGGATTCACACTGGTTTGGGAGGATGGATGTGTTGGTGAAATGTCTTTCTTCCTGTGATTTCACACGCCCGTCTTTCCCTGTGCCGTAGCCTTTCTGTTTAGTCAGCAGCGTGAGGCTTAAAACAGGATTCTGATTGTCAAGGTCAGGACGCTCCTTCCGCCCCTGCTCCCTGCTCCGGACCAGTGGTCTTTCCAGCACTCAGCTGGGTATCCTGAATATGGTTCCAGGAGGCCTGGTGAAGCACCGATGCCACCAAGGCTGTTATTCCCTGAGATGGGGCCCCCTGGAGCTTGCCTGATGGGCTCAGACCGGCATGATCGTGGTTTCATGTGTTACTTCATTGACTGGCAGTCTGGAAGGACTCCCCCTTATCAGGTGATGGTGACAAGAAAGATGATTTGGTGACTTTGGACCTGGAGCTGGGCGGCTGAGTGAGGAGGATGAAGGTGCCTTCCTACACATCCCTGCCTGCTCTGCAGGCTCGGGGCACACACCCCTCTATTCACCACGCCCTGAACACGCTGTGAGATTTTGTGCCTTTCCTGCATCGGTGCCTATCCCAGGTTTCAAGTCAGAAAGGCCCTTTCATCTCTATCTATGGAAATTCTTTCATGTCCTGCTCAAATCCATGGATCCACTGATTATTATCCACTAATAATCTTTGTCATTCAGGAAAACAAGGGGAAAAGTCTGACAGAACTAGCAACTCCAAGGGACTTGTGTCCTTAGAAATCAGCTGCCTTTTCCTATTTTTATTGTGGTGAAATAGACACAAAATTTCCTATTGTAACTGTTTTTAAGTGCACAGTTCAGTGGCATTGCGCCCGTTCACATTGCTGTGCAACCATCACACCATCTATCTCCAGAACCTTCCCAAACAAACTCTACCCATTAATCAGTAATTCCCCACTCCCTACTCCCCTGGCCCCTGGTAACCGCCATTCTACTTTGTGTCTCTATGAATTTGCCTGTGCCAGGTACCTTGTATAAGTGGAATCATATAATATTTGTCCTTTGGGGTCTGGCTTATGTTACTCAACATGCTTGCAAGGTACATCCATGTTATATTAACAGCATGTGTCAGAATTTCACACTTTTTATGAGTGAATAATATATTCCGTTGGATTTGGAAGCAACCTAAATGTCCATCAACAGGTGAATGGATGAAGAAAATGTGGTACATATACACAATGGAATACTATTCAGCCATGAAAAAGAATGCGATCCTATTGTTTGCAACATCATGGATGGAAATGGAGATCATTTCGTGAAATAAGCCAGGCACAGACAGACAAACACCACATGTTCTCACTTGTTTGTGAGACCTGAAAATCGGAACTCATGGGTCTGGAGAGTAGAAGGATGGTTACCAGAGGCTGGGAAAGGTAGTGGAAGTGTATGGGGGATGTGGGGATGGTTAATAGGTTCAACTAGTTTTTGAAAGAATGAGATCCAGTATTTGAAAGTACAACAGAGTGACTATAATAACTTAATTGTACATTTTTAAGTAACTAAAAGAGTGTAACTGAATTGTTTGTAACTCAAAGGACAAGTGCTTGAGGGGAAGGATACTCCATTCTCCCTGGTGTGCTTATTTCACATTGCATGCCTGCATCCAAACATCTCATGGACCCCATACATATATTCACCTACTATGTACCCACAAAAATTAAAGATAAAAAGATACATTCTTTTCAATGAAATATATATTCCACTGTATGTACATACCACAAATTATCTACTCATCTGTGGATGAACAATTAGGCTGTTCCTACCTCTTGGCTATTATGATTAATGCTACTAGGAGCACTGGTATACAAGTATCTGTTTCACTTCCTGCTTTCAATTCTTTTTTTTTTAATGAGACATTTATTTCACTACAATACAAAAAAAGGATAACTAGGACAGGTAACAGGTGTGTCACCTAACGTGTTAATCATTTCACAATATATATCAAATCATCACATAATACACTGTAAACTTACACAACTTTCTCAACTAGCTCTCAAAAAGTCCAGGGGAAATATGAGACATTTAATATTGAAGGAAAGGAAACTAAGTTGGTGACATTAGACATATACATTGTGTGTGCACATATATATGGATATACACACACATATGGTGGAATATTATTCAGCCTTTTTTTCTTCATGCCCAAGTTTATTAAAAAGTGTTCTTCTAGAGATAGTTACTGAATTTTTGTGTTTATTTATTTTATTTAATAGCTTTAGGGGTCCAAGTGGTTTTTGGTTACGTGGATGAACTGTATAGTGGTGAGGTCTGAGACTGCAGTGCACCTGTCACCCAAGTAGTATATATTGTACCCAGAAGGTAGCGTTTTAATCCTTCATTCCTTTTCCCCTCCTGAGTCTCCAATGTCCATTCCTCTACTCTGTCTGCCTCTGTGGACTCTCAGCTTAGCTCCCACTCACACCTGAGAACATACGGAATTTGGCTTCCCATTCCTGAATTACTTCACTTAGCATAATGGCCTGCAGCTCCACTGCTTCCAGTTCTTTTGGGTATATACCTAGGAATGGAATTGCTGGACCATGTGACAATTCTATGCGTAACTTTTCGAGGAACTGCCAAACTCCTTTCCACAATGACTATGCCATTTTACATTCCCACCGGCAACACACAAGGACGGCAGTTCCTCCACATCCTTGTCAACACTGATTTCCTGTTGTTGTTTTAATAGCTACATCCTACTGGATAGGAAGTGGTACCTTCTTGGGGTTTGCTTTGCATTTCTCTAACAACTAATGATGTTGAATATCTTTCCACATGCTCCTTGGCTGTGCATATACCTTCACTGGAGAAATGTCCATAAAATTCCTCTGCCCATTTGTGAACTGGGTGTGGCGGTGGTTGTTGACTTACAGGAGTTCTTTATATATTCTGGATGTTAATCGTAGACACATGAGTTACAAATATTTTCTCCCATTCTATAGGTTGTTTCTCAATCTCCTGATAGTGTCCTTTGACATACCAGAGTGCCTTTTCATTTGCAGGCAATACTTCGTCAGTCTTAAATTTTAACTGATTTTTTTTTTGGCATCTGTGGTTCGGAAGCCTTCTAACATATGCTTTACCTGTGAAGAGAGCCTAACAATGAGAGTGGCCCAGGATTCCCTGTGCTGTTTTGTGTTAAAGATACTTGTCCAATATGGTCCTTACTAGACGCTAACCAGTCATCTGCTGGGGAAAACTTGAGGGGCGATCGTTAAGTGCATTTTCTGAGTATTGTCGAGGAATCAATTTCTTTTGAAATCAAGCATAACCTATGATAAGGAAGATGATGAAGCCAACTCTATTATGATGCCTTCTGGGTATCACGTGTGGTTTAAAGAAACATGATCCTGGCCAGGCACAGTGGCTCACGCCTGTAATCCCAGCACTTTGGGTGATCCGAGGCGGGTGGGTCACCTGAGGTCAGGAGTTCACGAGCAGCCTGACCAACATGGCAAAACCCCATCTCTACTAAAACCACAAAAAATTAGCCGGGTGTGGTGGTGCATGCCTGTAATCCCAGCTACTTGAGAGGCTGAGGCAGGAGAATCGCTCAAACCTGGGAGGCAGAGGTTGCAGTGAGCCAAGATTGTGCCACTGCACTCCATCCTGGCAACAGAGCAAGACTTTGTCTCAAAAAAAAAAAAAAAAAAGAAAGAAACATGATCCACGATCTTACAGTTTTCACAAAATGCACCAACTGGATTGGCACTCGGCACAAAGAACAGTGCATAGTAATTGGGAGGAATTAAAAGGAAATTAAGTTGAAGAATGCTTTCCATCACCAACACAACTCTGAGAAAAGATGTTACACAGAAGCCACAACTCATACGTTAAATAACTTAAGGGAGAATCAACAAAATTTTAAAGAAGAATGATGTGAAGGCATTATGCATTTCTTGAAAAAGAATTAAGAAAGATTAGAGTTTTTTAGTGATGTTTATTTTATTTGAAAAAAAGGTAGCTATTGTTGCACAGTTCTTGCATCTTTTAAGTTGGTAAGCTTCATAGGCTATTAATTTCTGACATGGGATAAATGTAGTTTGCGTTCAGGCTCTAATCACTTTTATCCCTGCAAGACCCTAGCTGAGCCGTTTCTCAAAGTCCTGCTGCTGATAAGAAGCTAAGGAAATAGGGGCCGGATGTGGTGGCTCACATCTGTAAACCCAGCACTTTGGGAGGCCAAGGCGGGTGGATCACTTGAGGTCAGGTGTTCAAGACCAGCCTGACCAACATGGTGAAACCCCGTCTCTACTAAACATACAAAAATTAGCCAGGCGTGGTGGCGAGCGCCTGTAATCCCAGCTACCTGGGAGGCTGAGGCAGGAGAATCACTTGAACCTGGGAGGCAGAGGTTGCAGTGAGCTGAGATCGCACCACTGCACTGTACTCTAGCCTGGGTGACAGAGCGAGACTCCATTTCAAAAAAAACAAAACAAACAAAGCAGCAGCTAAGGAATTAAGAGTTAATCACATCTGACTCATGCTACTCATGCCACCTCTTTGGTCCCTGTTGTTTGTCTGTTTTAGTTTTGAAACATCTCAGTGCTTTTCTGGAGTGCTGCGAAAGGACTTGGTGGGTTGCCTGGATGGCCTGAACGCCACTCCTGCTGCCTCCTTCCTGGAGAGCTGCATAGGATGGGCAGACGCCACTTCTTTCTGCATAGCCAGGACCTAACACAGTGTCCAGCACAAATCACCTTTCCGTAAGCATTTAAATAAGTATCTACTGGGTGTACCTCTCCATCAGAAGTCTCCAGCTTCCTAACTCTACAACTTCCAAAGCATCACCTTTTCTTTTCCTTCATAGGAGCCACAGTCAGAATAAAACCAAAGCAGGCTGGGCGAGGTGGCTCAAGCCTGTAATCCCAGCACTTTGGGAGGCCGAGGCAGGCCAATTGTCTGAATCCAAGAGTTCGAGACCAGCTTGGGCAACATGGCGAAACCCCATCTCTACTAAAAATATAAAAAAATTAGCCGGGAATGGTGGCACGTGCCTGTTGTCCCAGCTACTTGGGAGGCTGAGGCAGGAGGACAGCTTGAGCCCAGGAGGTTAAGGCTGCAGTGAGCCGAGATTATGCCACCGCACTCCAGCCTGGGCAGAGTGAGACTGTTTCAAAAAAAAGAAAGGAAGGAAGGAAGAAATAAAACCAAAGCAGATGATGCTGCTGCCCTGGGCTGGAATGAGTGCCTAGTATAAGGCTCACGGTCCCTCCTACATGACAGCAGAGAGACGCTTTCAACCTCCCATCCCATCCTAGAGGACACGCCATGGCCTGCTCAGTCTGCACAGCTCACAGTCTCCAAGGGTGAAGACACGCAGAGCCATTTTACACCAGCGTTACCATCAGGCTCCTCCTGAGGAAGGTGCACAATGTTGCCCGAAGAGGAACAGTCAGAACCGCTGAAGTACCCTCAATTTGGGACCAAGACTCTGGTGAAGTCAGTCCGTCCCCGCTGTTAGCTGTGTCTGGGTTGCCACCCCCAGGCTATCCTTACACTGACACTGCACAGGTACAAAGGTCTCCAGAGCCAAAATGTTTGATCCCAAAGGGCTGATAAAGCCATTTGGTACAGTCAAGTTAAATACCTCTGGCATGTAAAAAAGATGTTTCAAAAAGGGCCACAAGAGTCATCTCTGCTTGCAGAGGAAGCAGCCACCTATGTGTTAGCCTTTGGGGGGTCTTGTTACAAAGCCTAAACCTGCCCCATCCTCATTCCTTTGCACTAACACACAGAAAGTCTTATTCAAACCAATAAGCTACCTTCGATTGTTCATTCAACAAGCGTGGATTAAGAACCTGGGATACAGGAACTCCTCCGAGGGCTTTAATTCGGCTGACCAGATGCTCTCACTTGCCCAGAAGTCTCAGTGTATGCCTATTACCCTGCATCCTGTGTGGTTTATTTTGTCCTGGATTTTTCATTTCTTTATTCAAAATACAAGTAGTTATTACTAAGACTTATTAAAATGAGATGGAATTGGGCAGACGTTAACTTTCTATTTCAGTGGTCTCATCTAGGAACATGTGAGGTATGCACAGTGAACAGAGTTAGCACTTTAAGACATAATGTCAGGAGTTCAAGACCAGCCTGGCCAATATGGTGAAACCCCGTCCATACTAAAAACAAAAAAATTAGCCAAGTGTGGTGGCACATGCCTGTAATCCCAGCTACTTGGGAGGCTGAGGGAGGAGAATTGCTTGAACCCAGGAGGCAGAGATGCAGTGAGCTGAGATTGCACCATTGCATTCCAGCCTGGGCGACAGAGCAAGACTCTGTCTCAAAAAAAAAAAAAAAAAAGGACATAATGTTCCAGCCAGGACTTTGGGAGGCCGAGGCAGGCAGATCACTGGAGGTCAGGAGTTTGAGACCAGCCTGAGCCACATGGGGAAACCCCATGTCTACTAAAAATACAAAAATTAGCTGGGCGTGGTGATGCCTGCCTGTAGTCCCAGCTACTTGGGAGGCCGAGGCAGGAGGATCACTTGAACTCAGGAGGTGGAGGTTGCAGTCCTGGGTGGCAGAGCAAGACTCAATCTCAAAAAACAAAAAATTTTAAAAAAAAGATATAATGTTCCAAGCTGAGAAACTTATGATGCTGACATGCACCTGTAATTGATATACATATGTGATTCATAACTGAGCTTAAACACAGTTCTAATTCTACCCAGAGAAGCACAAGCTGTAGTTGTTGAAATTTGTAAAATTTACATAAACTGAGTGTAACTGAACCACAAAAATTTTTTATGAAGTTTAAATTGGATTAAAAACATTTCATCAGGAGAGTGTGCAGTTCTCTCTGTGCTGCCTGTCAACAGCTGGATTTGAGAAATATCTGACACTTGAAATAATGAAATGATAGGAAATTGCTGACATTAGGCAACTTTTAACTTTCAAACATACTTCATGAGTCAATCCAAATGCTCTACAAAAAAAGTATTCAAGTTTTGGAAACAAGTCATCTACATTTTGATGGCATGTGGTTCAAAATAAGTTGTAATCCATAATCAAGTGTTCAACCAATGAAACACAAAAAGCTCAGCCTCTGAAGCCTGTAATGAATTGCAATGATTAAAAACAAAACTTGCAAACGGGGCCCTGAAATAGAGATGATAAGGGCTCAAACTGTATAGAAGATTAACATGTGAAATTCTACAACTATGCTCGGGAAACTGACTTGTGGGAAGAGCCTTTGAAACTAACACACAATATTCTCACTGAATTGAGAAACATATTTCATTGAAATAAACTTGTAATTGGTGGTGGTACAAATAAATTCACAATTATTTTTAACCAAACTGTGATATTCTATCAAGAGAAACAGAAGCCACAGTTATCAAAAACAGATGGTTTGATGTGTTAATGCACATAATAAACATGTATGTAAACATAGAGGTAAGGCAGTTGGATTATGTGAAGAACAAAAAGGCCATGACATTAACAATAGAAAAAACAGTGTTAAGAAAAATGCTACTGAAGTGGTATTACAATAAGATAGTGAAGACAATGATTAAAATATACAAAAGTATATTAAGTGATTATTCTGCTTCTTTTTTAATGTCCAGATAAACAATATAAAGCACTTTTAACCTTTTTCTACTTTGATGCCTGTAGGTATTTTCTTTTTATAAGAAAGCATTTTATGTTTGAAAGTAATTTTTGAATAGAACTATTTTATAGGTTCACCAATATAGATGAATGTGTCAGAAAATATTTCAAAACACTAAATAATAATAATTAAGTGTCCCTTTTCACTCTCAAAAGTGGCTTGGATAATAAACTATATGATCTCCTTATTTAAAAGGAGGAGAGGTGTGTAACAGAGGGGGAAAAAAAGGAAAGAAGCAATATGATACGCTCGGTTCCTAGGAAAACCTTCTTACCAAGTACGATTAAATGTTGTGGCCTTTTTTTCTTTTTTTTTTGAGATGGAGTTTCACTCTTGTCACCCAGGCTGGAGTGCAGTGGCACGATCTCGGCTCACCGTAACCTCCACCTCCCGGGTTCAAGTGATTCACCTGCTTCAGTTGCTGGGATTACAGGCATGCGCCACCACGCCCAGCTAATTTTTGTATTTTTAGTAGGGTTGGGGTTTCACCATGTTGGTCAGTCTGGTCTCAAACTCCTGATCTCAGGTGTTCTGCCTGCCTCAGCCTCCTAAAGTGCTGGGATTGCAGGTGTGAGCCACCGCGCCCGGCCGTGGATATTATTTTTAAGTCTTAGTAAATGCATTGTTGAACCTGCAAAAAGGTCAAGAATTCTCAGGCCAAAAAAAAAAGCAAGTGAAGCTGGGAACTCAAGATAAATAAGCGGAACAGGCAAGCTTTCTTTCACCCCAAGACATCTGCCCAACCAGGTAACACCCTGCTGAGTTTTACGTGGCAGCAAAGCCAGAGGCCTGCCCCACATGTGAATTTTCACAGGAGAATCAACCCCCAACAACGGTCCATTTTAGGTATTCAAGACACGACTGTCTTGAAATACAGCCACTGAGCAGAGGGGAAAGAAACTGTCCTGAGAATTGGGAACCCTGGTCTGAATTACACGCAGGTTTGCAGGCTTAATTCTCCATATCTGGGTGGTCAAAAATATTTCAAGCTGAGGATGTAATTTAGACTATCCTCAACTGGCACCTGGTAGAAGTAAACACAAATGCTCTCTGGAGTAAACTCTCTTTATCCCAGAGCTTTCAGAATTCTCACAAGTAAAATGCCAGTGAAAATGAGTAACCCCCAGACACAAATAAACAAACACGGCACCATGAGAAAGAGCCAGCAGAAACCACAGATGGCAGAATGAGATGTTCAAACCTAAATCACAAATAAACAACAAAAAGTTGATTAACATGTTAGAGACAATTAAACTGTTTAAAGAAATAAAAAAAAAAAATCACAAATGACCAAATTTCTGCTTCTGGCCATGTTTGAAAAATAGAAACTGCATTTACCCTCTAACCTTCAGCAACTAGAAAACCAAACAAACTATAAGAAAAAAAATAGGTTTCTGATACTGGGTAACAAGCAGCAGAGGAAAGTCATGTTTGAGAGAAGGGAAAAAGATGAGCTGAGCCTTGTTAGTGCCCCAGCTTACTGCCAGGAGAGAGGTTCCAGGCCCCCAAACACAGTAAGGGACCCAAGCAGAGCCAGGCAGCCATCCTTCTGAACAAGGAAAGTCCAGACTTGGGGGAGGCCAGGGCAGCTAAAATTTGTAGGAGCAAATAGCAGAAGGGAAGAATGGAGAGAGATGCAAAGAAAGAATTGGAGAGAGAGAGGAGGGGAGAGAGAATAAGAAAAAAAAAAAAAAGACAGATGACCTGAGAGCACGCAAGAGCTCTCTGGAGCCCTCTGGTTGAGCTCTAATCTGCACGTGTACAAAAAAACAAGCAAGGCCACAGAAAGGAGAGTCGGAATAATCCTTGAAGGCGAGAAGGGATTGGAAGTTTGTGTTCAAGCAGATAGAGTGAGGAGATCTGCTCATACCCAGGGCATGCGTGTGTGTTTGTATATGTATATCACTGGATATGTGTGTGTGTGTGTGTATATATATATGGTGTGTGTGTGTATATATATATCATTGGGTTATATATATATAGGGTGTGTGTGTGTATATATATAAAATTGAGTATATATTTTGGGTGTGTGTATATATATCATTGAGTGTGTATATATAGGGTGTGTGTATATATATGTGTATATATGTATCATTGGGTGTATGTATGTATTGGATGTGTGTGTATACATATCATTGGGTGTGTATATATATTGGGTGTGTGTGTCTATATCACTGGGTGTATATATATATAGGGTGTGTGTGTATATCATTGGGTGTATATATATAGTATGTGTATATTATATATCATTAGGTATATATATTGGGTGTGCATATATATTATATATATCATTGGGTACATATATGGGGTGTGTATATATATATCATTGGGTGTATATATATTGAGTGTGTATGTATGTATATCATCGGGTGTGTAGATGGGGGTATGTGTGTATATATATCATTGGGTGTATATATATATATAGGGTGTATATATATAGGGTGTGTATATATATATAACATTGGGTGTATATATATTGGGTGTGTGTGTGTGTACATATATAACATTGGTATATATATATTGAGTGTGTATATATAAAAAACATTGGGTGTATATATATATTTTGTGTGTGTGTATATAGATCATTGGGTGTATATACATAATAGGTGTGTGACTATAGATGTAACATTGGGTATATATATTAGGGGTGTGTGTATATTATATATATCATTGGGTATATATATATAGGGTATATATTACGGGTGTACATATATATCTGAGCGTATGTAAATCACTCCTCGGAGTCCTCAGAAGGGTACTGCCCTAATATTATATATATCATCGGGTATATATATAGGGTATATATTACGGGTGTACATATATGTCTGAGCGTATGTAAATCACTCCTCGGAGTCCTCAGAAGGGTACTGCCCTAATATTATATATATCATCGGGTATATATATAGGGTATATATTACGGGTGTACATATATGTCTGAGCGTATGTAAATCACTCCTCCGAGTCCTCAGAAGGGTACTCCCCTAATGGTGGGGTCACAGCAGCCCTGCTGTGCTGCACCTGACTTTGCAAGGCTTAAAAGGCTCAAGAGGAACAAACTAATTCCATAAGTTAACTGCGGCAATTAGTAAATACATTTCTAAATAACCCATGGATCACAAAATAATTAAAAAGGGCCAGGTGCGGTGGCTGACACCTGTAATTCCAGCACTTTGGGGGGCTGAGACAGGGGATGGATCACTGGAGGCCAGGAGTTTGTGACCAGCCTGGGCAACATGGCAAAACCCCATCTCTACTGAAAATACAAAAATTAGTTGGGCATGGTGGTGGGCGCCAATAAT
Source organism: Mandrillus leucophaeus (assembly GCF_000951045.1). Classification (NCBI taxonomy): domain Eukaryota; kingdom Metazoa; phylum Chordata; class Mammalia; order Primates; family Cercopithecidae; genus Mandrillus; species Mandrillus leucophaeus. The sequence goes on along the minus strand of NW_012102255.1, from coordinate 3,049,609 downwards.
CCCAGCTACTCGGGGGGCTGAGGCAGGAGAATCACTTGAACCTGGCGGACAGAGGTTGCAGTGAGCCAAGATTGTGCCACTGCGCTCCAGCCTGGACAACAAAGTGAGATTCTGTCTCCAAAAAAAAAAAAAAAAAAGAAGCCTGGGATGGTGGCACGTGCCTGTAGTCCCAGCTACAGGAGGTTGAGGCAGGTGGATTGCTTGAGCCCAGCAGGTCAAGGCTGCAGTGAGCCAAGATCGCACCACTACACTCCAGCTTCAGTGACAGAATGAGACCCTATCTCAAAACATGATAATAATTTTAAAAATGTGAAATGGAAAATATTTTAAGCAAATGATAGTGAAAATACCTGTCATTACCACAACTTTAGGATACAAAGCAGTACTTAGCGAGCAATGTAGGTGCTTATAGAACAAGAAAGGGAAACTGCTAAGCTATATAGCCACCTTAAGATGGGAGATAAAGAATAGCAAAGTATGGCCGGGTACGGTGGCTCAGGCCTGTAATCCCAGCACTCTGGGAGGCCGGGCGCACTGGCTCAGGCCTGTAATCCCAGCACTTTGGGAGGCTGAGATGGGAGGATCACCTGAGCTCAGGAGTTCAAGACCAGCCTGGGCAATGCAGTGAGACCCTGTCTCTACAAAAAAAATATTTTTTTTTAATTAACCAGGTGTGGTGGTGCACACCCATAGTCCCAGTTACTCAGGATGCTGGGGTGGGAGGATCGCTATTGAGCCTGGGAGATCAAGGCTGCAGTGAGCTGTGACCACATCACTGCACTCCAGCCTGGGTGACAAGACCTTTGTCTCCCCCACCCCCCAAAAAATAAATAAATAGCAAAGAACAGAAATAAAATGGAAAATGAACCTGCCATAAAGAAAATGAGCAAAACACAATGTTATTAAGACTGAGGTGACGACGCAAGGCTAGAGAGCCCAGAGACAGCTCCACACAGAGGCAAACACTGAAATGACTGAACGATCGTTCCTGGTCAGTGTGGGCTCAATGAGTGGTGCCTGCAGAAGGTATCCAGAATTTACAAAGAATTCCCATGAATCAATAAACAAAAAGCTAAGCAACTGTACAGAAAAGCAGGCAGAAGACATGAACAAGAGCTATACAAAAAGAGAATAATAAACATGAAAAGATACTCAACCTTAGTAGTCATCAGGAAAATTGCAAATTAAAATTACAATGACATACCATTAAATATTCACCTGATGGCCAAAAACATTAAAAATCAACCCATACAAATATTGACAAGGTTGGGAATAGCGGGAACTCTCATATGTCATTAGACTCTTACCAGCTATCAGGGTTTGACCGAAGAGAGCACATGACCTTACCACAGGGCTTCATGGGAAGAAGGACCCGCAGGAAAGATGCCTTTTGGGGTAGGTATAGAGTCAATTGAGGCCCAGGGCGTTGGGGATTTGCAACAAAGTAGAGGCAGGAGGATGGGGGTGGAGGGTGGCAGCACGGGGCATTCTTGGAGAGCACGAAGGTACCGGGTACCTGTGGGGTGGGGGCTCAGCACTGAGTGGGGAGGTGGTGACGAGGCCCAGAAATCTAACTTGGCTCATTTACAAGTTTGTCCCTTACGAGTTCCACTATCAGTGGTGAGTCAAGAGTGGCTGCTGGTATTTTTGTTACCTGCTTCTGCATGCTCCAGGCTGCTGTGACAAAGGACATTTCGAGGAAACCTACTTAGACGCATTTGTGGTACTGGTCCTATAAGACTGCCGTGAACATGCAATAACTGAGTATATATAAAAAAACCGAGTCTAGAGCTTGGCACTAGCAGGTGCTGCACTACCAAAGTCTGAGTGATGATGGCGATGATCATGATGGTAAAGCCGGTGATTTCCTGGCACAGTTTGGCACAGAGAAGTAATGAGGCTGGGAAGTACCAAGAGAAAAAAGAACAACCCTCGTAACAAATGACACCACCACAAAAATATCCTCAAAGCATGCAAGTCTGACTTCCAGGCCCCCGAGTTAAAACCATCGGCAAGGTGGCTCAGCTGTCACAAGAGGTTCATCTCGTGGCCCTGCACACCCAGGTGCCTAGGAAACGGGAACAAATCATATCAGCCCAGCCGTGGGGGCTCTGCGTTGTCACCCGGTGAGTAAAATCTCAAAACCGATAGAGCCCAGTATGGTTTGGATGTTCGTGCCCTCAAAGTTCATGCGGAAATGGGATTCCCAGTGTTGGAGGTGGGGCCTGGCGGGAGGGGGCTGGAGCATGGGGGCAGATCCCTCCTGAATGGCTTAGAGACATCCCCTGTTGATGAGCGAGTTCTCGCTCTGTTAGTTCACACGAGATCCGGCTGTTTCAAAGAGTATGGGACCTCCCCCTTCTCTCTCTCGCACCCTCTGTTGCCCTGTGACACGCCTGCTCCCCCTTCACCTTCCATCACGATTAGAAACTGCCTGAGGCCTCACCAGAAGCAGATGCCGGCACCACGCTTCCCGTACAGCCTGTGGAACTGTGAGCCAAAAATAAACCTTTCTCCTTAGAAATTACCCTCCCTCAGGTATTTCTTTGCAGCGAGACAAGAACGGCCTACCACATTCCTTTGGAGTATTGCTTGCGACTGGACTGCCCTGACCTCAACAGGACAGCGGGAGTTTATGCTCTGGATCTCAGGCTTGGGAGCTTCTGGCTCCAGTCATTTTCTACTCAAACGTATATAGCAAGAAGGCTCGGCCTGATGGGATTTTGTCATATGCACTCACAACTTCAGAGACAGCTTGAAATGCGTCAGCAACCCCTTTCCTATTGTGGATCCTGGGCCTGGACACGTGGCTGGCACCGCTGTCCTCCAGATTCCGCAGGGAAACACCGGCCCCACCGTCTGGCCCTGTGCAATGGTGCACTGAGGTTTGTTTCACCTGCATCTCTGGTGGCCTACAGGCATTCACGTCCCTTTCCTCATGGAGGAACAAGACGGAGGACAGTGGGTTGAATGTGAGGTTGGCCAGGTTGGCCTGAGATGAAAGCTCAGCTGCCTCTGGACACACAGAGTCTATTTTCAGTGTATTAGAGGATGCTGGCTCGGGTCAAACTTGACAATCAAGAAGGCAATGGGAAGTTCTGGTTTATAAACTTGGGTTCGCTGGTACCACGTGCTAAGCAACTTAGCTGCGAAGTTGGTCATATCCTAAGTGGGAACACCCATATGCCAGGGTCTATATTATACCATGAAAGGCACACAAAAAATCCTGGAAGAGACTTGTACATCATCGTCATCATTCTCAGAGCTCTTCAGTGTACCAAATGCCTTCATCTGCACGATCTCATTCACTCCTCATGACAGGCTGTCTGCCTGTCTGCAGACAGGCCTCTGCATTTTACAGATGGAGCCTCGGGACTCTCAGGTCACACAGGCAGCAGGCGAGGAGCTGGGGCTGGAACTCAGGTTCCCGCAGTCTGATCTGTGTGCTTTTCTGCACACATCATCCAGGGGCTGATGTGGGGACTGAACGGGAAGGTGCTGGAGCCCGACTGTGTTTGAATCCTAGGGAAGGCGCTGGGGCCCGACCGTGTTCGAATCCTAGGGAAGGCGCTGGAGCCCGACCCGGTTTGAATCCTAGGGAAGGCGCTCATCTAGATGTGTATAAGAGACAGGCGCTGGAGCCCGACCCGGTTTGAATCCTAGGGAAGGCGCTGGGGCCCGACCGTGTTCGAATCCTAGGGAAGGCGCTGGAGCCCGACCCGGTTTGAATCCTAGGGAAGGCGCTGGGGCCCGGCCGTGTTTGAATCCTAGGGAAGGCGCTGGAGCCCGACCGTGTTTGAATCCTAGGGAAGGCGCTGGAGCCCGACCGTGTTTGAATCCTAGGGAAGGCGCTGGGGCCCGACCGTGTTTGAATCCTAGGGAAGGCGCTGGAGCCCGACCGTGTTTGAATCCTAGGGAAGGCGCTGGAGCCCGACTGTGTTTGAATCCTAGCTTACGAGTATTGTGCATGGGACGGGGGCTCCTTGTATCCGTTTCTTCATTTATAAAATAGGAGTAATCACAGCATTTATCCCCGGGGTTGACGTGAGGATGAAAAGGGAATCCTCGTCCTGCAGAGAGACTGGGCTCACCCTGGCAAACACTCACACGCTGGCAGCTCTGCGAGGCTTGTTGCTTTTGTACAATGCCCATGACTCCAAGACCACGTGGAGAGGTCCCTGGACAGAGAACTCAGCGCTCAAAGGTGGACTCTGACTCCAACCACAAGGCTTTTACAGGAATCATCACTTCTTTTGATTCACAGACTATAGGCTCAAATGAAGGACTTTGGTGAGAAAAAACGCTTGGCTTTTGGAAAGGTCAAACTGAATGGTGTTTCAAGGTGGCTATTACCTTTTTCCCCCAAGGATATTGTCAAAGCAGGGGCTGTTTCATGATTCCAGCAGGAAATCAAGCCAAGAAGCTTTGCTTTTTCAGAATGTGACTGTCAAACAGGCCACCATGGGCGAGCTCTGGGCTGTGGATTCCGCCGGTTCCCTCGAGTGGGTCAAGACTGAATGACTCAGAAGAGGGACATGCCAGCAGGCAGGGTCCTGGGCTTGAAAACAGAGAAACTCCCATCTCACTCACTCACAATGGTCTTGCAAAATGTTCATTTGAACAGCTGATGAAACTCCATCCACACATAGCCTAAGTGTCCTTCTTGGCACCAGGCACATGGTCTTCTAGATGTAGTTCAAAATTAGGGAGTTCAGTATGATATCAAATGGTAGGCTGCCATCCCAAACCTGGGGACATGAACCAGTGAAGGCCTTTCCTTAGAGATCTAATGCATGCCCAGAGCTTCCCTGTACTTATATCCTTAGGGCACCAGCGCCAAATCCATGTGATAAATGACTATTACAAACAGGTAGTTTCAGTAACTCAAGCTTTGGGGTAAATTCTATGACATATTTGCTTCTGCCAAATTCTAGACATGTGGAGAGTTGTAGTACTAAATGGGAATCTATACCTGCATCTTGCATTTATTATTATTGCCATAGAAAAAATACTCACAGATGACTTGCTGGAACTTTTTTTTCTGAGATGGAGCCTCACTCTGTTGCCCAGGCTGGAGTGCAATGGCGCGATCTCCGCTCACTGCAACCTCCACCTCCCTGGTTCAAGCGATTCTCCTGCCTCAGCCTCGCAAGTAGCTGAGATTACA
>NW_012102255.1:3015620-3044392 GCF_000951045.1 Mandrillus leucophaeus | reverse complement strand
TTTTTTGTATTTTTAGTAGATATTGGGTTTTGCCATGTTGGTCAGTCTGGTCTTAAAACTCCCGACCTCAAATGATCTGCCCTCCTTGGGCTCCCAAAATGTTGGGATTATAGGCGTGAGCCACTGCGCCCAGCCTACCTGCTGGAACTGCTTACCTTTTTCCTTGAATGTACTTGATAATGTGACTTTTAACGGCTTTATGCCTTGCACTCTAATTTGTGTACTGTTTTCCTCTGTCCTACTGGTGCACAAGCTCTCTGCATCAGCCCTAATGCTTAGACTAGTACTGTATATTTTCTAGATGCTTGATAAATTTGTCAAAATAACCCGGTAGAACAAATGTATTTTTGCTATTTGATCTGGCTCAGAAAATAGGGTTATAGCTTCAGTGCCTCTTCTCATCCTAAACAGGCGACAACACCACAAAACATACACCTTATCCTAGTTTAGAATGGGGCTCCGATGGCCACAGGAAGCCTGCGGGCACAAAGGTGTCCTCTGGGAAGCTGGGCAGGCTACCACAGAGTTGAAGGTGGGTGTCAGACTCATATCTATTACTAAAGATGCACGGTTTAGATCAGGCTGGTTTCATTCAGACTAGTGCAAAATCATAAGGAAGCTGAAGAACAAGATTCCATCATCATTATATTTTTGAGACAGGCTGGGGTGCAGTGGCATGATCATAGCTGACTGCAGCCTCGACCTCCCAGGCTCACGCAATCCTACCACCTCTGCCTGCCAAGTAGTTGGGACTAGAGACACACGCCACTATGCCTGGCTAATATATTTTTTAATTTTTTTTTGTACAGCTGGTGTCTCACTATGTTGCCCAGGCTGGTCTTGAATTTGGGCTCAAGTGATCCTCCTGCCTTGGCCTCCTGAAGTGCTGGGATTACAAGTGTGAGCCACTGCGTGTGGCCTCCATCATTATCTTGATGAGCTCATATGATAGGAGAAATGTATGTAAACAAATATTTAAAATAGAAGTGCCTACATTAAAATACCTACAGAATGCCATTGAGATGGAAGATGGGAACTTTCCTGGAGCAGAGAATTAGGAGGGGGGAGAGGAGATCAGAGAAGGCTTGAGAGGGGAGATAATATTTGAGATCAGCCTCAAAGAATAAGCAGGAAGGAATCCAAGAATTTTTAGTATTATTAATGGAAAACTGATTGGCCTGGCGCAGTGGCTCCCACCTGTAATCCCAGCACTTTGGGAGGCCAAGACAGGTGGATTGCTTGAGCTCAGGATTTCGAGGCCAGCCTAGGAAACATGGTAAAACCCTGTCTCTACAAAAAATATACACTATTAGCCAGGCATGGTGGTGTGCACCTGTAGTCCCAGCTACATTGGAGGCTGAGGTGGGAGGATCACTGGAGCCTGGAGGTGCAGTGAGCCTTGTTTGTGTCATTGCGCTCCAGTCTGGGTGACGGAGTGACACCCTGTCTCAAAATGAAAACTCATAATGTAACTGACCATATTAAATGATTAATGGAGGAACCAAGTGAGCATCTCATTAGATGCAGAGATAGGTTCGATTAGCTTCAACCATCAGTATTTAAAAACTTGTTAGAAATCCACCAACAGAAGAATATTTTGCAATATCCAAATGGAAAAATCATACCGCAATGAAGATTAAGAACCTGTAGCTGTGTATATCAGGATGGATCTCAAAAATGAAATACTGATCAAAAGAAGGTATAGAAGGGCATAGAACAGAGTATGATTGCATTTGCGTAACGTTCAACAGCAGACAAAACTAAGCAGTATGTTTTGGGGGAGACACACACTTAGGTCGTAAAACTTATAAGACAAGCCAGGGCATCAAAAACAGAACATTCAGCACTGTGGTCACCTCTGGAACAGGCAGGAGGGTGACGGAAGGCAGACGATCACACAAGAGCACCTAAGCTAGTGAAATGTTCTATTTCCTAACCCGGGTGGTGGCACACAGATTTTTTGTCATTCTATAGACTGAGCAGATGTGTTTCTACATCTGTATATGCAACACATCTTACAATCAAAACATGCCAAAGACATAAGAAGAATCTCACAAATGGAGGAGGAGCTCCAGTGCAGTACTGGAATGGGGTATGTTCTTGGTAACTATTGATTGAATGAATGAATGAATGAATGAGTGAATGAACAGCCACTGGAAGCAGAAGAAACAGCATCGGCAAAGCACGTGACTGTGAGAGGGTGTGGGGTGTTAAGTCATCTCCATGCAGTTTCTGTGGTCAGAAAGGTGGGTGTGGCCCAAATTTGGAAGAGCTCCATAGGCCACAAAAGGGTTTCAACTACCCTGTAGCCAACAGGAAGCCACTGAAGGTTTTAAAGGCTGAGAGACATCAGCTTTGCATTTTAAAGGGGCCTTCTGGCAGCTATGTGGAGTGCAAAGAAAACAAAAATCCCGTCTTCACCAAAAAGAGTTCTCGTAAGGAAACAGTGGATATGGCAGGTGCCCTTAACGAAGGGAGCAGTGAACTTTGTTCAGGAAACGATATAAAAATACCTTCAGTGTATACAGCAATTGCAATTAGTTCTCAGCATGGGATTTCATGCTCAGGGATGACAGTCTCATGGCAGAAACAACCCTTGATAAGTGGTTTGAAAGACAGCAACGCGGTGTTTGACAGACAGACACATTTGACCCTCAGAAAAATTGGCATGTCAGGGCACAAAACTAAAAAATATGTATGCTTATAAATGGGAGGCTGCCAAATCTAGAAATGCCCCCAAGTTTTCGTTGATCTCATCAGTAGGGAGTGAAAAGAAAGCATAGTGAGGATAAAAAGAAACAGCAACTGTGGCCATTGCCCTAAAGAACAGAATATCATAAAGTCTCTTAGAAGCTGGCTATTCCTCAAACCACCTCTACTTCTTTGGTTCTCCCTTTGTCATATCAAAATGAAATTCAGCTCTGTTTTAGTTACAAAATTACTAGGTACATTAGACGATTTGATACAACTTAACTTCTCCACAAATGTAACTATTCAAAAATTGTTCAATTACACATGAAATGAATTATCACCTCATTTGCATGAACAACAAAAAAATCTGTTAATGCTCAATTGGGCCTGAACCAGTTGTGAAACAGGTGAGAATTTATGGCTGGATACTCTGACTGAAGCTCTATTAATGTTCAAGACAGGTTTTTAATGAATTAATCCCCAACTCATTTATATGCTCCATCCTGTCCAATGCCTAATTGTGTCTAAATCAAGCCATCCTTGAATAATCACAGCCCCCCTGTGGGTGCCCAAGGGCGTCTCAGGCTCTCTGCACTGTCCCTGGACTAACCTAAAGCCCCTCTTCTTTGGCTGCTTTCTTTCTGGTTACGACACAACTTGTGATACGATGATTAGTCATCATTAAAGATCACACTTCGCTGTGGATTCGGAGTCTTCATTTGGCTTAGTGGTTTGTCATGATTTGTGTTGGATCATCTCTATATCAAAGCAGGGAATGACAGAACAGCTGTGAACGACTCAGGCGTTTAGAGGACTGACTGTGGCAAACTCTGGAAGACACAGATGAGCGTGAGTAGAGAATGAGTGGGACTCCAGTAGGACAGAGCTTGAGAGTCACCGCTCTGGCCAGAGACCCCTCGTGACATTCCTCAGCACCACCAGGCCCCTTCTTCCCTTAGTGCCGATCAGCGCTGATGCGCGTATATCACCAGTCACTCGGTGCTCAGTGTCTGTATCCCTGCTACACTGTAAGTTGCCCAAGAATGGAGATCATCCGTTCTATCCCTGGTGTTTATTGTAGGGACCCAATGCATATTTTTGAATGAATGAGTAAATGAATCAATGGAAAACTTAGATTTCTGCTATACATTTCTCAGAGTATTTTCTCTGTATGTTTGGTGACCTCAATGAGGCTTCTCATAGAACCAGTTCCTGAAATTCCTCCCCAGTTCTTTGGGGCCAGAATCTACCTTGCTGATGAGAGCAGCACTGAGTTCTACGGATGACAGAGTGAAGTGTTACGAGTCACGTGGGGTGTGAGATGTAAAGTGAAATTTATATCAGAGTTGGCCTTGACAATCTCTTTGAATGAAAACCATTCTTTCACTAAGTCCAACACAGACAAGTTTTACTTTCAGCATTAAAAACATGCCACCTCTCTAACTGCACACCACAAGTACTCGGCTTGCATTCAAAGTACTCGGCCGTATGGAAAAGGAGTATCTTTAAATATTCGAATCACGCCGCAGTCACTGGGATACACAGATACAACTGGGGGTGCAGCAGCATCAGAACCCCGCCACCCCTGACTCATTCTCAGGCCCACTGGACTGTTTGAGGGCGGAGTCCTTTGCCTCTTACATCATGACTTCACTTTCGTGCAGAGCCTTTAGACTTCTCTTAAGTCAAGTATCTGTATCAGGCAGCCACGCTGTGTGTTAGGCACACAAACTCTTGTTGAATAAATGCATGAAGGTTCATTTCAATAGATGGTAATTATAATCCACTTGGCTAAAAAAAAAAAAAAAAAGAATCCATACTTTCAAAGAATGCACAGAAGAGAGGATGGTGGCAGAATCACGTGGGCTACACGATTCTGAAAGATGATAAAACAGTGACCTTTCTGCCTTTGAAGCAGGTCTCTCTGTCTATCACAGACATCGTCTCCATGGAACCTACAGTATGTTTCTGAGGTGGACAAGGAGTAAGAACGATTGGGATTTTGCTGATGGAGAAATGAAAAGCTCGGGGAGGGCGTCTGAGTGTGTGAGGTTAGCCGTGGCAGGGGCACTAGGACCCATGTCGCCTGGCCCCAGCTCAGCACTAGCTCTACCACGCAGGCTGCAATCCATCTCTTTAGAAAGCACAGCGATTCCACCACACGTACTTCTCTGGGAGCTCAGTCTGAAGAAACTTCCCAAATTCCAGCTGAGAGATTGATCATCTTATCTGCCAATTGTGGAATTTCCCAAAGCTTCTATTCTTAGCCACATGTTTGAGGAAAAGCTCATGATCTCAACTCGCCAGCCCTGCCATCATTCTCACCTCTCGCTTATCTCTTCCCTACCTTTCTTGTACTCAGCAAAGCTTCAAGGCACAGCCTGGGTGATAACCTCTCCCGCTCCGACCTGAACCTATTCACTCAGGAAGGCGGCTGCATACCCCGGAGGGGCGGGAGATGGAAGCTCTCTTATCAGTGGGCTGTGCCCAGTGTCTGCTTTTCCACGGTGGGAAATGGTCGCGCTTCTCCTGCAGGAGCTGCCCCAGATAGATCAGGAGGCCTTCGTGGGGGTCCTGGAGCCAGAGAGAGCCTGGTGGAGTCCGGCCGTTTCTCCCATCAGTGCGGCGTGGGAAGGGGCTCCACGAACTTTCAGGCTTTTTCACGAGAAAGATTATAGTTTTTTTTTTTTTTTAAGGCTCATGAAATAGGCTGAGACTTTCTGAGAGGACACCCTCCATTGGTGGTACCCAGAACATGGGAGCCAGACTGTCAGGCCCCACTGACAGCCACTTCCTGAGGTTAGGACGCCTTCTCATCTACCTGGAGCCCCGCACACGTTCCAAGTCAGGAGCGTCTCGTTGGTTGTTACATCCTTTTTATTTTTTGCCCCCTCTCCCCGCCCCTCCTCATTAAATTCTTACCTGGTATTTTTGATTTAGCCCTGATAAGTAGCTTGGGTCCTGAAAGGAAGATTTCTTTCCCTTTTTTACCTTTTATATTTGACATTCTTCATTGCCATGGGTATCTAGCCATCGGCCTGGCTTAGCAATCACAGAAACAGGTGAATGTATGAATTGGCTACCGTCAGCCCTGCCCCTCGGGTCGGTGCATTCATTCATTCATTCACTTAGAGGCAGGGTCTTGCTCTGTTGTCCAGGCTGGAGTGCAGTGACATGATCATAGCTTACTGCAGCCTCAACCTCCTGGGTTCGAGTGATCCTTCCACCTCAGCCTCCCAAGTAGCTTGGACTACAGGTGTGAGCCACCATGCCCAGCTAGTTTTTAAATTTTTTTTTTGTGGAGATGAGGCCTCCTTATGTTGCTCAGACTGGTCTCAAACTCCTGGGCTCAAGTGATCCTCCTGCCTAGGCCTTCCAAAGTGCTCAGATTACAGGTGTGAGCCACTGTGCCCGGCCTGTGCTTTTACTTATAATCAACTACACATGTGCAAGCTTTGCTGGTATGTTTGATCTTCTGTTGTACCCCATTTGTTATTGCAACAAATGTTGACCGAGCACCACAATATTCCAGAAACTGTACTCGGTGGGAGTGATGAGCTGGGAGGCAGTGAGGCCCTGTTGCCTATTAGCTGTGTGAACTTGGACAAGATACTCAACCTTTCTGTGTCTCAGTTTCCCCATCCGTGATACTAGTATGATTATTACAGTACCTATGTCACAGCAGAATTAAATATCCATAAGGCATTTAGCACAGCTTATGAGGCGCAGTAAGAACAATGCCCGAGCTGTGGTGTCCATTATGTGAAATACTGTCCCCGGGGGCTCATTTATGCACCGTGCTAACTACCTTCAGTGTAGCTGAAATGCAAGGAAATAAGTACTAGACATCATTTTCTCCTCCTCCCTATGGTCCAGCAGGTCCAGGAATTAGGAACTTCTACCCCTTTAGCAAGATCGAGACAGAGTTCCTGCTCTCAGCTCTGCCCTTCTATTCACTTCCTCCAAGGGAGGAAGGAAGAAGGTCTGACTGCTGAGGCTGGTGAACGTGAGCCTGGGTGTGACAGCTGGCACCGTCTCTCTGTCCTTCCCCTGCAGGCCACGCCATTCTCTCCTCCATTCAGGCTATGGGGGTTGAGGAAGGGGCTGTCTACCCTTTCCTCCTCTGCTAGGATTAGCAGGGTTTTAATTCCCAATCATCCTCTTGTATCTATTTGATCATTGGTTCAGAATTCGGAAAGAGTTTAATAATAACCTCAGACATTAGACACAAAGGAAGATAAACTTGAAAAACCAAAAGGGAAAGGAAGACGCCTTCCGATTTCTAGACACCAGGCCTGAGATCGTTACGTCCCGTTATGCCACAGCAGCTGCTGCAATGGACAGACAAAAACATGAGCCGTGGCTTTGCTGCCAAGAGATGACGACAGAGCTGGGACCTGATCTTGTTCCCAATTCAGTGAAGCTCTGAGAGGGGCTAGAGCATGGTCCTCTTGAGAATGAAAAGGACGAGGTGTAGAGTTCATGTGTCAAACCAGAGGCTGAACAACCAAAGCTTGAACCCAGGGCTCGTGACCGCAGCCAATACCCAGAAGGTGTCACTTCTCCCTGAGTGACTGGCGTGGTTCTCTAATGGGCCTGGCAGAATTAATTTAGTGGCAGCTTCTGCCTCAACTCTTAAGAAAATAATAACAACCTCTCGAGATTTCTATAGCTAAATATGAAGATATCGCTAGCCAAGGAAGCAAACAGAGCTAAGAGGGAAAAATAAAAGCAAGTGAGAATGCTAAAAATCTCATAGAAAAGGGACTTCGATGTCCCAGTGACATTCTGAACTCACGTTCTCTGCATCCTAACAGTCATTAAAATGTATAAAAATGGGTATTTCTAAAGCAGCAATACTAAGAATTATCATTGCTGCAGTTGCCTGGCAACCTGAGACTTTGGTTATTTTATTTCTAAACAGGGAGTGCTCTAAACTGGTATCTGGAGTTTGTGCAAATAGTTCTAAATTGATATTCTCCCTGTAAATCAGGAGGAGATAATACAGCATTACTATACATTTAAAGGAGGTTAAATATGCATATGTCTCTCTCTCTGTCTCTCACACACAGACACACACACACAAAGATTCTTACATGAACGTCTCCCTGTTTCATGCTATCTTAAACAAATCTGGAGAACTGATACTCCTTTGCATTTTTCCTGACAAATATCTACTTAATTTCATGGTACATCTAAGTAACATACATCCAAGTCCGGAGGAAGAGCCTTTCCTCTCCTGTGTGAGATGGGAATTGGACGCTGTGGCTCCGCACTCCCTAACCTTTTGACCTTTTTGGCACCAGGGACAGGTTTCGTGGAAGACGATTTCTCCATGGACCCAATGGGAGTAGGGAATGGTTTTGGGATGAAACTGCTCCACCTCAGATCATCAGGCATTAGATTCTCACAAGGAGCGCACAAGCTAGATCCCTCACACGCACAGTTCACAACAGCACGACGTTCCTATGAGAATCCAGTGCCACTCATCAGGCAGGAAGCGGCACTCAGGCGGTCGTGCTCCCCCACTGCTCACCTCCTGCTGTGCAGGCCGGTTCCTAACAGGCCAGGGACCTGTACCAGTCTGTGGCCTGGGGATTGGGACCCCGCTCTAGCTAACAGCAATCTTGAGCCCCTTTCCCCAGCTTCCCAGACCTTGAGTACCGGGTTTCCAGTTCTGAGAAAGCAGAGACTCAGCCCAAATCTCCATGGGCTCTAGAAGAATCGCTTCTCCAGGCAAGGGAGGGGAATGTCCGCATCCTTCAGAGAGGCTCGTCCTGAACTTCCTGCCAGTGCTGGACCTGCTGCCACACGTGCGACCCGCCGGTGCCAGCACCCCACCCTCTCTTGGATGAGAAGAGGCGCTTGCATTTTGAAAAAGCTGCCTCTACTTAGGAAGTGTCATTTCCTTTCAAGTCACTGACTTGAACCTGAGCTTCTAGTGCTGCCTGCTGCTTTGAATGAACTGCTGTGCTCCGATGCTACAAGCTTCAAGATGACCTTGGTTCCTGACTCCTCACTGGGGCCTTAGGAGGAAAAGAGTTCCCTTTATAGCCCCTGAGGGTGGGCGTCCTCATCGCTCTTGTGGAACACAGGCTTCTGGAAGTGGAGGCTGCCTGCGGTGTTTGCTTGTGGCCTGCAGCTTCGGGATCCACCACAGAGAGGAGGCGGCGAGCTCAGCACAGCTGCTGAGACCCAAAGCGCCTCAGTGACTGATCTCAACAAACAAGGATTAGGTCTGGATCTGAACCATAGACCAAACCCGTAAGGGGGAGGTGCCGCGACGGATGGCTACGTAGCCATCATTTCCACGACGGGATGGCTATGTAGCCATCATTTCCACCACGGGATGGCTATGTAGCACCATTTTTCAACATGACTGGGAGAAGCATCTCAGACAGGCACAACATCAGAGGGCCACAGAATGACTTTCATGAGTTCTTGTTAAAGGGCAGCCAAGACATTAGCAACTAGCTGTTGTTTAGAAACAGTGTTTAGAAACACCTAGTTGGCAAATAAGCAAACAGGCCATATGACCCATTAAAGGAATTCTTCCTCCACATGGAGTAGCAGTTATAAATGAAGGTAAATGCTTCAGGGCTTGCAGGAGCCGTGGGTGAAAGGTGTGGTTTCTAAGAGTCCACGCCCTTTGCAAGGCAACATCTAAGAGAACCAGAAATTCTATTTTTGAGAGAAGTGGGTCGCGGTTAGAATCCGAGTCTTGAAAGGCTGCGGTCCTTCAGATGAGCTGGGACATAACACCCTTTAGCCGAAGCTCAGTTCACCCTGACAGATCCTTGTGGCAGTTCTTCTGGGGGCCAACTCCTGTGGGATGTGCCTGAAACACTGGGTTTTAGCCTGAGAAGTCATTTCAATGCTTCTGCCTATTTTTTCTTATCCATTAAATGGGAAGACTCCTAGCACCTTGGTGCCCAAGAGTGGTAAGGAACAGCAAATGACTGTACCGAATAAAGAAGATTTGCAAATGCACTGTCAAAATGCTCAAACGAGGGCAGGGTTCCCTAGATGTGGAGGCTCTTAAAAATTAGAGCGTAATTTGTGCAGCTTGTCAGTGCAGAACTGATGAGGGGCTGGATCCCTTGGTGGTCTCCCTGCCTTTCCTGCATGCTTTTCTGAATGGTGCCACTGTTTAGGGCCGACTTATGGCACCTGGACTGGCCGGCAAGCCTGTGCCGTGCAATGTGCCTGTGCCATGTAATGGCTGAGGTTGGAAACCTGCTCCACGTCTCTTGCATCTTCAAGGGCAATATCATTTGCAAAGTCAGACCCATTCAGCGCACATGGAGGGTGCCTGTGGGAATGCCTGGGATGGGTAATGAATCCAAACTCACTTTCCGGCTTTGCTCACATGACAAATAGCCTGGTAAAATGATGAAGAGGAATGAAGACAGGCTACAGCCCCTCTGTGCACATTCCAGTGAATTTCCCAGAGCAAGCACGAGTAACGCAGGTTCCAAGCACAGAGTTGTCTGGGGAGACAAATGGAGAGGTAGTGGGGTGTCTGTGTTTTGGGGGTAGGGGAAGGAAGAGAAGATGGAATTTGGTTTTCTATCTTTGTTTCTAGTTTTCTTCCCCCCGAAGTGAGCAGGAGGAGTAACAGGAAACCGCAAGGGCAGGAAACTTCCGTTCTCTAAGGAACCCATTGCAAAGACAAGGTGTGACACCCTGAGGGTGTTTAGTATGCTAACAAAATGCTGCATAATGTGGCTTCAGAGCGCCGATGGAATTGGTACCAGAAATCTGGGCCTTCCTGCTGTGCTGGGCTCCCCTGCCGTGTGGAGCAAAGGCAGCTCCTTTAGAGAGCTTGATGAGAAGGGGGCGTGGGTCTGCAGCTCTGAACTGTCAAGGCCTCTGAAGCTGTGAAAAGGGAGGCAGTTTGATCCCGCCACCCACTGGCCGGGTGATTTGAGTAAATCTTCACCTTATCTTTCTGTACCTCAAAAGAAGACAGTTTCTAGTTGATGAATCACTTTGTAAATGTAAATTTGCAGATGCTAAATACTGAATCTAGGCTGTGGCCCAGATTCAGAGAAAACATGACAGCAAGGGTCTTTTTAAGATCATGCACAGTAAAGGGCATTAAGGACACTGAGGGGTGGCAGAACAAATGCACCGGCCAGTGGATGTTTCGGGGAGGACAGTGCTGGCTGGACAGCCAGGCCACCATGTCTCCGGCACAGGCAACCCAGCAAGGTCTCGATGAGGTGTGTTAGGCAGGGCGGGGCAAGGACAGCTGGTGAGTCTATACTCATGCCATCAATAGCTCAACCAGGCCGCGGGACAGCTCCAGGACTGGGTCTTGTGCTGACGCCGCATGGATGCTAGCCTGTGCTTGAGACCCAGAAACACTTTAATGATCACTCTCTCGGTGCCACAATAGAAGGAAGGGGACTCCTGGAATGAAGGCAGGCAGCTGTCTGCAGGGACTGGTGAGTGCAGGTGTCTCCCAGGAGCGCAGGCGGCCCGGTGGTAGGGCCAAGCATGTTAAAAATATGCTTAATTAACAAGAGGCTTGAACAATTCATACAAATTTTTTCTTTTTTCTTTTTTTTTTGAGACAGGGTCTCACTCTGTTGCCCAGGCTGGTGCAGTAGCATGATCTCAACTCACTGTAGCCTCTGCCTCCTGGGCTCAAGTGACCCTTCCACCTCAGCCTCCCAAGCAGCTGGGACTACAGGCATGCAACACCACGCCTGGCTGATTTTTGTATTTTTGTAGAGACAGGTTTTTGCCATGTGGCCCAGACTGGTCTCTAACTACTGGGCTCAAGCAATCCTCCCGCCTCAGCCTCCCAAAGTGCTGGAAATACAGGTGTGAGCCACCATGCTGGGCCATAAAAACAATTTTTAATGTTTCCCTACTCATTTATAACAAAACCCAACTCTAAGTTACTTTAAATTAAAAATAGTTTCATGTCTACATGCATCTATGTTCTCACCATCAATTCAACAACTATTTATAGAAATCATAAAAGCATGTCGCCCTGCAGAAACAGTGGAAAATCTTTAAGTAAAATATGTAATCGATGACCTCCTAACAAGGTGCAATTTGGAATTTTATTTACGCCATGATCTATGAAGTTATGACATTAACAGGCGTGATTCTCATTTTATGGAAACCAGTGAGGGCCAGTAACTCTTCCCTTCATCTCCAACTCCAACGGTTGCCCTCCCCTACCCTTTCTCCCCACCAGTTGAATTTATTCAACTACAGAAATGACATCAAATGAAACCCTATAATTTTTCAACTTAACAATTTTTTCCTATAGAAAAGTGTTGTTACAAGAGCTGGGAACACCATTTCTGGGTTTATCCAACTAGGATTCCAAATTTCTAGAAATGAGATGGACAGGATTGTAACCACCATTTAAGCTCCTAAAGTCGGTCCATAGGGTTGAGGGAAAGAAAAACTCCAGCACTCATCCTGAATCTCGGTCATTATAGAATACACTGCTCGACCTTTTCCTCCCACACAAGTAACTTAGGTTTTGTAGGATTTTTACAGATAAAACCATGAATCCACATACAGTTAGTTAATCCTCACGGCAACCTTGTAAGGTCAGTGTTTTTTTCCCTTTAAATAGGTGAGGATAGGCTTGACCAGATAGGTGTTACCAGACTTTCGTCATAGGTTACTGGCCATAGTGTCCTAAATTCTACAATAAACTTTTATACATGTTTTATCATTTTGAGCCTCAAATTTCTGTGATGTAAGTAACATGTATAGCTTTAGCCCTCATTTTAGGAAGAATGAAGGTTCATGCAGCTAGTAAGAGGCTTAGCTGGGCCTTGGCAGAAGCCCGGACAGCCAGTCCATGGCCCGCCACCACACGGTCCAATGAGAACGCTTAGTTGGGGTGATGGTGGTGGAGTGGCTTTGTCTCTGCCAGACATAGGAGCGGCTGTAATTTAATTGTCTTGGAGCAGCAATAAAGAGACAGGAAGGATCCTGGAAGTGACTAAACATTTGCATGGGAAGGCGGTGCTAATTCTCCCAGCTTTCTAAACTCCCTAGATGGGGCTGCCAGATAAAATACATGACACCAGGAGTGTCCCACGCAATGTTGGGGTGCATACGTATAATACAACCTTATTTGTTGGTTATCTGAAATTCGAATTTGCCTGGATAGCCTGTATGTTTTTGGTTGAGTCTGGTGGCCCTACCCCTAAGGGTAAGCCAGTCTTCCACCCTCATTCTCATCACTATGAAACAGGCACATCTTTCTCCTGGTGACAATGGCCCACCCCCTTCAGTTGTGAGTGGAGAACGCGACTGAGATAATTTCCTATTTTCCTCTAATTTGAGTAGCCTCAAGTTAGAACTGGAATAGATTTAAGTATTTCCAAAAGTTTTGAATTTGGGAGATCATGCATTACACAACTGTTAGCTAAGGCTGGTCTCTGGCACTGAACTTAGAATGGGGTCCAGGCTGTCCTTCTGTGGCACACCTCTCCCCAGATGGCACTGAGCCAAGCGTCCCACACCATGCTTACCCCCACCGCATTCTTTGAGTAGAAGAGTCACTTACTTGTATGGAATGTGTTTGCTGCCGTTGACGAGAGCCAGGATGACATTGCCCAGAGCAGACAGCGAGAGGCAGAGTCCTGAGCCTCCTTCTCGATTTTTGCTAAGAGCTTTCACACAGCTGCCGAGATCAATGAGATGCAGGCGGCTGCGACCTCCAGACACTGCCACATAAGAGAAGATGAAAGAGAAATGGTTAAGTTCTGACAAACACTCATCTGTTCTTCATGTAGCTCCTTGGGAAACCTGAGGAAAAATGAAAAGGGGGAGTAAAAGGTTGAAGTTCACGACCTACTAGGAAACCCCAGCAAAATCATGCTGGGGTTGCAAACAGCATTGGTCCTCTTAAATTCTTTTCACCACACACCACTGACCTTCTAAAGTCTACTGACAGTCACACTACAGATAAATGAATTCAAATAATTCTTGCAGGTTGAACTGAATGAGATTTTGGAGAAAATAAATGTCTAATTATAGGAGGCTACATTTCTACCTAAATGCCATTTGAACAGCAGAATTCTGAAACTCATCAAGTTAAAACCTGAATGGCTCACGAGTGATTACCAGCTTTGGTTGATCATTATACAGAATCCAACCTAAAGCTCAGCCAGGAATCAGGTTGCAAACCAAAGGCAAAAATCAGGAAGAAATAACAACCAGGTGCAGAGACAGGGAAGACCCAAATATTTGCTGAGTATCTGCCAAGTGCCAGGTGCTGTACAAACATCAGCCTCATTCAATTCCCATGATAAAATCATAAGCTACATACTATTATCCTTTCTGTATTGATGAGAAAATAACAGTTCAGAAAAGTGAAGTAACTTGCCCATGAGTACTTCTGCTGACGAAGTACAGGGAGACCAAGGTGGCAACAATTTACAAGACAGAGTACAGCAGAGGAAAGAACTCCAGAGATTTGCAGAAGGTCCGTCAAGGGTTCAACTGAGTGCTGGTCAGTACATCTGATATAGTTTGGATGTCTGTGTGCTCCAAATCTCATGTTGAAATGTGATCCTCAATGGTGGAGATGGGTTGTCCACCCCCATGACCCGAACACCTCCCAGCAGGTTCCAACACTGAGAATCACAGGCCTGGTGTTGAAACGTGATCCTCAGTGTTGGAGATGGGGCCTGGTGGGAGGTGTTTGGGTCTTGGGGGTGGAACCCTCGTGAACAGCTTAGTGCCCTTCCCATGGTAATGAGTGAGTTCTTGCTCTTTAACTTCATGCAAAAGCTAGTTGTTTAAAAGAGGCTGGCACCTGCCCCCTTCTCTCTCCTGCTCTCTCCTGCCGTGTGACATGCCGGCTCTCCTTTCACCTTCCACCATCATCGTCAGCATCCTGAGGCCTCACCAGAAGCAGATGCTGGGGCCATGCTTCTTGTATAGCTTGCAGAACTGTGAGCAGAATAAGCCTCTTTATAAATCACCCAGCCTCAGGTATCCTGTTACAGCAATGCAAAAGGGACTAACACAACATTCATGTGAGAAAACTATTCAAGGCTCAGACATTAACCACTTAAGAAGATTGGAGATCGTTTAATTTTACATATATTATTCACAAAGCCAGGAATCGTGCCGCTTCCTAACAGCCAGCCTGGAAAACTTCACGATTCACGGGGCATCGGGTTGAACACCCAGAAGTATTTTCCATACTTAGCCACAGACTGAGCACTGACCTGATCCCATCTAACACATATTAAAAGCAAAACAAAAAAAATGATCAAACTGTTTCCAAGTAACACAACTGCATTCTAAAACAAAGCTTAAGAATATTTACAAAGTAAAGACTCGGGAAAATGAAACCCATAATGAAGAGATCATTGAAACCAACTTAGAATTAGCATAGATGTTAGAATTGACAGAAGCAGCTATTTATTAAAACAGTTATTTCATCTGTATTTCAGACGTTCAAAAAGTTAAGTAGAAACATGGAATATATATTTAAAAAGACACAAAACTATCGAGACCATCCTGGCTAACACAGTGAAATCTGTCTCTACTAAAAATAAAAGAAATTAGCTGGGTATGGTGGTATGTGCCTGTAGTCCCAGCTACTCGGGAAGCTGAGGCAGGAGAATGGTGTGAACCCGGGAGGCGGAGCTTGCAGTGAGCCGAGATTGTGCCACTGCACTCCAGCCTAGGTGGCAGAGCAAGACTCCGTCTCAAAAAAAAAAAAAAAAAAAAAGACACAAAACTGAACCTCTAGAGAGAAAAACTACAATGTGTGAGATAAAAAAATACTAGATGAGATGAATGGCAGAGTAGATATTGCAGAATGAAAAATCAGCAAATTTGAAGATCTAGCAATAAAACTATTCAGAATAAAGTATACAGGGGAAAAAACAACAACAAATAAAAAACAGGAAAAAAGCTGTAGGACAACTTCAAGTGTCTGCTATGTGTTATTGGGGTCCCGAAAGGAGAAGACACAGAGTGTGCTACAAATAAAACATTTGAGAAAAATAATGGCTAAAAATTCCCCACATTTAATGAATCATAAACCCATGTATCCAAGAAGCTAAGTGAGCCCCAAGCACAAATGAAGAAACTATATCAAGGCATATCATAACCAAACTGCCCAAAACCAGTGATATAAAGAAAAATCTTGAAAAGAGCCAGAGGGAAAAAAGCACATTATATATAAAGGAACAAAGATAAGGATGATGGCAGATTTCTCATTGGAAATAATGCAGGTGAGAAGACAGTGGAGCAATGTTTTTAAAATACTAAAAACTGTCAAGTTAGAAATATACACCCAGCAAAAGTATCATTCCAAAACAAAAGGGAAATAAAGATATTTTTAGACTTAAAAATCCTAAAAGAATTCACCATAAGCAAAAACACCAGGAATACAGACGAAGGAAGGAAGAGCTTTGGAAATGATAACCACATGGGTAAATATGTAATTTTTATTACTTTAAATCTCTTTGAAAGATTATTAAAACAAAAATCACCATGTAATGTGTGAGTAACATGTAAAATTAAAATGTTTGATAGCAATAACACAAAAGTCAGAGGGGAGAAATGGAAGTATACTATTGTAAGGTTTTTATTCCTTATATAAGTGGTATAATATCACTTTAAATTAAATTGTGGTAACTTAAACATGTATGTTACAAACACTAAAGCAATAATGAAACAATAAAAGTAATAGCTAACAAACCCACAAAAGATAGAAATTAGAATGTTTAATAAATAAATCCAAAAGAAGGCAGAAAAAAAAGAGCACAAAGATCAGATGGGACAAACAGAAAACAGAAAAGTAATATTTTGAACCAAACTATATCAATAATCACATGAAATTGAAATAGTCTAAAATACTCTTATTAAAAGGCAAAAATCGTCAGATTGGATAAAAAAGTGAGGCACTACTATATGCTTCCTATGAGAAATGCACTTCAAATAGAAATAAACAATAGTTTAAACGTGTGAGTGTGGATAAGGCAAACAGTAACCAGGAGAGTTGGAATCTACCAGTATTAGACAAAAGAGACTGAAGACAAAGACCCATCCCATTTATGCGAAGACCTGCGGGGAGGCATGTCCAGCACCTCCTGCTGCAGTCATGGAACTATCCTACTGATGCAGTGTCCTCCTGGGAAAGACACACCTTCAGATACAAGACTGGGCTCTCTAGCTTCTGTCCCACAGCAGATCCCAAGGGGGCCCAGTCACAGCTCCAGACCCTCCCTCTGCCATCAGATAACTATTCTATCTGTACAGGAACTTGCTGGGTGACACACACCCCTCTGAGCTGAGACTGAGCCCTTCAGTATCTGTCCCACAGCAGATCCCAAGGGGGCCCAGATTCTGCTCTAGCTCCTCCTGCTGATAGTTGGGGAACTATCCTGTCTATGCAGGGATTTACTAGAAGATGCATGCCCATTTGAGCCAATGTTGCAGGTATGCCAGCCTCCATCCTTTTTTTTGAGACGGAATCTCACTCTGTCCCCCAGGCTGGAGTGCAGTGGTGCAATCTCGGCTCACCGCAAGCTCTGCCTCCCGGGTTCACGCCATTCTCCTGCCTCAGCCTCCTGTGTGGCTGGGACTACAGGCTCCTGGCCAGTCTCCATCTTATAGCAGATGGTGAGGAGGCCCGGTCTTGGCGTTAGCTCCTCCTGTTATGGGTAAGAAACTACTCCACTTGTGCAGAGACTTGCTGAGTAACACATGCCTGTCTCAGCCAATGAGAAAGGCCCATCAGCCTCCTCCTCACAGCAGATCCTGAAGGGGTCTAGTCTCAACTTCTGCCTCTCTTGTTATAGTTGGGGACCCAGCCTACCTGTGCAGAGGCCTGCGGGGAAGTACACTGGTCTGGGACACACCTGTGCAGAGGCCTGCGGGGAAGTACACTGGTCTGGGACACTAGGACAGTCTTCAAGATTCAGGTCCCTGGCGGCCAGCGTTCCCACATAACACACGTCCTGTCCTTGGATCTTCCCCAGGTCCGTTTGGCCCAGAAAGCCATTGTGAGACTCACAGCAAGCCTGGGAATAGAGTATCCTCTAGTGCTGAGATGACTGTGGTGATCACAGATAGGGAACATAATAGTCAGTGGGCTTAGAATCCCTGGAAGACCCTCAGAAGAGGTGCAGGCACAAAGCCAGACTAGGAAGACTAAAATATTTAATCTCTCAATGTGTAGCTATCATCATACTTCAAGCATCAAGAACATTCAGGGAAATACAATGTCAAAGGGACAAAGTAAGGCACCAAGACTGGCCCTAAAGTGATGAAAATGTGTGATCTCTCAAACAAATAATTAAAAACAGTAGTTTTAAGGAAGCTCAGTGAACCTCAAGAAAGCTCAGAGAAACGTCTCAGAGAAAGTTCAGAGAAAAATTTAAAAAATAAATAGAAATCCTGGAGGTAAAAAATTCAATAAATGAAATGAAAAATGCAATAGAGCATAGCAGAGGAATTGATCAAAAAGAAGAAAGGATCAGTGAGCTCAAAGACAGACTATTTGAAAATACACAGTCAGAAGAGAAAAAAAAAAGACGAAGAAATGAACAAAGCTTTTGGGACCTATGGACCAACATCAAAAAAGCAAATATTTGGGTTAGTGGAGTTAGAGAACTGAGAAAGACAAGAGGTAGCAAGCTTATTCAAAGAAATAACACAGGCCAAGCGCGGTGGCTCAAGCCTGTAATCCCAGCACTTTGGGAGGCCGAGGCGGGTGGATCACGAGGTCAGGAGATCGAGACCATCCTGGCTAACACGGTGAAACCCCGTCTCTACTAAAAAATATAAAAAACTAGCCGGGCGAGGTGGCGGGCGCCTGTAGTCCCAGCTACTCGGGAGGCGGAGGCAGGAGAATGTTGTGAACTTGGGAGGCGGAGCTTGCAGTGAGCTGAGATCCAGCCACTGTACTCCAGCCTGGGCGACAGAGCAAGACTCCATCTCAAAAAAAAAAAAAAAAAAAAAAAAAAGGAAATAACACAGAACTTTCCAAACCTAGAGAAAAATATAAATATCCAAGTACATGAAGGTCAAAAGTCACCAATCAGATTAAACCCAAATAAGAAGACCCCAAGACATATTATAATTAAACTCACAAAGGTCAAAGGCAAAGAGGGTCCTAAAAACAGTGAGAGTGAGAAAAAAGCAAGTAACATACAACAGACATCAAATACACCTGGCAGCAGACTTCCCAGCAGAAATTTTATAGGCCAGGAGGAGATGATATTATTCAAAGTGCTGAAGGGAAAAAAATTGTCCCCCAAGGATACTGCACCTAGCAAAGTCACTCCTCAGAAATGAAGGAGAGATGACTTTCTCAGAGAAAACTTATCACTACCAGACCTAGCGTATGATAAATGCTACAGAAGTTCTTAAAAGCATAGGAAAAATAATGCTAATGTGATTGTTATATTGTAATCATGGCATTTAAACCATTTATATTTTTATTAAGAAGATTAAAAGACAAAACTATTAAGAATAATAACTACAAAATTTTTGAGGTAGGCAAATTTTGATTTTGTGACATCAAAAATTTAAAGTGTAGGAACAGAAGGGAATTAAAGTGTATGTGTTTTTTTCTTTTTGATTTGTTTCTTTTCTTCTGCTACAATGAAAAGTTAAATTGGTATGACTTTTAAATAACTTGTTATTATAGGACTTTTGTGTAAGCCTCATGATAACCACAAAGCAAAAACCTATAATAGATATATTAAAAATAAAATGTAACAAATTAAAACATACTACCAAAGAAAATCACTTAACCACAAAAAATAAAAAAGGAAGGAGGTACACTACATAACAACTAGAAAATAAGTAATCAAATGGCAGTAGGAAGGCCTTACCTATCAATAATAACATGGAATGTATATGGACTAAATTCTCCAAATAAAAGACATGGAGTGGCTGAATGGATTGATAAATAAGACCCAACTATATGTTGCCTACAATAAACACACTTCGCCTACAGAGACACACATAGACTAACAGTGAAGGGATGGGAAAAGCATTCCATACAAATGGAAACCAAAAATGATCAAGACTAGCTATACTTCAATCAGATAAAATAGACTTTAAGTGAAAAACTACATAAGGAAACAAAGGAAATTATTATATAATAATTCAGCAAGGAGTCAATTCTGAAAGAGGATATAACAATTATAAATATATGACCAAATAGCAGGATATATATATATAGAGAGAGAGAAAGAGCAAATATTAGTAGATCTAAACAGGAGAGGTAGACTACAATACAAGAACAGTAAGGAACTTCAACACCTCACTTTTGGCAATGGATGGATCATTCAGGCAGAAAAATCAACAAAGAAACCTCAGAATTAAACAATACTCTAGACCAAATGGACCTAACAGATATTCACAGAACATCTTATTCAACTGCTGCAAAATACACATTCTTCTCATCAGTACATGAAACATTCTCCAGGACAGACCATATGACAGGCCACAAACCATGTCTCAACAAGCTGTAAAAAGTCAAAATCATATCAAGGATCTTTTCTAACCACAGCAGAATAAAACTATAAATTAACAACAAGAAATGCTGGAAACGATTCAAATACATGGAAATTGAATAACATGGTCCTGGATGACCAATGGGTCAATGAAGAAATTAAGAATGAAGTTTAAAAAGTTCTTGAAACAAATGAAAATGGAAATACAACACACCAGAACCCACGGGATATAGAAAAAGTAGCACTAAGGGAGAGGTCGACAGCAATAAATACCTACATTAAAAACATAGACTCCAAATATAAACAACCTAATGTTGTACCTCAATGAACTAGAAAAGAAAAACAAACCAAACCTAAAATTAGTAGGAAAAAGTGAGTAAAGATGGAGCAGAAATAAATGAAATTGAGACTAAAATAATATGAAAAACCCCAACAAAATAAAAAGTTTGTTTTTTGAAAAGCAACAAAATTTTAAAACCTTCAGTTAGACTAAGAAAAAACAGAAGATCCAACTAAATAAAGTCAGAGATGAAAAAGATGACAT
Source organism: Mandrillus leucophaeus (assembly GCF_000951045.1). Lineage (NCBI taxonomy): Eukaryota > Metazoa > Chordata > Mammalia > Primates > Cercopithecidae > Mandrillus > Mandrillus leucophaeus. Next base: position 3,023,680 of record NW_012102255.1, on the reverse strand, counting down.
TACAACTGATACTACAGGTACACAAAGGATCATTAGCAACCATTATGAATAACTATATGTCAATAAATTGGAAAATCTAGGAAAAAATGGATAAATTCCTGGAAACATACAACCTACCAAAACTCAACTGTGAAGAAATAAAAACCTGAATAGGCCAATAACAAGTAATCAATTGAAACAGTAATAAAAAGTCTCCTATCAAAGAGAAACCAGGGAACTGATAGATTTACTGCTGAAATCTACCAAACATTTAAAGAATAACTAATACCAATTCTACTCAAACTATTTTTAACAATTGAAGAGGAGGAAACACTTCCAAACTCATTCCACAAGGCCAGCCTGACCTTATTTCCAAAACGAAAGATAACAACAACAACAAAAAAAACACTACAGGACAATATTTTTGATAAAAAGAGGCAAAAATCCTCAACAAAATACCAATAAACAGAAGACAGCAATATATTAAAAAGGCCATTCACCATAATCAAGTAGGATTCATCCCTGTGATGCAAGGATGGTTCAACATATGTAAGTCAATAAGTTTAAAACATCACATCAACAGAATCAAGGAAAAAAATATGAATTACTTCAATAGATGCTGGAAAGGTAGTCAATAAAATTCAACATCCTTTGTGATAAAAATTCTCAACAAATTTATAGAAGGAACATACCTCAACAAGATAAGTATCATATGTGACACGCTCACAGCTTATGTCATACTGAATAAGTTAAAATAGAAAACCTTTCACTAAGATCTGGAATAAGAAAAGGATGCTCAGCAGTGAATTATAAACTGTAATTATTCAATATAGTGCTGGAATTCCTAGCCAGCACAACAGGGCAACGGAAAGAAATAAAGGGCATCCAAATTAGAAAGGAAGAAGTCAAATTATTTTTGTTTGTAGATGACATGATCTTATATTTAGAAAAATCTAAAGATTCCACCAAAAAACTTTTAGAACTGATAAATGAGTTTAATAAAGTTGCAGGATATAAAATAAACCCACAACCTAATGTTGCACCGCAATGAACTAGAAAGAGAAATCAAGAAAGCAATCACATTTACAATAGCTACAAAAACATACCTAGTAAAAATTGAACCAAAGAAGTGAGAGATCTCTATGAGGAAAATTCTAAAACGCCAATGAAAGATACTGAAGAGCACAAAAATGGAAAAATAGCCCATGCTCATCGATTAGAAGAATTAATATTGTTAAAGTGTCTATGCTACCCAAAGCAATCTACAGATTCAATGCAATCCCTGTCAAAATACTCATGACATTCTTCACAGAAATAGAAAAGAAAAATCTTAAAATTCTTATGGAATCACAGAAGACCCGCAGTAGATAAATCAATACTGACCCAAAATAACCAAGCTGGAAACATCACATTATCTGATTTCAAATTATACTACAAAGCTATAGTAAGCAAAGAGTATAGTACTGGCATAAAAACAGACACACAGACCAATGGAATACAATAGAAAACCCAGAAATAAATCCATGCACTTACAGCCAACTCGTTTTTGACAAAGGCACCAATAACACTCACTGGGGAAGGGACAATCTCTTTAATAACCGGTGCTGGGAAAACTGGATATTCATATGCAGAAGAGTGAAACTAGATCTTCATCTTTTACCACATTATAAAACTCAACTCAAAATGGACTTAAATTTAAACCTGAAACTATGAAACTGCTGGAAGAAAACACTGGGGAGATACTACAGGACATTTGTCTGGCAAATATTTTTGGGGTAAGACCTCAAAAACACAGGCAATAAAAGCAAAAATAGACAAGTGGGATTACATCAAGCTAAAAAGCTTCTACACAGAACAGGAAACAACAAAGTGAAAAGATAACCTACATATGGAATATGGGAGAAAAATTTGCAAACTATTTGAAAAGGGATTAATAACCAGAATATATGAGGAATTCAAACAACTTAATGGGCCAAAACCCCAAAAATAATCCAATTAAAAATGAGCAAAAGACCTGAATAGACATTCGTCAGAAGACGACATACAAATGGCCAAAAGGTATGTGAAAAAATGTTCAGCATCACTAGTCATCAGGGAAGTGCAAATCAAAATCTTAATGAGCTATCATCTCACCTCAGTTACAATGGCTATTATCAAAATGACAAAAAACAAATGCTGGAGAGGATGCAGGAAATGGGGAATGCTCACACACTTGGTGGGAATGTAAATTAGTACAGCCATGATGGAAAACATTCTGGAGGCTTCTCAAAAAACTTAAAGGTAGAACTACCATATGATCCAGCAATCCCACTGCTGAGTATATATCCAAAGTAAAAGAAATCAGTATATCAAAGAGGTATCTGCATTCTCATGTTTATTGCAGCACTGTTCAAAACAGCCAAAATATAGAATCAGCCTAAGTGTCCATCAGTGGGTAAATGAATAAAGAAAATGTGATACACACACACACACACGCACACACACACACACAATGGAATATTATTCAGCCTTAAAAATAATGGAATCCTGTCATTTTAAGTAACACAGATGAACTGGAAGTCATTATGTTAAGTGAAATAAGTCAGGTATGGAAAGATAAATATCCCATGTTGTCACTCTTATGTGGGAGCTACAAAATTGGATCTCATGGAGATAGAGAGTAGAAGAGTGGGTACCAGAGGCTGGGAAGGGAAGGGCAGAGGGTAGGATAAAGAGAAATTGGTTAGTAGGCACAAACATACAGTTAGATAAAAGGAATGAGTTTTAGCATTCAATAGGACAGTAGAAGAACTATAGTTAATAATAAACATTCCCAACACAAAGCAAAGATCAATGTGTGAAGTGATGAATATCCCAATTATCCTAATTTGATCACTATACATTGTGTACATGCATCAAAATATCATGTGTACTCCAAAAATATGGACAACTATGATATACAATTTAAAAATGCCAAAAAGACTGAAGATGAAAAATGTTGTTAGAGTCAAAAAAGAATGTTCTATAATGATAAATGAGATAATTCATTATTAAGTGGTCACAATTAAAACATTTATGTGGCTAATGTTCTAATCCATGAAGAACAATCTGACAGAACTGCATGAAGAAACAGACAAGTCTTTAATTATAGTTGGCAATTTCAAATACCCCCATCTCAAAATTGGTATGACAAGTAGCCAGAAAACCATAAGGATATCGATTTGAACAATACTATCAAATATCTACTTGACACAGAACATTCAACCCAACAATAGCAGAACAGACATTCTTTTGAAGTGCACACAAGTCATTTACCAAGATACACAGTATTGTGGTCCACAGAACAAGTCTAAATAAATGTTAAGGATTCGTATCACTCAAAGCATGTTCTCTGATACAATGGAATCAGATTAGAAGTCAATGTAGAACAACATCTGAAAAATCTCCAAATATTCTGAAACTCCACAACTTGGCCCCAAACAGCCTATGGTCAAGGAAAAATTCAAAATGAACATTTTGAAGTGTTTTTCAGTGAATAGAAATGAAAATGCAACCCATCCAAATTTGTGAATATCCCTGAAGATGGGTTAAAACAAAACTTAGAGCATTAAATGCCTATATCAGAAAGCAACTATGGCTTCAAATCAATGACCTCAGCTTCCACCTTAAGAAGTTAGAAAAAGATGAGCAAATTATAGACAAAATAATAGCAGAAAGGAAAAAAAAAAAAAGCAACACAATAGCAGAAATCAATGACACAGAAAACCAAAAACAATGGAGAAAAATCGATGAAATCAAAAGTTGGTTCTCTGAGAAGATCAACAAAATTTGTAAATCCCTAGCACAAATGATCTGGGAAGAAGAAAGACACAAATGATCAATATCAGGAATGAGATGGCCTAATCTAAAGTTTCTATAGATATCAAAAAGATAATAAACATTACACCAGTAAATTAAACAATGTATAAGAATGGAAAAATTTCTTGAAAGATACAGAATTCCAAAGCTCACTCAAGAAGTAATATATAATAAAAATGGCCTAGATTCATTAAAGAAATAGAATCTGTAGTTCACAACTTTTCCACAGGTAAAGCTCTAGGACCAGATGGAGGCACTGGTGAATTCTACCCACCATTTAAGGAAGAAATAATAATAGTTCTACTCAAAGTCTTCCTGAAAATAGGAAGAAATACTTTCCAAGTTATACTATACTACTCTGATACCAAAAGCAAACAAATATGTTGTTTGGAAAACAAAAACAAAAACAAAAACAAATCTGCAGACCAATATCCCTCCTGAACATTGCCAAAAAATATTCTACATAAAATATTAAAGAGCCATATTAGAAAACTGTATCTAGGGCCAGGCATGGTGGCTAACTCCTACAATCTCAGTATTATGGGAGGCTGAGGTGCTTGAGGCCCAAAGTTCAAGACCAGCCTGGGCAACATAGCAAGACCTCATCACTACAAAACAAGTATAAAAAAATTAGGTGGGCAGAGTGGGGCACACTGTAATCCTAGCTACTTGGGAGGCTGAGATGGAAGGAAGGATCGCTTGAGCTCAGGAGTTTGAAATTGCAGTAAGCTGTGATCATGCCACTGCACTCCAGCCTGCGTGACAGAGGGAGACCCCAACTCAAAAAAATAAGTTGTGTCTAGCAACAAATACAAAGGGTTTTAAACCATGAGCAAGTGAGGTTTATTTCAGGAATGCAAGGTTGGTTAACAAAAAAACCTAATCAATACAATTTACCATATTAACAAACCGAAAGGAAAACTATATGATTGTTTCAGTAGATGCAGAAAAAGCATTTACCAAAATTCAGCCATTCCTGATAAAAAATCCTCAGCAATATGTAAGTAGAAGGCAATATCCTCAATTTAATAAAAGGTATCTACTAAAAACTATAGCTAACATCATACTTAATGGTAAAAGACTAAATGCCTTCCCTCTAAGATTAGGAGCAAGACAAGGATGTCCACTCTCACCATTTCCATTTAACATTGTACTGGAAGTCCTAGCCAAGTACAATAAATGAATGATATCCAGATTGGAAAGAAAGTCAAATGTTCTTCATTGGTGACATAGTCACCTATAGAAAATCTAATGGATGAAATCCACAAAAAAGTTACTAGAACTAATAGGTAAGTTTAGGAAGGTTGCAGGATATGAGGTCAATAGACAAAACTCAATTGCATTTCTTTATCATAGTAACAAACAATTAAAAATTAAAATGTAAGGCTGGGGGTGGTGCCTCACACCTGTAATCCCAGCATTTTGGGAGGCCAAGGCAGAAGGATCACTTAAGGCCAGGAGTTCAAGACCAGCCTGGTCAACATAGTGAGACCCCACTGCTACAGAAAAATGATACAAAAAGAAATTAGCTGGGTATGATGTCATGTGCCTATAATCCTGGCTACTCAGGAGGCTGACGTGGCAGATCACTTGAGCCTAGGAATTTGAGGCTGCAGTGAGCTATGACTGTGCCTCTGCAATCCAGCCTAGGTGTCACTCTGTCACCCCAACTCAAAAAAAATTAAACCATCTACAACAACATCAAACACATGATTTAGAGATATGACTAAAATAAGATGCATACATAAAAACTATAAAATATTGCTGAAAGCTATCCTTAAAAAAAGATGAAATATTGCTGAAAGCTATCCTTAAAAAATGAATGAAAAATAAAAGTCTATCCCAAACAAGAAAAAAAAGGAGGGAATTCACTACCACTAGACAGGCCCTGTGAGTAATGCTTAAGGGAGTTCTACATCTGGAAGCAAAAGGACAATCACTACCACTGTAAGAATACACAAGACTAGAAAACTCACTGGGAGAGCAGATACATGAATGAGAAAGAGAAAGGAGTCAACCATCACTACAATCAACTACCAAATCATCAAGGTAAGCAATAAAAGAGGAAGAAAGGAACAAAAGATATACAAAACCATCATTAAACAGTTTACAAAATAACGGAAGTAAGTCCTTACCTGTCAATGACATCCTTGAATGTAAACAGTTTAAATTCCTTAAATAAAATATATAGATGAGATGGATTTATTTTAAAAAAAAAAGACCCAACTATATTTTGTCTCCAACAAATGCATTTCATTTGTAAAGATGCACATAGAATGAAAGTATAGCTTTCAAGGGGATGGAAAAAATTATTCCATGAAAACAGAAACCAAAAGTGTGCCAGAGTAGCTATACTTATATCAGACAAAATACAGTGTAAGCCAAAAAACATAAAAAGTGACAAATAAGGTCATTATATTAATATAATGATAAAGGGATCAATTCAGCAGGAGACTATAACAATTGTAAATATATATGCACTCAACACTGCAGCACCCAGATATATTATATAAAACAGTTATTATTAAAGCTAAAGGGATTGACTCCAATGCAGTAATAGTTGAGGCCTCCACCACTCCATTTTATTATTTTTTGGTATGGGGTCTCACTCTGTCACCCAGGCTGGAGAGCAGTAGCGTGGTCTTGGCTCACTGCAGACTTAATCTCCCAGGCTCAAACGATCCTTCCATCTCGGCCTCCAGAGTAGCCGGCACTACGGGTGCATGCCACCACACCCAGCTAATTTTTGTATTTTTTCTAGAGACAGAGTTTCACCATGTTGCCCAGGCTGGTCTCAAACTCCCAAGCTTGAGTGATTGGCCCACCTTGACCTTCCAAAGTGCTGCAATTACAGGTGTGAGCCAATGTGCCCGGTCCACCACTCCACTTTAGCACTGGACAGATCAACTAGACAGAAAAATCAATAAAGAAACATTGAACTTAATCCGCACTACAGACCAAATGGATCTAACAGATATTTGGAGAACATTTCATTCAAGTGCTGCAAAATACACAACGTTATTATCAGTACATGGAATATTCTCCATGATAGACCATGTGTTAGACCACAAAATAATTCTCAACACATTTTTAAAAGTTGAAATCATATCAAGCATCTTAGACCACAGTTTAATAAAACTAGAAATCAATAACAAGAGGAACTTTAGAAATTGTACAAATATATGAAAATTATAAAACATGCTCCTACACGAAAACATACTCCTAAATGAAAGAATGAAATAAAATCTTTTTTTCTTAAAACAAATGAAAATGGAAAAACACCATTCCTAAACCTATGGGATACAACAATAGCAATACTGAAGGGATTACAGTAATAAATGTTTTCCTCAAAAAAGTAGAAAGATTTCAAATCGACAACCAAATAATGCACCTTTAGGAACTTAAAAAGCCAAACCAAACTGAGCCAGAAATCAGAAGAAATCATAAAGATCAGAGAAGAAATAAAGACTAAAAAAATTTACAAAGGATCAAGAAAATAAAAGGTTGATTTTTGAAAGGAAACAAAATTGATAAACTGTTAGACTAATCAAGAAAAAAGATCCAATTTTTTTTAAAAAATGAGAAATGAAAAAAATACCACAGAAACACAAATAATGATTAGAGTCTTATGAAAAACTACACCCTAACAAATTGGAAAGCTCAGGTGAAATGGATAAACTCTTGGACACATACAACCTTACAAGATTAAATCAGGAAGAATAAAATCTGAACAAATAATGAGTAACAAGAATTAATTAGTAATAAAAAGTTCCCCAACAAAGAAAAGCCCAGGACTTTAAAAGTTCAGTAGAATTAAGCAGTAAAATAAAACCAATTCTTCTCAAACTATTCCAAAAAACTGAAGAGGAGGGAAGTCTTCCTAATTCATGCAACCAGGCCAGCATTATCCTAATACCAAAACGAGATACCAATATCCCTGATGAACACAGATGCAAAAATCATCTAAAAAATACTAGCAAAGGCCAGGCACAGTGGCTCACGCCTGTAATCCCAGCACTTTGGGAGGCCGAGGCGAGCGGATCACGAGGTCAGGAGATGGAGACCACGGTGAAACCCCGTCTCTACTAAAAAAATACAAAAACTTAACCCGGCGCGGTAGCGGCGCCTGTAGTCCCAGCTACTCAGGAGGCTGAGGCAGGAGAATGGCGGGAACCCGGGAGGCGGAGCTTGCAGTGAGCTGAGATTGCGCCACTGCACTCCAGCCTGGGCGACAGAGCAAGACT
>NW_012102255.1:3012188-3014292 GCF_000951045.1 Mandrillus leucophaeus | reverse complement strand
CCAGTAATGGGATTACTGGGTCAAATGGTATTTCTGGTTCTAGATCCTTGAGGAATTGCCACACTGTCTTCCACAATGGTTGAACTAATTTACATTCCCACCAACAATGTAAAAGCGTTCCTACTTCTCCACAGCCTCACCAGCATCTATTGTTTCTTGATTTTTTTATAATATTACCATTCTGACTGGCATGAGATGGTATCTCATTGTGGTTTTGATTTGCATTTCTCTAGTGACCAGTGATGATGAGCTTTCTTTCATGTTTGTTGGCCACATAAATGTCTTCTTTTGAGAAGTGTCTCTCCATATCCTTTGCCCACTTTTTGATGTTTTGTTTTGTTTTTTTTTTCTTGTAAATTCAGGTTCCTTGTAGATTCTGGATATTAGACCTTTGTCAGATGGATAGATTGCAAAAATTTTCTCCCATTTTGTAGGCTGTCTGTTCACGCGGATGCTAGTTTCTTTTGCTGTGCAGAAGCTCTTTAACTTAATTAGATCCCATTTGTCAATTTTGGCTTTTGTTGCAATTGCTTTTGGTGTTTTTGTCGTGAAGTCTTTGCCTGTGTCTACGTACTAGATGGTAGCGCCTAGGTTTTCTTCTAGGGTTTTTATGGTTTTGGGTTTTACATTTAAGTCTTTAATCCATTTTGAGTTAATTTTTGTATGAGGTGTAAGGAAGGGGTCCAGTTTTAGTTTTCTGCACATGGCTAGCTTTTCCCAGTACCATTTATTAAATAGGGAATTCTTTCCCCATTGCTTGTTTTTGTCAGGTTTGTCAAAGATCAGATTGTTGTAGACGTGTGTTGTTATTTCTGAGGTCTCTGATCTGTTCCATTGGTCTATATGTCTGTTTTGGTACCAGTACCATGTTGTTTTGGTTACTGTAGCCTTGTAGTATGGTTTGAAGTCAGGCAGCGTGATGTCTCCAGCTTTGTTCTTTTTGATTAGGATTGTCTTTGCTATATGGGCTCTTTTTTGGTTTAATATGAAATTTAAAGTAGCTTTTTCTAATTCTGTGAAGACTGTCAATGTAGTTTGATGGGAACAGCACTGGATCTATAAATTATTTTGGGCAGTATGGCCATTTTCACGATACTGATACATGAGGATGAGATGTTTTTCCATTTGTGTTCTCTCTTATTTCCTTGAGCAGTTGTTTGTAGTTCTCCTTGAAAAGGTCCTTCGCATTCCTTGTAAGGTATTCCTGGGTATTTTATTCTCTTTGTAGTGATTGTGAATGGGAGTTCATTCATGATTTGGCTCTCTGTCTGTTGTTGGTGTATAGGAATGCTTGTGATTTTTGCACATTGATTTTGTATCCTGAGAATTTGCTGAAGTTGCTTATTAGTTCAAGAAGTTTTTGGGCTCGGATGATGGGGTTTTCTAAATATAGAATCAGGTCAACTGCAAAGAGAGACAATTTGACTTCCTCTCTTCCTATTTGAATACACTTTATTTATCCTGCCTGATTGCCCTGGCCAGAACTTCTAACACTGTGTTGAATAGGAGTGCTGAGAGAGGGCATCCTTGTCTTGTGCTAGTTTTCAAAGGGAATGCTTCCAGCTTTTGCCCATTCAGTATGATACTGGCTATGGGTTTGTCATAAATAGCTCTTATTATTTTGAGAAATGTTCCATCAATACCTAGTTTATTGATGCATGAAGGGTGTTGAATTTTATTGAAGGCCTTTTCTGCTAATCATGTGGTTTTTGTCATTGGTTCTGTTTATGTGATGGATTATGTTTATTAATTTGCATGTTGAACCAGGAATGAAGCTGACTTGATCTTGGCTAACTGCAATCTCTGTCTCCCAGGTTCAAGTGATTCTTCTGCTTCAGGCTCCCAATTAGCTGAGATTACAGGCACCTGCCATCACGCCCCGCTAATTTTTGTCATTTTAGTAGAGACGGGGTTTTGCCATGTTGGCCAGGCTGGTCTCGAACTCTTGACCTCAGGTGATCCGCCTGCCTTGGCTTCCCTAAGTGCTGGGGTTACAGGCATGAGCCACTGTAAGCCACCGTGCCCAGCTGAGTTTTCTTTTTCTTGTTGTGTCTCTGCCAGGTTTTGGTATCAGGATGATGCTGGCCTCATAAAATGAGTTAGG
>NW_012102255.1:3007969-3010116 GCF_000951045.1 Mandrillus leucophaeus | reverse complement strand
ATAAAATACTAGCAAACGAAATACACACGAAAAAGATAATACACCATAATGAAGTGGGATTTATCCTAGGGATGCAATGATGGTTCAATGTATGCAAATCAATAAATGTGCACATCACATCAACATATAAGGGACTAAAACCACAAGATCCTCTCAATAGACACAGGAAAAGTATTTGTTAAAATCCAACATCCTTCATAATAAAACTTTCAATAAGTTAGGCATAGAAAAAACATGCTTCAACATATATGACAAACCCACAGCTAACATCGTAAGTGGGGAAAAGCTAAAAGCCTTTTTTTTCCTAAGATCTGGAACATGACAAGAACGCCCACTTTCACCACTGTTACTCAACATAGTACTGGAAATCCTAGCTAGAGCAATTAGGCAAGAGAAAGAAATAAAAGGCATCCAAATTGGAAAAGAGAAAGAAATTGTTCCTGTTTGCAGATGGCGTATAATAATTAGAACAACCTAAAGATTCCACCAAAAAATTCTTAGAACTGATAAATTTGGTAAAGCGGCTGGATACAAAAATCAGTAGTGTTTCTAAACACCAGTAACAAATAGTTGAAAAAGAAATCAAGAAAGCTATCCCATCTACTATAGCTACCAAAAAATACCTAGGAATAAATGTAAGGAGGTGAAATATCTCTGTAACAAAAACTTCAAAATACTGATAAAAAATTGAAGAACATAGAAAAAAATGAAAAGACATCCATGCTCATGGATCAGAAGAGTTAATATTAATATTATTATTATTATTTTTACTTTAAGTTCTGGGATACGTGGGCAGAACCTGCAGGTTTGTTATATAGTTATACATGTACCATGGTGGTTTGCTGTACCCATCAACCTGTCATCTAGGTTTTAAGCCCTACATGCATTAGGTGTTTGTCCTAATGCTCTCACTCCCCTTTCCCTCAACCCCACAACAGGCCCTGGTGTATGTTGTTCCCCTCCCTGGGTCCATGTGTTCTCATTGTTCAACTCCCGCTTATGAGTGAGAACATGTGGTGTTTGGTTTTCTGTTCCTGTGTCAGTTTGCTGAGGATGATGGCTTCTAGCTCCATTCATGTCCCTGCAAAGGACATGAACTCATTCTTTTTTATGGCTGCATAGTATTCCATGGTGTATATGTGCCACATTTTCTTTATGCCATCTGTCATGTCATTGATGGGCATTTGGGTTGGTTTCATGTCTTTCCTATTGTAAATAGCGCTGCAATAAATATACACGTGCATGTGTCTTTATAGTAGAATGATTTATATTCCTTTGGGTATACGCCCAGTAATGGGATTACTGGGTCAAATGGTATTTCTGGTTCTAGATCCTTGAGGAATTGCCACACTGTCTTCCACAATGGTTGAACTAATTTACATTCCCACCAACAATGTAAAAGTGTTCCTATTTCTCCACAGCCTCACCAGCACCTATGATTTCCTGACTTTTTAATAATCGCCATTCTGACTGACATGAGATGGTATCTCATTGTGGTTTTCATTTGCATTTGTCTAATAAGTGATGATGAGCTTATTTTCATTATGTGTACCTATGTAACAAACCTGCACATTCTGCAGACATATCCTGGAACTTAAAGTAAAATAAAAAAGTAAATAAATAAAAATAAAAAATAAAAAAAGACAAAAATAAAAAATAAAAAAAGTCAAAAATAAACAAAGAAAATAATTATTTCTCACCAAGTTCCCATATTTGGCCTATTTCTCAGACACAGATCTTATCACTTATTAGAGTTTTAGTCCCTTAAGGAAGGACCTTGCAATGATACCACAAGTATATAAAATAAATATTACCTCAACATTTCTCTAAGAGATACTTAATACGTTTGCCACTATAATTATATAGTATACAAAAAAATGACTTCAACAATAAATATATCTGAGATGTATGCCATAATGATTTTTCATTTGAATGAATGAATTAGTAAGTCCAAGTTAGATATTTGGAGACTTGGCCTAAGTGTTTCATAGTGGGTCCAATAGGCTAGCAGACCTATTTCAGACCTGAAGTCATTCCTTCAGTTCCTTGACCACGTAAAATAAATAGGATTTACTTTGATCTTGTTAAGGTCTTTCTAGTCAGGGTCCCTGACCTGGAGAGTAATCAAATTTATCATAGAAATTAGA
>NW_012102255.1:2942758-3003939 GCF_000951045.1 Mandrillus leucophaeus | reverse complement strand
TTTGGAATAGTTTCAGAAGGAATGGTACCAGCTCCTCTTTGTACCTCTGGTAGAATTCAGCTGTGAATCCATCTGGTCCTGGACTTTTTCTGGTTGGTAGGCTATTAATTACTGCCTCAATTTCAGAACTTGTTATTGGTCTATTCAAGGATTTGACTTCTTCCTGGTTTAGTCTTGGGAGGGTATATGTGTCCAGGAATTTACCCATTTCTTCTAGATTTTCTAGTTTATTTGCACAGAGGTGTTTATAGTATTCTCTGATGGTAGTTTGTATATCTGTGGGATCAGTGGTAATATCCCCTTTATCATTTTCTATTGTGTCTATTTGATTCTTCTCCTTTTCTTCTTTATTAGTCTAGTGAGCAGTCTATCTATTTTGTTAATTTTTTTCAAAAAATCAGCTCCTGGATTCATTGATTTGTTGAAGGGTTTTTCATGTCTCCATATCCTTCAGTTCTGCTCTGATTTTAGTTATTTATTGTCTTCTGCTAGCTTTTGGATTTGTTTGCTCTTGCTTCTCTAGTTCTTTTAACTGTGATGTTAGGGTGTCGATTTGAGAACTTTCCAGCTTTCTGATGTGGCCATTTAGTGCTATAAATTTTTCCCTAACACTGCCTTAGCTGTGTCCCAGAGATTCTGGTACGTTGTCTCTTTGTTCTCATTGATTTCTCCCTTAATTTTGTTATTTACCCAGGACTCATTCAGAAGCAGGTTGTTCAATTTCCATGTAGTTGTGTGGTTTTGAGCGAGTTTCTTAATCCTGAGTTCGAGTTAATATTGTTAAAACGACCATCCTACTCAAAGCAATCTACAGATTCAATGCAGTCTCTATCAAACTATATATGACATTCTTCACAGAAATAGGAAAAACAACCCTAAAATCCTTATGGAACCACACACACACACACACAAAAACCTTGCAGACAAAGCAATACTGAAAAAAAAAAAAGAACCAAGCTGGAGGCATCACACTAGCTGACTTCAAAATATACTACTAGGAAGCTACGGTAACATAAAACAGGCTGGTATTGACATAAAAAGACACATAGACCAATGGGACACAATAGAGAACCTACAGATAAATCTATCTATTTACAGCCAACTCATTTTTGACAAAGTCACCAAGAACATGCATTGGGGAAAGGACACCCCCTTTAATAAATGGTGCTGGAAAACTAGATGTCCATAGGTAGAAGGATGAAACTAGACCGCTCTCTCTTACCATATATACAAATCCACTCCAAATTGATTAAAGGCTTAAATATTAAGACCAAAAACAATAAATCTACCAGATGAAAACACAGGGGAAAGGCTTTGGGACATTGGTCCAGGCAAAGATTTTATGGCTAAGACTTCAAAAGCACAAGTAAGAAAACCAACATTAGAAAGATTGGAGTATGTTAAACTAAAATCGTTCTGTACAGCTAAGGAAACATTCAACAGAGTGAAGAGACAACCTGCAGAATGGAAAAAAAATATTTGCAAACTGTTCATTCAACAAGGAATTAATATCCAGGGAACTCAAAACAGCAAAAAACCCAAACAAATCCATTAAAAATTGGACAAAGGATCTGAACAGACATTTCTCAAAGGAAGACATACACATGGCAAGCGGGTATGTGAAAAAAATGTTCAATGTCCCTGCTCATCAGGGACGTGCAAATCAAAACCACAATGAGATATCATTTCACCCCAGTTAGAATGGCTATTACTAGAAAGACAAAACAAACAAACAAACAAACAAACAAAAAACCCACCATGAAATCTAGTGAAGATGCATAGTAAAGGGAACTCTTACACACTGTTGGTGAGAATGTAAATTAGTACAGCCAGTATAGAAAACAGTATGGAAGCTTCTCAAAAAACTAAAAATAGAACTACCATATGATCTAGCAATCCCACTACTGAGTGTTTGTCCAAAGGAAAAGAGATCAGTATATCAAAGGGATACCTGTACCCCTCTATTTATTACAGCTCTATTCACAATAGCCAAGATACAGAATCAACCTAAGTGTCCAGCAATGGATGGATGAATGGAATGGGACTCAAGAAAATATGCTATATACACACAATGAAATACTAGTAGTTATATAAAAAAATCAAATCCTGTCATTTGTAGCAAAATGGATGGAACTGGAGGTCATTATGTTAAGTCAAATAAGTCAGGCACAGAAAGACAAATATTGCATGTTCTCACTCATATGTGGGAGGTTAAAAAGTTGATCTCATGCAGGTAGAGAGTAGAATGGTAGATACCAGAGGCTGGGAAGAATGTGTGTGCGTTGGGCAGGGGGGGGGGCAGGGGGGACCAGGGGAGGGGGATGAAAGAGGTGGGCTAACAGTTACAAATACACAGTTACCTAAAAGGAGGAAGTGGTAGTGTTTGATAGCAGAGTAGGAGACTATAGTTAACAATAATTTATTGTATATTTTCAAATAGCTAGAAGAAAATAATGAAATGTTTCCAACACAAAGAAATGATAACTGAGGTGATGAATCTTCTAAATTCCCTGGTTGATCATTACATATTCTACGCATGCATCAAAATATGACCCATAAATACATGCAATTATGTATCAATAAAAAATACATTTTTAAATAATTGCTTTCTCCTACTTTAAAAAATTACTGAAGGGAACTAATAAAAACCTAAACTAGAGAGAGATACTGTGCTCCTGGGTCAGAGTACTCAATACTGTGAAGAGGTCAATCATCTCCAAGTTCATCTATAGCTTCAATGCAATCCCAGTCAGAATCCTGGTAGACTTCTTTCATAGAAATTCTTTCTACATAATCCATTTGGAAAGCAACTCTAAAATTTGTATGGAAACGCCAAATACACTGAATAGCCAAACAACTTTAAAAAATAAGAACAAAGTTGGAAGGTTAACATTACCTAATTTCAAGACCTATTATATATCCACCGTAATCAAGGCAGTGTGGTATTGGTGTAAAGATAGACAAATAGATCAATGGAACAGAACAGAGTCTAGAAATAGATGCACATAAATATGACCAACTAATTCTTGACAAAGGTAATTTAGTAGAGAAATAACAGTTTTTTACAACTAATGATACTGGAAATTTTGGATACTATATTCATATGCAAAAAAATCCTAACCTCCCACCCCCCCCCAAAAAAAAACTACTTGAGTGCTTACATTGCAAAATATACAAAAATTAAATAAAAATTGATCAAAGACCTAAATTTGAAGCCTAAAATTACAAAACTTCTAGAGAAGGCATAAGAAGAAACCTTTTTGGCCTTGGGTTTGGCAAAGATTTCTTAGATATGACAGCAAAAACATGATTCATAAAAGAACATATAAATTGGACTTCATAAAAAAATGAATATTTGTTTTTCAAAAGATGCTGTTGAGAATGAAGAGAGAAGCCACAGACTGAGAGAAAATGTTTGCAAATAATATATCTTATAAAGGATTTGCATCTAGAATACATTAAAAACTTTCAAAACAATTTCAAAAAGGACAGAAGATTTGAAGAGACATTTCACCAGAGAAGAGGTATGGATGCCGAACAGGCGTGTGGAAGGATGCTCCGCATCATTGATTATTAGCAAAATGCAAACTAAAACCACAACAAGATACTGCTACAAACCTACTATGTAAACAGGCAAAACTTAAAAGACTGATCATACCAAATGTTGCTGGGGGCGTGGAGGAACAGGAACTCTCCACATAAAATAGTACCAGCACTTTGGGAAACAGCTGAGAAATTTCTTAAAAAGTTAAACATGTGCCATATGGTACAGTCTTTCCAGTTTTTTTTTTTTTCAAATATTCCCAGACATTGATATGATTCCAGTTCTATTATAGGTATTTACCCCAAAGGAAAGAAAATATATGTCCATATGTATATTAGACTGTTTTCAGACTGCTATAAATAACTACCTGAGAGTGGATAATTTGTGAGGAAAATAGGTTTCATTGACTCACAGTGAAGGAAGACACATCTTCCCATGGCAGAGCAGGAGAGTCAGCGAGCAAGTGGGGAAGTGCCACACACTCTTAAACCATTGGCTCTCATAACTCACTATGATGAGAACAGCATGGGGGAAATCCATCCCTGTGATCTAATCACCTCCCAGCAGGTCCCTCCCTCAACATTGGGAATTACAATTCAACATGAAATCTGGGCGAGGACAGAGCCAAACCATGCAACCACACACAGACTTGTGCATGCATGCTCACCCAGGCTGAAGATCCCTTATCTGAAATGCTTGGAACCAGAGTTTGGAGTATTTGCATATATCTAATGACATATCTTGGAAATAGGACCCAATGTAAACATTAAATTCATTTATGTTTCATATATACCTTATATACATAGCCTGAAGATCATCTTAGACAACATTTTTGATAATTTTGTACACAAAACAAAGTTTTTACTGTGACCTGTCACATGAGGTCAGAGGTGGAATTTTCTACTTGTGATGTCATTTGGTGCTCACAAAGTTTCAGATTTGGAGCATCTCGGATTTTGAATTTTCAGATTAGGGATGCTTAACCTTTAGTACTTTTGTCTGTAACATCCCCAAACTGGGCACAACACAAATGTCCATCAGGAGATGAATGGATCGGCCAACTGTGGTATATCTGGACCATTATGCAGAAATATAAATAAATGAACTATTGATACAGGCAATGACAAGATTACATCTCAAAATCATTACACTAAGTGAAAGAAGTCACACAAAAGAGTACCGACTGCAAGACATGTTTCCTTTTATATAAAATTCTAGGAAATCCACACTAATGTCTAGAAACTGAAAGTAGATCTGGAGCGGGTCTGGAGACAGCAAGGAAGAGGAGCTGGAGGCAGCAACGGCAAGGCTCCCAAGGAAACTTTTGAGGGTGGAGAATATGTTCATTATCTCGATTGAGGATGGTTTCATGGGCATATACATATGATAAAACATCAAGTTATATGATTTAATATGTACAGTTTATTGTAGCTCAGGTATATCTCATTAAAGGTGTTAAAAAAACAAAAAACAAAAAGAAACTTGCGCAGGATCCTGCAGCCAGTAGTAGAGCTAGGACTCAAACTATGGATTGTCTGACTGCAAGACCTGAGCTCTCAGCTACATCCTGTGGCCTCCGTCAGTTCCACGAGGCAGCAGGAGAACAGCACCGCCGTTTGGCCCCAGGCCCCACTCTCCCAGAGTGGTGTGTTTCTGGGCACATCACCCACTCCTCGGCTGTCTCCCTGCCCCCGCCTCAGTCCCAGGCAACAGCGGCCTCTGGATCCCTGTCTTTTTTGTCTCCCTTCCCCCGCCTCAGTCCCAGGCAGCAGCGGGATGCTGCTCCTCCAGGCCTCTGGATCCCTATCTTTTCAGGTGGCCCAGCTCACAGCCTCATACCTGGCCTGCCTCCTGTTACTGCCAGGACAGCAGCTCTTCCCTCTGCCTTTCCCTATTCTGCACAGAAGGAAAATGGCAAAGGCAGAGATGGAAACTTCCCAAAGCTGTTGTGGAGGCCAAGTAATTTGGGGCAACATTGAAAGGTGTTGGTACAAAAAGCGAGCAGAGTGTGTGGGACCCGCGTGTGTCTGGACCACATTCGCAGGCGGCATTCGGGGTGCGTGGGCGGGATCAGGGCGTCCACGCATCTGCAGAACAGCCTGAAGGACAGGACTGACGCAGCACTGCGCATGATGCAGGATGACAATATTTGGGAACCACTGTCCTAAGGCTAATCTGCCTCCACCCCTTCCTACCCTCAATTTCCATATCTAGTACGGAGGAAAAAAGGTGAGAAATATTTACAGAAATATTTACAGAAAGCATTGCAATTCCAGCTCTCCAGCTACTGGCACGTCTATGGCAAATAACTTCTTACATTAAGGATGTTATATTTTGCTTCTCTTCAACTATCCCCAGTAAAACCCCTTAAAGGGGAAGATGTAATGTGTCACTTCTGTTTTATGCTATTTTGTACCCTGCAAGCTCGGGTCACAGCAGCGCGCTAGGGAAATAGTTAGTTTTAAAGCAAAATATCATCTGCTTTGCAGCCTAATTATATAGACAGGAGAAGCTCAGATATTCCACATGCACCACAGATTAAAGGGCAAAGACAGGGACCAGTTCAGACTCTAATAGTCCATTTGATGTAATGGAATAAAATGTATAATGTACATGTAGTAAAACAGAACACGAGAACAAAAGGCACAGTTTAGACTGTGCTGAGGATAATATTATAAAATACCTATAATTATGCCTGCGTGACTCAAAGTAAGAGTCACATTTAGACAATGGAAAATCTACTCTCTGCTCTATACCCATTGGAGTTTCCATAGGCACAGAATTCTGAATTTCACACACGGTGTTTAACTTGAAATAGTACAAGGTGAGTGAGCACAGGCCATTTGCCACTATCAAGAATTTACATCACTTCCAGTGGCTGGGGAGAAAGCATAGTTACATAGCAAATGAACGCAATAGGTGACAAATAATAGCAGGTAAGAAGCAGGTTCCTCACTGACTTTCCAGATTTTGAGGTCAAGACTGCAGGGTTAAAGGAACATAATTCAGTCTGCCTTGAGTAATCCTTTAGTTATATTCTAATATGCAATATTTTAAGTCTAGACTTTGACCAAACCAAATTACCCACATGCCTTACTCTACCCACAGGAAATAATATAATGTTTCCTATGCCTGAGTCACACTCTATTAAGCACCTGGAAGGTGGCAGGAAATCCTAAATCTCCTAATATCACTTAATTCCTATAATATCCCACAATGCAGAAATTTAGCCCCATTTTACATATAAGGAAACTGAGGCTCATAGATGTTAAATAAACCACCCAAGATCTCATAGAAAATTAATGCTAAATCTAAGATGAAAATCCGAAGCTAACCAGAAAGCATGCAGAAGTTCTTTTAACTCACCTTCCCGCACCGTAGTAGTTCCTCCCAAACTTTGCTGCACAAGGGACTCACCCTGAAATCTTCCGAGAGATACTGGCGCCTGGCTCCCACTCCCAGGCTTTCTAATTTAATTGGGCTGGAAGGCAGCGTGCGCCCTCCAGGTGACTCTAATGTGCAGCTAAGTTTGGGAGCCACTGCCGTACCACCTGGCCAGGTTAAGCAATGCCCTGGGTCACCTGCATCAGAGCTGCCTGACGCCCACAGCACGCTGAGGGCTCGTGGATAGTGGAGGCTGTGGTCTAGTCTGTCTGAGCGCTTTTGCTCTAAAAAGAATCAGCTGCATGGTTCTTAATGGGTCAGCTGTGTTTCCTCCTAAACCGGTTTCTGCCACTTGTTATTTTAAATAAAAACATAATAAAATATGATATAAGCCAATGAAATGATTTTGTAAAGAGAGTTCATGTTTTTATAACAACTCAACTCAATGCTTTGAAAAGATGTGATTAAAAAAAAAATGAGGATTTTCTGGACGGGTGCCATAGCTCCCACCTGTCATCTCAGCACTTTGGGAGGCCAAGGCAGGTGGATCGCCTGAGCTCAGGAGTTTGAGAGCAGTCTGGGAAAAATGGTGAAACCCCGTCTCTACAAAAAAATATAAACTATTAGCCAGGCATGGTGGTGCACACCCGTAGCCCCAGCTACGTGGGAGGCTGAAGTGGGAGGATCACTTGAGCCTGGGAGGCAGAAATTGCAGTGAGCCAAGATAGCACCACTGCACTCCAGCCTGGGTGACAGAGTGAGACCCTGTCTCAAAAAAAAAAAAAAAAAGTGTTTTTAAAGATGTTGAATTTGGTGTGAATGAGGAATTATAGAGTGGAAAATGTTGTAAGAATCTAGAAAAAGTCTATACCCAGTTCGTTGTAAAGTGTTTTTGAAGAAATGTAAAGTAAAAACTGAACTGTTAACATGAACGTAGTTTGTGGAAGTCAACTTTTGAATTGAAGACTCAATGAGAGGGCCTTGGCCTTTTACGGTTCGTAAGATCAATGAACAAAAATACATTTGTATTATTTAAGTTCAGATAACATCCTTATGACATGAATATATCATTTTCTGTAAGTCCCCCGCTAACCCACTTACCCAGGGAGCTGACCGCCTCCTGACTGTGTTGCATTATGAGGCTTCACTGACCTGATACCATCCACTGACGTGAAAGACAGTTGGGTGGTCTCACTCCTGAACCACAGAGATTCATTTTTATTTTATTTTTTATTTTTCGTTTTTGAGATGGAGTCTTGCCCTGTCACCCAGGCTGGAGTGCAGTGGCATGATCTTAGCTCACTGCAAGCTCCGCCTCCCAGGTTCAAGTGATTCTCCTGCCTCAGCCTCCTGAGTCGCTGGGATTACAGGTGCCCACCACCACGGCCGGCTAATTTTTGTATTTTTAGTGGAGACGAGGTTTCATCACATTGGCCAGGCTGGTCTTGAACTCCTGACCTCAAGTGATCTGCCGGCCTCAACCTCCCAAAGTGCTGGGATTAGAGCGTGAGCCACCACGCCCAGCCCAGAGATCCTTTTTTTTTTTTTTTTTCCCTTCGGAAACAGAGTTTCCCTCTATTGCCCAGGCTGGAGTACAGTGGTGTGATCTCAGCTCATTGCAACCCTGCAACCTCTGCCTCCTGGGTTCAAGCAATTCTCCTGCCTCAGCCTCCCAAGTAGCTGGGATTATAGGTGCCCGCCACCATGCCTGGCTAATTTTTCTACTTTTAGTAGAGATGGGGTTTCACCATGTTGGCCAGGCTGGCCGAGGTGGGTGGATCACCTGAGGTCAGGAGTCCGAGACCAGAGATTCATTTTTGAAACCACAGCATGCATTCCATTTGGACAAAGGAGACCTGAGCACTGATGCAGCAGACAGAGCCCCAGCACTGTGGCACTCTGTCTCAAGGAACCTACAGTCTAATAGGGCTTGGACAAGCTCACAAACAGCCAAAATATAAGGCAGAGTAAGGCAAAGGCGTTAACATCCCCCACACTGCTGAAATTCAAAGAAGATGTTACAAAGAGAGGGGAATCTGGACTCTTTGCGGAGGAGGCGATCAGAGGAGCGTGGCAGAGGCAAGGAGCTGTTGTGGTTCCTTTCCTTGCCTTTTCCCTCCCTCCCTGCCTCCTTCCCTTCCTTCTGCAGCCCTGACTTTGGTGGGAGGAAAGGCTGAATACATAAGCATGAAAAGACCACTGATGGGTCCCAGTTGGTGAGGTCCCAGAAGAGGCAGCAGGGGCAGGAGGAAGAACGCCAGGAGACAGGAGCAGGGGGGAAACTGAGGTACAGGAACCAGGAGACTGTGAAGCCAAAAGGATGGAAGTTGAGGAATGCACCAGGTCAGCTCTGTCTTCTCATTGGCTAGGATGCCAGTTACCTGCTGAGAGCGGCCAGGAGGCTTGAGAAGTTTAGAAACGGATGTGGTGATGGGAATTCCAGGCTGTACGCTTCAGAATAGTGTCTCCTGGCCAACATTTAAAAACATACAGATTACAAAAACCTAAAAGTATGAAACTGCCATTTCATCATTGACCAAGCAGGAGATGAGAGCCCTGCAGTGTGTGGACATCCTTGCTGCACAGGGCTTTGCTGCTAGGGACAGCAGGGGACTGGCTCTGCCTCCATTAGCAGCAAGGTTCTTTCCTAGGCCTCTTTTCCCACATCTGCCACCCGAGTTATATCCACCACACAGCCCTAAATACAGCATTAGTTGATTTAAGCCATTCCACAACATGTAAAGAAAACATTTGCGTTGTCAAAAGAAAACAGATTAGGCTGGGTGTGGTAATCCCAGCACTTTGGGAGGCCGAGGTGGGTGGATCACTTGAGGTCAGGAGTTCGAGACCAGCATGGCCAACATGGTGAAAATCCATCTCTACTAAAAACACAAAAATTAGCCAGGTGTGGTGGTGGACGCCTGTAATCCCAGCTACTTGGGAGGCTGAGGCAGGTGAATCGCTGGAACCCAGGAGGTGAAGTTTGAAGTGAGCCGAGATTGTGCTACTGCACTCCAGCCTGGGCAACAGTGCAAGACTCAGTGTTAAACAAACAAACAAAAACAGATTAAAGAGTCTGATCAGACATGTAGACAGACGAGTGTAGCACAGACGTGTGCCCGCATGCACATACATTTGTTTGTGTGGACACACAGCAGCCCAGCCTACAAAGCCCTCTCATCCTCCCCAGAGGCAAGAAAGTGAATGGACATATCAGAAAACTGGTGTCATTCTGCACCTCGAGCAACAGTTGCTTGCATGCTTAGATTACTCATAATAGTGGGGCTTTTAAAACTATCTTTGTCAACAGGACAGGTAAGATCCCTGTGTCATTAATGCACCAGCCTGAGGTGTCACTAGTCCAGGCTGAGCATCCCTAACCTGAAAAACCTGAAATCCAAAGTACTCCAAGAATCTCACACTTTTTGAAGGCCAATATGATGCCACAAGGGGAAAATTCCACACCTGACCTCTGGAGGGGTTGCAGTCAAAATGCAGTAAAAACTTTGTTTCGGCCGGGCGCGGTGGCTCACGCCTGTCATCCCAGCACTTTCAGAGGCCGAGGCGGGTGGATCATGAGGTCAGGAGATTGAGACCATCCTGGCTAACACGGTGAAACCCCATCTCTACTAAAAATACAAAAAAAAAAATTAGCTGGGCATGGTGGTGGGTGCCTGTAGTCCCAGCTACTCGGGAGGCTGAGGTGGGAGAATGACGTGAACCCAGGGGGTGGAGCTTGCAGTGAGCCAAGATCGTGCCGCTCACTCCAGCCTGGGCGACAGAGCCAGACTCCATCTCAAAAAAAAAAAAGAAAAAAACGAACAAGCAAAAAAAACTTTGTTTCATGCACAAAATTATTGAAGATCTTGTATAAAGTTACCTTCAGGCTATGTCTATAAGGCATATATGAAACATACATAAAATCTATATTTAGATTTGGGTCCCATTCCCAAGATATCATTACATAAGCAAATATTCCAAAATCTGAAAACAACCTGAAGCCCGAAACACTTCTGGTCCTAAGCACCACCTTGTTTGAGGTGCCTGGTACACGCGTCGTTACAATCAGCAGCTCTCTGATCAGCAGGGCCTCAGGGTCTCTTTCCCAGTGCTGGGATCCCCAAGGCGGCTCTCAAAGCTATCACAGATTTGGCTTAGCAAAGCAGAGGAAGGCCTTCATGATGTTGAAGGATCAGTTCCTCCAATTCCAATGATCTTCTAAACAGGGAGATATTTGAAGCTTAACCTAGTGCTATCTGCAAAACAGGGATACATCAACAAAGACTTTCTATTTTGACTGGAAATGTTTAAAACCTTTTATTGTCTGTCTACATATGGGTAAAATGCATTTGTGTGTAAAATTATAGGTGTAAAATGCATCTGTGTGTAAAATGTATAAAATGCATGTGTGCGTATGAGATTCAGACGCGCGCACACAGCCTATTTAGTTCTTGCGGCAGAGCTCTCTTCTAATGGCTTCCCTGCGGGGTGACTAATTAATAAACTTTCCCCTAATTGGGTTCTGGCTGCCAGGTCCGCAGGGATTGTTACTTATATCTAAGTAAACAAAATTTCCATTTTAAACAACGCTCCAAATCGCCTCATAATATTTTAAACAGTTATAAATTCACTGAGGTCAAGCAAGTCCCAGGCGGGGAGGCGGTGTGCACTCTGGCCTGGATCCTTTCCCCTCGAGAGGAGAGAGATGTCCCCCAGGTGTGCCGATCCCACGACCCCTGGACTCCTTCCCTTATTTGTCCTCATCTACTGAAACACTAGGAAGGACCTAGCAGAGGTTTTGGAAGCCATGTGTGGTGTTTGCCTTTTCCTTTAACCTGAATGCATTATTTAAAAGCAATTCTCTTTCACAATTTAAAAATAGGAGATGAGTTGGCTATTAAACATTTAGTAAGTGTGCAGGATTCCTTAGGTACTGATTTGGGGTGGATCACTGTGTTTAGGGAATGTCTTGGCCTAAACTTTTGTGGAAGCTGAATTTCAGGTTCCTATATTTGAAGTCATTTTATGAACTGTTTCCTTGTTTTCAAGATTTCTCCCTACTTTCAGATTCCAAGTGGAAAGCAGAACCGCAAAAAAGAAAAAAGTACAAAACCCAAAGCAGAGTTGTCCTCAGTTTGGTTTGAAACCCGGAAGGAGGAGAGATTATCCCATCTCCCGAGTTTTTCTCCTCAGTGCCATTTGGGAGTCGTTTGGCTCAAGATTTAGATGTTTTGCAAGTCACTGTTGGCTGAAAGTACAAGAAAGTACTGCAGGCTCTGATAGTGATGATTATTGACAACTGCGTAAAAGAATAAACTAAACATTCGTCAGACTCTTACATTGACAGGGCGAAGCCACTACCCAGGAGAAAACAGTGAGGGCAGGGTTCAAGGTCAACTCCCACACAGTCCGGAGAAGTGTGGCTACAATTGTGCTGTTGATTTTAAAGGTCTGGATCTCCTCATCCCTATCCGGATCCCTATTTCCTTCTTTAAGAACGTTATTCTGGCCGGGCGCGGTGGCTCACGCCTGTAATCCCAGCACTTTGGGAGGCCGAGGCGAGCGGATCACAAGGTCAGGAGATCGAGACCATGGTGAAACCCCGTCTCTACTAAAAATACAAAAAAAATTAGCCGGGCGCAGTTGTGGGCGCCTGTAGTCCCAGCTACTCGGGAGGCTGAGGCAGGAGAATGGCGAGAACCTGGGAGGCGGAGCTTGCAGTGAGCCAAGATCACGCCACTGCACTCCAGCCTGGGCGACAGAGCAAGACTCCGTCTCAAAAAAAAAAAAAAAAAAAAGAACGTTATTCTAAGCGGAAGCGCTCTCCGTGGTGTGAGGCTGTTACCGAGAGTAAATCTCCCGAGAGATTCCCGTTCACTATCCTCAGCCGACTTTGCTCCCCATCACGGGCTGCCGAGAGAGAGATGACCTCGCGCTAACAGGCCACCTCCCTGGGGCGCCCCGCCCGCTGCAAGTGAGGACCGGAACCTCTGGGTTCGTCACAGCAGCCACTGGAGGCAGCTCAGGGCTGATTTTCAGAGCCATAAAAAGCGGCCCCCTTAGAGCAACTCCAGCCCCAGCTGCGGATATTTTCGTTCTGTCCCGGTGGCAGGGTAGATAGTCAAGCCTCCAGGCCCAGACAAAACTAAAGGAGAGGCCGGGCGCGGTGGCTCACGCCTGTAATCCCAACACCTTGGGAAGCCAAGGCGGGCAGATCATGAGGTCAGGAGTTCGAGACCATCCTGGCCAATATGGTGAAACTCTGTCTCTGCTTAAAGTACAAAAATTAGCCAGACGTGGTGGTGGGCACCTGTATTCCCAGCTACATGGGAGGCTGAAGCAGGAGAATCGCTTGAACCCAGGAGGCGGAGGTTGCAGTGAGCCGAGATCATGCCACTGCACTCCAGCCTGGGCGACAGAGTGAGTGAGACTTCGTCTCAAGCAAACAAAAAAACTAAAGGAGCAGGCAGAGCAGGCAGCAGGAACCAGAAGAAACAAGAGACGTGTGCTGCAGCATGGAGGAATCTCAAATGCGTTACACTACGTGAAACAAGCCAGACACAAAAGGCCGTGTCCGGGCCACAAGAGTCCATTCCTGTGATATCCTGGATAAACGCAAAACCAGAACAACAATCAGATCCATGGTTGCCAGGGGCTAGAGGTCAGGGGAAGGGACAAAGGGCAAGAGGGAACTTTAGCCTCGTGCTCTATTTGTATAATGGTGGTGGCCACATGACTGTATAGATGGGCCAAAACTCATCTAAAGACACACAAAAGTGATGTTTTAGTGAATGTAAATTATACTGCAATAAACCTGGATTTTAACAACAATAACTAAGGAGTAGGAAGAGAGTCACTGAGGTGGGGGAGGGAGGAGCTTTTGCTTGGGGGCAACAGGAGCCTGCAAGAGCTCTCCCTCCAGGAGTACTGTTTTCCAGGTCTTTTGAGCCACGAGGAGGCTTAGGGAGAAAGCAGGGGGATCCTGTCCGTAGATCCCAGCTGGATGTCATTTTATTTTTATTTTCTGAGACAGAGGCTTGCTCTGTCACTCAGGCTGGAGTGCAGTGGCACGATCTGGGCTCATTGCAACCTCCGCCTCCCAGGTTAAAGCAATTCTCCTGCCTCAGCCTCCCAACTAACTGGGAGATGTGTGCCACCATGCCCGGCTAATTTTTTTATTTTTAGTAGAGTCGGGGTTTCTCCACATTGGCCAGGCTGGTCTCAAACTCCTGACCTCAAGTGATCTGCCCCTCTCGGCCTTCCAACGTGCTGGGATTACAGGTGTGAGCCACCATGCCTGGTCCTACTTGGATGTCTTAATTCTAGGCTTCATCTAGAACAGCTTGGTGGACTGTCTCTGCTTTAGTCAATTAGCTTTACAACTTCCAGTCCAGGGTTAGACTCTTAACTCAGTTTTCTGATTGTTTTTCTGGCATCCAGTGTCTTTGAGACAATCATGCAGAAAGCGCTGGCAACCAGTTACCTGTGTATTGAAAGCCGTGCAGAGCGGGACATGGAGGAACCACGGGAGCCACTGCCCGGCCAGCCCAGCAGCCCTGTTACCCATAACCTGCCTTAGGAACCCAGTGAAATCAACAGACCACTTTGCCCCTGCTCCGAGATCCCCACTGGAGACATTCAGCTGATCTGGTGCTCAACTCTGCTGGGCAAAGAGTAAACACTACTTCACAGAAGGCAGAGGATTGCACCCCGGCCCGGGCTGACTTTGGAAACACAGCCAAGAGGGGTGCGTAGGGGCACAGTGTCGGGTTCCTGGCAGGGCAGCTCACTCGAAGAGCGGACACTGTGCCTGGGTTTTGACAGTAAACCTTCACCGGTGATTTGAGGGAGGCAGCCAGGGTCTGGGTAGTTATTCAAAACTCTGATTTCTCTGCTATTTAAAAACACATGGCCCACGTAGTGGCCTCAAGCTAATGATAATAACACACTGCCAGGGTGCCTTGGTGGATAAATGTTGGTCTTGATGAGCATTTTTGGGGTCTGTGAACAAAAAGATACTGTTAGGCAGTTGTTTTCTTTTTGTGAGTTTGACCTCTCACATTCTCAGGACATTTGTAAATCATCTTTACCAAAGCAAACACCTTTCCCTGGGCAGTTCAAAAGTAAACTTCAGCCCAGACACTATAATTATCTTGCATTACGAATCACTGAACTGCATATTGTAGTCTAGTAAGAAAAGTTTGGCTAGGCGTGGCAGCTCATACCTGTCATCCCAACACTTTGGGAGACCAAGGCAAGAGGATCTCAAGACCAGGAGTTCTAGACCAGCCTGGGCAACATAGCAAGGTCGCATCTCTAAAAAATAAAAAAATAAATAGCTAGGTGTGGTGGCATGAGCCTGCAGTCCCAGCTACTTGGGAGACTTAGGCAGGAGGATCACTTCAGCCCAGGAGTTTGAGGCTGCAGTGAGCTGTGAGCGTGCCACTGCACTGCAGCCTGGGTGACAGAGCAAGACCCTGACACACACACACACACACACACACACACACACACACACACACACACGTCATGGTTGTCCGAGGGGTTTCTGGCTAGGGCCAGAGCCGCTAAGGAGGCAGGAGGGTGGAGTGGTCGACTTACTTCCCCCTTTCCCGCTCTTCTCCATCCGGTACTGGTAGATGTGCAGTGTGAAGAACACGTGTGAGTTGCGGGGGTCGTCCTCATCGCAGTCCTGTTGGTGGCTCCTGCGGGAGGCAATGGCGGCGTCCAGGAAGAAGGCAGCCTTCTCTGCGGTGGGGGCCCGCAGCTCGCTCTGGTTCTGCAACTGGAAGACAGAAGCCAAAAGCTGAGGCTGCAGGCTGAGGAGCGCTTGCTGTCACTCACGCCTGGGTGTCCCTGGCTCCACTCAGCTGGCTGTGCCTTCTGTATAGTAAAGCCACGTGCCTCTCTAAGGCCAAAAACCCTTCTGCAACGAGGTGCTATGCTCATGTGCAATTCTCAGCTTAATTAATTCGTTTCTGAAAATTAATATTGAGCATACTTATTGCATGAAACCTATTTTTACCTATTTTACAACCTAAGTAGAATCTGGAACTAGTGGGTGTGAAAAGCTGGGAGCAGATGGCTCATGATTATCTCTGCAGAGGGCGGCAGACCAACACCCCTCGCTATCCATTTACCTAAGAAAGCAGGAGCGATGTGACTGCATCTCGAGTCCAAAGATTAGATTGTTTGGAGACAGGTAGGTTGCAAGATGTGATTTGAGACCTCATAGCAGTGGTGTCCCAAAGATGTAAAAAACCTTGGTTAGCTTTCATTTGACTCCCAGTTTTTCAGTGATTTAATTAAAGCCAATTTTAGGCCATATTTACCAGCATAGTTATAAATAAGAAGCCAGTGTAAAAGGCACCCTGAAACACTCATACTTGAATGTCTCTTCTAAATTTAGGAGATATCTATTTTTACCTTTAGTTCCTGAATCCATGCTCCTAGCATACTCATTAATTGACTAAAGAAAGCATAGAGGGTAATGCATCTAAATCTTATGAAAATACTTGGCAATTATTTTAAATCTGAATCACAACAATCACATTAACAGAATTTAACCAGCACTCCTCTTTTTGGAGAGAAAAGGAAACTCATATTTCTGATTTGTTCAAAGAACTAATTCGCAATACATGTCTTAAGGTTGGTACAAATTCTGACAATTTTCTACTCTAACTATACAAATAATTTTGAACTGTAAGAGCCAATATTTAGAACGTGAGGCCATCAAAATCCTCAAACTTCAAAGAGAGATTCTTCTGTGTTAGCAATTTTGTCTCGCTATGGAAAAATAAACCAAAGAATTTAAAAGATTTTTCAACAGGAGTTAAAGTGAACATTGGTCTTTTCCTCTTTTGCTTAGCCTTCATTTAACCAGATTTTTCACCCCTTAGTGGAACTTCATCAATGAAGTTCTAAAAGCGAATGAAAGCATATTTGAATGTCGAGAAGTTGCCTGGAACAGGAGCAGTGGGTCGCGTCCTCCTGATTCCATCACAGACACTGTGTAGATACTGTCTCTGCACATTTTATGCCTCAGAACAGTGGTTTCCAACAAGTGGTCCCTGGACGGGCAGCATGAGCACCTCATGGGAACTTGTTGAAAATGCACATTTTGGAGCTCTGCTCTAGACCTACTGAACTGGAAGCTCTGGCGGGGAGTACCCAGCAATCAGTGTTTAAACAAGTCCTCGAGGTGACTGATGCAGACGAAAGAGGACTCAGGGAAATGGAAGGATCTGAGGTGCTTTAAGCAGGGGCAGAGCATGGTCGGGTTTGAGTGATGAGTATAACAGGCCAAGGGAGGGATCCTCACCTGTGCAAACAATCCCAGTTGGAAAGAGGCAGGTACTTATCAAACGCAACACCTATCTACAAAAGGAGGCCTCTGATAACACGGGAAAATAAAGCCTACTGTTAGAGACTGGAAGGATTGATTATTCTGGATATGAATTGCAGCTTCTGAGTCATTCCTACATCTATTGTCAAACAGCAAAGGAGAGACCCTCCCAACAGGCATAGCATCCTGAAACGGCGAACTGGAGCTTCTCTCGGCTTCCATAGTTCTAGCAATTATATCATGGTTCTAATTAGAAAGTGGTGATTAGTTTTTCCTGCAGCACTGCTAGTCCGGCTGTAAACCAGTGCCCGACACACAGTTTACAGAGTCATAAACAGCCCCCGTAATGGCTCTAGCTATTTGTGCAGAGCAGTAAATATTTCGGTTTGTTGTTAAACAAAGGAAGATTGTACTTTTTTTTTTGAAAGGGGCATAAAGAAAGTGAATTCCATTTCTCCCCCAAATGCTACAACAATTGAGGTTCCTGCTCATTGTCAATTAGAGTCAAGGTACAAATATTTAGATTGGACAAGCAGATGGCCCCGCAGCTGCAGGCCATAAAGCTCTAGTCCACTTTAAAGTAAACACCTGTAAGCCCCCGAGTTTACAGGCTGAGTGATTCACGAGTTGAGGTGCCCCAGCCTCTGAGGTGGGGAGGGAGCCACCTTGGGGCGATCCAGGCTTCAGAAGCAATCACCTGCGTGCCGCAGATGGGGTCCTCGCAGAGGTACACGCCTGGGGACTGGCCGTCCTGCAGGCTGCCCGTGGCCACCTCCGACAGCAGGTCCCGCAGGTTCTCCTCCTTCCCCCACACCTCCACGGCCGAAACCCGGACTGAGAAACGGGCGCCGGTCTTTTCCTTGCGTTCATTTATGAGCTTGAAGAGCCAAGAGATGGCACAGGGAATGATGCCCAGGTTCTGCATGGAATCGTCCTTTCCGATCATGGTGTAGGATTTTCCTGGGAGAACCAGGGAAGGAAGGAAAGCAGGTTCAGTATCCAGGCATCATTCCGTGGAGTCTCCAAAATAGATGCCAAGGATATAGAAGAAAGGCACGGGGAAGGGGGGAAAAGGGAAGAGAAGGAATGAAAAGATGAGAGAAGTAGTATTTGACAACAACGGAAGGCATTATCTGATATTACTAACTAAATGGCTATAATAAAGAATGCTGGCTGGGCTCAGTGGCTCATGCCTGTAATCTCAGCACTTTGGCAGGGCCAAGATGGGAGGATTGCTTGAGGCCAGGATTTCCAGGCCAGTTTGTGCAACACACTGAGACCCTGCCTCTAGGAAAAATTTTTAAAAATCAGCTGGTGTGGTGTGGCATGCCTGTGGCCCCAGTTGCTGGGGAAGCTGAGGCGAGAGGATCACTTGAGCCCAGGAATTGGAGGTTACAGTAATCTATGATCATGCCACTGTACTCCAGCCCAGGCAACTGAGAGCCCATCTCTTAAAAAAAGAAACAAAGCAAGAGCCCAGACATGTGACAGGATTAAATCACAATGTACCTTGAGGAGGACCCCAGATATCCCATGCTATCCAGTTCCTGCACTACTTTACACACAGTAGGAAGGCACGGGTTTTTCATCATCATTATAGTTTTTATAGCCACCCCCCAGATGAAGCCCACATATTCACACTTTATATCCTGTCTCGAGTTAAATGCTGTGTATATTTTTATGGCATGAGCAAATTCCATTAAAATCCAGATCACTGTTTAGATCAAGATCAAGAGGAAGGGCTGGGGAGGGCGGAAGTGCAGAGAGAGGTGATGGCTTTCTGTCCTGAGAACTGGTCTCCGTGAGCTCTAGCAAGGCCCCTGTTGGAATCTCTGCCAAGGGACACTTTTTGAAGCTCCTCAATTCACTAAACATATCAAGCGTGTAAGGGCGAGGCCAGCGGAGCAGATGGCCGCAGGTCAGAATTAAAACGGGACTGTGGGGGCATTTATGAACCCCTTGCTGGGGGCTCTGCTGCCTCCTTTCCCAGACGCTCCAGTGCTGGAGTGTTCCTGATGGTGTGCACCGCTTTCCCCAGATGCGTCCTGGGCTCTGGGCTTTGCTTGGAGGTTGCTCCTCTGGCTTTCACAGGGGTCCAACCACCAACCCACAGCCTCATGGAGGGGGTAGGGCAAGGGGCCTATCTGCAAACAGCGGCTGCCCAGGAAATGAACATTTTCCTTTCTGCCTTCTGGGCTTGGCTCTGACCTGGACCAAGTGGGAACAACCCTGCTACTTCTCTGTCCACCTCTTGGACTTGAAGCCTTTCCTACATGAGTGGGTGTCCGCCTACAACGAACATAGGTGTTTGTCTTCTAACTTGTTACTGGTTATTCAGCTCAGCATCTAAGAGAAACGCAGCCCTTCCTGTCATCGGAGAAACTCTGGGAGGGAGACAGAGGAATGCATGGGACGACAGGGAGCCCAGCGAGCCGCATGAGAAAGCGCAACTCTCACGAACCCAGCTTGGCGTGGCCGAAACAGAACACGCAGCCATCCGCCCCGTTGACCACAGACTGGATCACCTCTGCCACGGTGCCTGCACACACTTCAGCCTGTCAGACACAAGAGGAGACACAAGCCATGAATGAACCTTGCAGTGGAGGAATCACTAACAACGAAAGTGAACCCACCTTCCTGGGGCTTCGGGTGTCAGCTGTGTTCCCAGGTGGGTTGGCCTCTGCCATGAAGTTTTGGAGATGCTCAGAACCCCTGGCAACCTTCCGCCCTTTGCAAGCCTGAGCATTACCGCACGTCCACTGCCAACCACCCTTCTGCTAATCCATGGTGCATTTCAGCAAATGCGTCCGTAGCGCAGGCAGGAGCAGGCTGGAATGGGGCAGTGTGTTCACGCACCTCATTCCCTTCCCTCATCGGACACTCTGGGCTCCCAGACAAGGCCTTTAAACTCTCCACTCACCCTCTGCTGACACATGTATACACAGAGTTTATGAAACAGGCCGGGCTTTTTACAGGAAAAAGGTGACCCACCATTTCACAAGACAGACCTTGAGAGACGCGGTAGTCCTCACATAGGCAAGAGGTTTGTGATATATATCTGCTTTCTCTCCCGACCTCTTTCCTTGATTTCAATTCACACCTTCCTCTTTTCTTTCTTTATTTTTGAGACGGAGTTTCACTCTTGTTGCCCAGGCTGGAGTGCAATGGTGTGATCTCGACTCACTGCAACCTCTGCCGCCCAGGCTCAAGCGATTCTCTTGCCTCAGCCTCCCGAGTAGCTGGGATTACAGGCGTGCGCCAGCATGCCTGGCTAATTTTTTTTGCATTTTTTTTAGTAGAGAGGGGGTTTCACCATGTTGGTCAGGCTGGTCTCAAACTCCTGACCTCCGGTGACCCACCTGCCTCGGCCTCCTAAAGTGCTGGGATTACAGGCATGAGCCACTGCGCCCGGCCCATCCTCCTCTTTTCAAAACCTGCCTTTTCTTTCTTTTGCTACAGATACATTCAACATATAGAATATCAGTCACCACATGGTATGTTATTAGGTGTTCTCTGGCCTGGTGTGTGTGTGTCTGGTCTCCCATTTGATTATTAAATCCTAGACAGGGACGAGGCTCTCGATGATGTATTTCCCCTGAACACCCACTAACACAGCGCCCTGCAAGCCATCAGCGCTCAGTCAGTTTTGTGGACGAACTTGGAAATCTGGGAAGCCTCCTTCTCTTTGGTTAGCACCTGAGACTTTCCACAGAAGCATTACT
Organism: Mandrillus leucophaeus; assembly: GCF_000951045.1. Taxonomy (NCBI): domain Eukaryota; kingdom Metazoa; phylum Chordata; class Mammalia; order Primates; family Cercopithecidae; genus Mandrillus; species Mandrillus leucophaeus. The sequence goes on along the minus strand of NW_012102255.1, from coordinate 2,982,944 downwards.
GGCTGTGCCCTGTTGCTCTCATTTCTGTCTCGAAGCTGGATTCAGGGCTCGTGGGAGCTCCGGGAGGCGGTTCTAACATGAGGCTTTGCAGTCCTCCGGCAGCGTGCCTCCCGGTGGGCACCTGGGCTGTGAATGTTGTTATTCAGCTGTAAGTTCCAGCCGCACAATGAACCCAAGTATTTGGAAATCAGTTTTCTCTCCTAAACTGAAAATTGAAAACCACACTTCCAACAACTGTCACTTGTTCCCGGGTGGTCCCCAGCAACTCTGTGGGGGGTGGGGGGCTCCTCCTGGGCCCAAGGGGTGGCAGGACAGGGCTGCTGTGGGGCTCACAGGACCTTTCAACCCCCCCAGGACTTAGGCAAGGAGAGCGCAGTGCTAACCCTGAGACAGAAGCAGTAGCGTCTTGACGGAATTTGCCAGAGGCGTGTCTGCAGAGCGGGCAGAAGGCTGCCCGATGGACTAAGCCTTCTTTGGACATAAAGTGGGACGGGAGGCAGGAGGCTGAGAAATCTTCTTGAGCTATACATAAAATAAGCTGTATTTGATTCCTGAGCCGCCTGGGACAATGTTGGCTGTGTGTGGACCACACTGAGTCACTTGTGCAGAGGCCGGGGTGAGAGGAGAGCTGCGGCGCAGAGCTGGGGAGGCATCACCCCCCAGCACAGTTCCCGCCCGGCTCTCTACTGAGAAGACAGTGGTCAGTGTGCTGTCCATCTGGTGTGTGTTAAGAGCTGACGGTGGCCCGGAGGCCCCTTGCTGCTTCCCCGTGGACCTGGAGAGGCATGCGGCCTTCCCGAGCACAGACCCGTGGGCAGGGCCAGGTCTGCAGGAAGCATCCGCCTGCCCACAAGTCCAGGTTCTCCGGCAGAGCTGTGTCCCCACAGAGGCGTGTCCCAACAAGGGCAGCCAGCGACTGCCGAAGCCACTGAAGGGCCATATGGATGGCTCTCGAAGGCAACCAGGAACCAGGACTGTTCTAATCATTGCTTAGCTTCAGGAAGTTGATTTCCTTAGAAACCAAGAGAAAGCACGATTTCTAACTGCCTGGGTCACCATAGCGGCTGCAGCTTCACAGGCTGAAAATCAGGACTGGAGAGCACAGGCCCACGCCGCACACTCCCTCCTTTCGGGCTTGGGGGCTCCAGGGGTGCCCACCCCGTGGGGCTGAGCTGGCCCTGGCCGGCAGCATGCTGCTATTATTGACAGTGATAACAGTAAAAATAGCCGCATTTATTAAGCACTTGCTGTGTTGCTGGCTCTGCTGGGAGCACCTTATGTGTTGATGAATCACACAGCCTGATGAGGAACACTGTGGTCATGTTCTTACTTGACAGATGAGGACACTGCGGCCCAGAGAGGTTGAGTGACTCGCCCGAGGCCACACTGCTAGGGGTCAAAGATACAATATGATACCGAGCAGGATACAGAGAGGTTAATGTGGGGTGGGGGGGGGAATCCAGGAAGGACGTCTGCTCGGGAAAGAGACTTTGAACAGGTGACTTAATCTTTGAGTCTTGGTTTCCTTGTGTGTTACATGAAAACATCAATGCCTCCCTTCCTACCCCACTGAATTCTAGGAAGAGTCAAATGCGTTAATGTCTCTGAAATGTCTTGAAAACTGCGAATTGACACAGACATGTAAATTATAACAACATTGGAAATGTGAATGAAAGTAAGGCGTTCTGAAACGAGTGAAACTCCAACATTGAGTGTACTGAGCTCTGGAGCCAAGTGTGACATGTAAACAAAGGCTAGCAATGAAAACGGCCCCTTTTTCTGAAATAAATCTACAGCTCATTAATAGTCCATGCTTAATTTAGGAGTTGTTTTGGAATTCTTACAACTTGTGGAGATTTGCTTCTGAAAAGTTTTAACTGTGTTCATGAAATTATTTGTAGGCCATTTATTAGCCCCAATGTCAGGTTTAAATGACCGAGCCCATTGGGTGCTATGCCACACAAAAAACGTAATAAAGAGAGAAACCGTAGAACTGATTCATAAAGTACTTTGTCTTCTTGAGTAAAACTCTTTGGGGAAACCACATGCTCAACTTCTTAATGAATGGAGCCTGTGACACGTGCTACGTGCCCACGGTTAATAGAGGAGCCCGTGAGAACATCGCCACCTCCTCTACTCAGATGCAGCCTGGAAGAAATTCACAGAGGCTGCAGATGGTAACTATTTGCACTGTTGTCATCAGGTTCTGCTATAGGTTGTTAGTTATTATACTATACACTGTTTAATGTAAATCTTGATAAGCACTAGAAACTTATCAGAAAGATGCAAATTGCAGGCAAAGTAGGCCACTATATCCTGTAACCTGGGTTATTCATTTTTGCAATCAGTTCTACACGTGTGTCCCTGCTCCCTCCCCCACAGGAACAGGTGCTATTTGGTCCCGCTTAGAGGCCCATCTTCACCAAAGCTCCAGGGCGAATCCAAATGAGAACAGATATTTACTAGAAGCTTTAGTTGCAGCATCTGGTGAGGTCTGCAGTTCACTGGCTGCCCATGGCTCAGTAATTTTGGTACCCTGGGCCCCTAAGTAGCCTCCCAATTATGCTCACAGTAGATTAATAAAAATGGCCCCAATTCTCCACCCCAGCCTGGGTGCAGCCCCCTTGCAATGTAACTTGGAGCTCATCCAATCATTAGAAGCAATCTCTTCTCCATCTCATGAAGCTGGGCCAGTAGAATCCAGCAGAGGTGATATTGGGTCAATTCTGAGCTTAGGCCTCCAGAGACCTGCATGGATGGGTCCTGGATGCTGCCTTGAAAACTAGCCCAAGCTAGCTTGCTGGATGATGACAGACAATGTGGAAGAGAGACCAGCCGACCTGGTCAAGGCCATTCTAGACCAGCGGAAAGCCAGCCAACCCCCAAAGACATGTGCCTGTGGTGTGATATAGCATGATTTTATTTCGCCTGGCTAATATCCAGCCAAGATCCACAGAGCTGCCTACCCAAGCCACAGCTGATCATAGACATACCAATGAGCTGAGCTAGGACCAGAAGAGCTGCTCAGCTGACCGATGAGCAATAATACATGCTTATTGTGTTAAACACTGAATTTTAGGGTGATTTGTAATGCAGCAATTAAGCGAATATAACACCTATCCCTGAGCCTCTCTTCTTCCCCTTCACTCCACTGAGCCAGGCCACAGGATGCATGTCAGCCTCGGTTTCCCTGCCTTGAACTCCAGTTCCTTACCAGGACTACAGACTTGCCCTCAACCCCAGTGTGCTTATACTGGGTCCTAGGAGATTGCCTAATTCTAATCAGCTCCCTGAAACATTTTTTTCCCTTCGTACAATGCCCAGGCAGGAGTAGGGTCCTACTGGATCTGTCACCAGCCCCTTGACGCATTGTCCTTGTCCCTTTCTGTTATCTTCCTGCTTCTGTGTGTGATCCACTGACTGGCTCGCACTTCCTGCTCCTCAAGGACATGTTTTATTGAAATTCCTGCACGCTGATCCTGCCCAAAGTCTGACACCAGTAATTCAAAAGCACTGGACCATTCAATGGAGCTCAGATTGACTCCTGAAGGAACTGGTCCATCCGAACGCTCCAGAAGACACCCTCCCAGCTCAAGAGCCCTTGTGAATGAGTAAACGCTTCTTTAATCAACACTGCTGAGCCTGAGAGGGGGCTGATACCCACCTGGGAGGCGTCTTGGGGAAAAACTGCATCGAAGGCAAACATCTTTGGAGGAACCTGGTTGCCTCTCTTTTGGAAGGCATTTTGACCTCCACAAGTCAGGGGATCGTACAAGGTGATCTGCTTCTTCCGTGGGTCCACCTTTAAGAAAGAGCTGGATTCTGAGGTATCTCGAGCCAAGGTGGAACAGATGCGAAGCATGACTTTCACCTGTTAAGAAAAGATGGGGAACAGCATGGATGAAGACAGCTGGGTGTTTTACGAAGGAGCACCCTTGTATACTCTGCGATATAAGTGCACATGGCAGCACTGAACTTTCTCAGGATAAATTATGAGGAAATGCACAGTGAATTAGCGACATCATCCTGGCTGGGTCATGGGAAAACTGATTTATTTATAATTACCAGGTAGAATATTTTGAAATGCCCATTACTTCAATATGGAGCTGGGACATCATGTTCTTTGTCTTCCTATTAATATAAATTGAATATTAACTGTGCCCTCGTGGCCCAATTACGCAGATGAAAAGGTAGTCTGGACTGCCAAACTATAGGGGCTGGTGCAGTTTCCTTGAAGCTCACAGATCAGTAAACCATGCACATAGAAGTTAGCTCTGTAATTTGCTCCTTGGCTCAGCTCATCACGACTCTGGGAGACAAAAATCCACAGTTATTAGTGTCATCATTAAAGAACCGTGAAATGGCCTGCTTTTAATGGCCAGCATTCGAAATGTGTTCCAAGGGGCAACAGTGATAAAAGACTGGTCTGCAACGTGTTATTTGGGATCCCATTAAGTGAGTGCAGAGAAGTTGTCATTTCAGAGAATGGAAGTGCATCGCTGGAGGGAGCAGGAGGCGCGGCCCTTTCACCCACTTTCTGAGTGACTGAACACTGAGCACCTCTGGTGCCCGCCACCAACCCGTCCCGCTGCTGCAGGCAAGTGAGGTGCTGATGGAAATGCAGTTTGCCTTGGGGTCCTCAGGTGAACAGAAATCAGGCTGAGGCCTCACACGGGTCTGGAAGCTACAGTCCTGGGAAAAGGGACAGCATTTGCTCTAACTGGCTCTCTATTTCTGTGTTGTGAGCTCAGTTCAACAAATGATGGGCACTTTGAGCACCTACTATGTGCCGGGCACTGTGCTAGGCTTGGGGGATGCAAAGATATGTAATGCACAGAGCGGCAGGACAGACACAGATATGGGTAATTTTAGTAATATATGGAAATTCGGAAGGTATGCACAAGGATTATTTCTCTGTTCCTCTCTGTGCCTTGTCCTCCTTGTCTCATTAGCTGTCAGGTCTGATGAAATCTCTGTCACGCAATTTTGGGGAGGAGGGGTGGTTGTACATTTTTAAATAAAATATTTTCAACATATAGAAATGCTCAGAGAATCATATATGTTGTGCAAGACAGAGATCCTCCTGCCGACCTCGGCTCTCTCTGCTGAGCCATGAGGACTCATGTGCAGCATGCAAAGCTGAAGGTAAAGAATTCCAAGGGCACTGGGTCCCCAGGTGTCCTGCACTGTGTCCCCGCTAACTTAAGAACAGAACTCCGCGGAGATCCAGAAGCCGGTGTCCTGGTGGAAGGAGCCCGAGGGTGGGATGCGCACCACCTCTCAGGGCTTAGATCTTGCTTCTTCCACTGTGAGGTCATAGAATGATCCCTGCCATTTTCTCTCGTACGCCAGGCCGGTGCTGTCATCTACACGATCTCACTGAATCCTCCCCGTGCTCCAGCGTGTAGGTATGCCTGTCCGGATTTTACTCATGAGAAAATGATGTTATGTAACTTGCCCCACATCACTGAACCTGTGGGAGGAAGGCTGGACTTGGATCCCACCTCCAACGCCTGCGCTTTTTCCATCATGCCGGCTGCTGCCTCCCACAAACAGTCACACTTCACAGAGCCCCGTTTCCTCACCTGTACAGTAGGAATAATGATGCCCGCCATATGGGCGGCTGTGCAAATTCAATGAATGGGCATGTAAAGTGCTGAACATGGCCCAGGCTTGTCTTGAACTCCCACCTCTGCCTCCCAAAGCACTGGGATTACAGGCATGGGTGCCACGCCCAGCCTCAAGCCTTACCATTAATGCTGTGACAGGAAAATGATAGGCTATCATGATCCAGGAGGAGGCAAGTCAAGAGAGGAGGGAGGAAGAGGTATAGGAATTGAATGCCCACCACGTGGGCAGAGGTGGGAGTTCAAGACAAGCCTGAGCAACATGGCGAGACCCCATCTCTACAAAAAGTTAATTAAAAAAAAATAGCCAGGTGTGATGGTGCACACTCACAGGTACCAGCTACTCGGGAGGTTGAGGTAGCAGGGTCACTGGAGCTCAGGAGTTCCAGGTTCCAGTGAGCTATGGCCACGCAACTGCACTCCAGCCTGGGTGACAGAGTGAGACCTTGTCTCTTAAAAACAAAACAAAATGGCCGGGCGCAGTGGCTCATGCCTATAATCCCAGCACTTTGGGAGGCCAAGGTGGTCAGATCATGAGGTCAGGAGATCAAGACCATCCTGGCTAACACGGTAAAACCCCATCTCTACTAAAAATACAAAAAATTAGCTGGGCGTGGTGGCAGGCACCTGTAGTCCCATCTACTGGGGAGGCTGAGGCAGGAGAAGGGCTTGAACCTGGGAGGCAGAGTTTGCAGTGAGCTGAGATCTCGCCACTGCACTCCAGCCTGGGCGACAGAGCGAGACTCCATCTCAAAAAAAAAAAAAAAAGCCTATAATCCCAGCACTTTGGGAGGCCGAAGCGGGCAGATCACCTGAGGTCAGGAGTTCGAGACCAGCCTGACCAATATGGAGAAACCCCGTCTCTATGGGCATGGTGGCACATGCCTGTAATCCCAGCTACTCAGGAGGCTGAGGCAGGAGAATCGCTTGAACCCAGGAGGCAGAGTTGTGGTGAGTCGAGATTGCGCCATTGCACTCCAGCCTGGGCAACAAGAGCAAAACTCCATCTCAAAACAAAACATGATAAGGTTTTAAAACTCCTTGCCCTGGACTCTGCATAGCGTGAATCACAAACAGGATACTGTGGGGGATTCCCGACAGGCAGGGCTGGTTATTAAGCACTGGGCCCAACAAGGCTCCTCTTAGTAAAACACAGTCAAATCTCACACAGCCGCTGCGTACGGGACAGTAACCACTAGGTGTATCTGCATTCCACTCTGGCAATTTTCTTGTTCACCGTGACTTTCTAAGGTCTGATTTCAGTTCCATTCATTCCTACAGATCTGCCCCAGTTACACAGCATGTGTGCTACGAGCGTGTATTCAAATCGCAACTTGTGGAAGGTCTGTGGGACCTTCAGGCTTTCTGTAGGCAAATCTCCTAGCCCAGCCCCTGAGCATGCAAGTCAAGGATGATGCAATGCCAGGCGGAGCTGATGGAGCACATGGCCCACTGCTTTTCTATTTCACAATTTTGCATGCAATTTCTGGGTAGCTAGAGGTGCTGAATGTAAAATATGAGCTAAGCCAGGCGAGGGCTGACAAGGAGAAGCGGGAAAGAAGGGGCTGAATGAGTGAGTCATCGGTCCAGAAGGAATGCTCCTGCAGCTTAACAAAATCCCGAGCCCGCGGCTCATTTTCTGCAGAGAGGCTGAAGATCCCAGTTGCTGTTCTGGCCAAAGAGATACCCAGTTCTTTAAAAACCCATTGAGCTCCGAGCTGGGGGGAAGGCCACGCTCCATTCTTTTCTTTGCAATTCATCTAAATAAATGGACATTTTTTCCCTTTAAAGGAAGGAAATTGAGTTTTTCTGCTTCACCTCCTTTGTATCATTATTCCTTTAGTCCAGCACTCCACTTCCTGCTTAATCCGCTGTAATTAAAGTGCTTAGGAGATGCCACTTGCGATCAAGAAAGTCCCTCGGACTTCTTGCCAGGAGTTCTTGCTTTTGTCACTAACACCCTTAGGTTCTTGGCAACATCTCCTCCTGCCCCACCTCTCCCTGCCGCACTCCAGAGAGGGTCCGGGCAGCTGTTAACATGCACGGCCTTCTCCCCAGCTCTCGGGGTCAAAGGGACAGTCACTATTTCACTCCCAAGCATAAACCGGCAGGGAATGGGATCCAGAAAGCTAAAGGAACAGCCTGAGTGGTGGCCAGGATGGCTTGACACCTGGATTCAAGTAAGAAGAGACTGGAATTTCCTGCACCCAAGTCCTCACTGGTGGGAACCCCACTGTGCCCTGTTTGTTTAATTATTCCGTGGATGGAGCGGCACAACCGTTGCTTTGGGCAGCAGTTGTCTTTATGTCCTGCTGATTAATCAGTTCAGAACATAATCGTTCTGGATGGCATTGCGGGATTGAGGGAGAAAGGAACTGTGAGACACTCACCGAAAGAGGCCGAGCCTCACTCTCAAACTACACGGACTCTCTATCAACATGGAGGCGATCGCTGCCACACAGCCTGATTGGAGGCTAACGAGGAGCGGCCCTGTCATCACTCGCCGTGACCGCTACACGTGATCACGGCGGACAGATACTCCTGCTTTTCCCTCATCACAGAGCGCAGCCACATGTGCACACCCAGGAGGCTCTTCATGGCCTGTTTCTCCACCCAGAAGCTGTCCGGCTAGAGGTTTTCTGCAGACTCTAGGGCTCAGGAGGGCTACAGGCAAATGTGACCACGGGAAGGATCCCTCAGCAATGAGAAGAAGACTGCAGATGGTGAGAAGGTGGCAGGAGCAAGGGAGAGCTCCATCTGTCCTTCTCATGCGCGAGCTTTGTTTCAACTCATTTTGTGGATACCCGCAACGAAGGCTCTCCACAGACACACAGGAACCTGAGTCTTGGCCACAATACGTGCCCAGTAAGAGTGTGCAAATGATGATAAATAGTTTTTACCCCTACAAGATTCTAGGCTACGGAGTTAAATTCACCACTGGCCTCTTCTGACCCCTCATCATCTCTATCTGAACTCCCTTTACACGGAATTTTGAGTTCACGGGTTCTCGAGAATCAGCTCAGTAGAAACTGGTCAAGGTGCAGATGGAGGAACCTAACCAGGAACACCATCTGACATCATTTCTGTCTCAATCCCAGCAGTGTTAGAATCCTCTCTAAGCCTTCCACATCTAGTCTTCAGTTCCCCCCAAAAAAGGCTGGAACTCGTTCTCCAAGGTCAATCAGCAGCGAATAAGACAGGGTGATCAACGGGAAGAATGGTGGGAAAAGCAGAAAAAGTAAGATTGCCAGAAGGGATTCTAAAAGCCAAGGGTTCACTGAATGAGACACTCAGCACAGCCAAACTAGGGAGCTGACCAGCACCAAGCCCGGCGCAGGGTCCTGCTTCCCCTCCGCCGAGGAGGGTGGCAGGGACGGCCGTGCTGGGACCGCTCCGGGAGTGTGAGTCGTGGAAGCGTGGATCATGCTCTCTCTCAGCCTCATGTGGGAGAGAGCCAGTGTGTGGGTAAAAGACTGAGCTGAGAGTGCCAGTCACTCCCGAGGAGAGCCGAGGGCAGAAGTGCAAGGCAGCGCCGTGCTGTCCTGGGTACGCACCAGAAGCCCTTCCTGGTTTCCACATGTGTTTGGATGGGATTCAGCTGTAGAGAGAAAAACTTGGAGGGTCCATTGTATCTCCCTGTGTACAGTTACAGGGCGTGTGGGCACTGCAGTGAGGCAGGAGCAGAGACTGGGTTCTGACCCAAATGTCACCACCATTGAGTGACTGTGTGACCTGAGGTATGGGCTTTGCCTTCCTTACCCCTTAAAGCGGGCCTGTCGTGTGAAGAACCAAAAAGATAACAATATACTATAAAGCCGCATACAGATGTAAAGTATTTTTAACTTTCAAGAGAGAAAGAAAGAGGCCGGGCACGGTGTCTCATGCCTGTAATCCCAATACTTTGGGAAGTTGAGGTGGGAGGATTGCGTGAGCCCAGGAGTTCAAGCCTAGGCAGTATAGTGAGACTTTGTCTCTACAAAAAAAATGTTTACATTAGCAGAGCTTGGTGGCTCACGCCTGTAATCCCAACACTTTGGAGGCTGAGGTGAAAGGATCGCTTGAGCCTGGGAGGTAGAAGCTGTAGTGAGCTGAGATCGTGCCACGGCACTCCAGCCTGGGCGACAGGGCCAGACCCCATCTCAAAAATAAAAAAATAAGAAGTGCGGTGGCTCAAGCCTGTAATCCCAGCACTTTGGGAGGCCGAGACGGGTGGATCACGAGGTCAGGAGATCAAGACCATCCTGGCTAACACGGTGAAACCCCGTCTCTACTAAAAATACAAAAAACTAGCAGGGCGAGGTGGCGGGCGCGTGTAGTCCCAGCTACTCAGGAGGCTGAGGCAGGAGAATGGCGTAAACCCGGGAGGTGGAGCTTGCAGTGAGCTGAGATCCGGCCCCTACACTCCAGCCTGGGCGACTGAGCAAGAAGAGGAGGGGACAGGAAGGGAGGGGAAGGGAGGGGAGGGGAGGAAAGAGGAGGGAAAGAATGTTGGTTTCATTCTGCAAATTACCTGATATAAAATAGACTTTCCGCATCACATTCACAGCAGAAGTCTTTCTCCTAGTTAAATGTTAAAATTAATGTTAAAAATTAAGGCAACAATTCTCATGAATATAAGGCAAGACAGACAAAGAACAAGTACTTTCCCTCCCTCCTTCTCTGACCAAAATTGAAGAATATATGGCCTGCTTACATTTTTTGTAAAGGTGACTAATCCATGCAAAACGTGATCTGAGCATCTAAAAGCTAAATGTGATATTGCACACATGTGATTCCCATCTCTTCTGTCCTGATCAAGCAATGCAGGGGAGGTGTTCTCCCTCCTGCTTCGGGTACATTAGTCACTTCAGGAAAATTCCCAACCATTTTAAGTAAGATGATTGGAGAAACAGGACACCTAAACAGTGTACGCTTCTCCACATAGATTCTTCTTAACACTATGCTTTTTTGTTTTTGTTTTTGTTTTTTTTTTTTTGAGACTGAATCTTGCTCTATCGCCCAGGCTGGAGTGCAGTGGTATGATCTCAGCTAACTGCAACCTCCACCTCCCAGGTGATTCTCATGCCTCAGCCTCCCGAGTAGCTGGGATTACAGGTGTGCCCCACCACACCCACCTAATTTTTTGTGTTTTTAGTAGAGACAGGGTTTCGCCATGTTGGCCAGGCTGGTCTTGAACTCCTGACCTCAGGTGATCTGCCCGCCTCTGCCTCCCAAAGTGCTGGGATTACAGGTGTCAGCCACCGCACCTGGCCCACGCTTTTCTGCTCTACCAAGAAATGTAAGAAATGCAGCAACCCTCCCCATCCTTCCTTCTAGGCCATGACATTCTGAAATCATACAAGATTTCAATGAAGTGCTAGTTTCTAAAAACACACTGCGAGAGATTAAGGGTGCAATTTTCCAGCCGTTATTTAAAGAGTCCTTTTTAAAATATATATATATATATATAACATAAGGTTCTATTGCTAGCCCATCAGCGGCACATGGGACTCTGTAAGTATGACTGCTTTCCCTTTTTAATTTACCCAATGTGCCTGCTTAATTTGACAGGAGAGATGGGTAACAATGTTAAAGTAAATTAAAACCAGGTTTTGGGTGGCTGGCAAGATGGCCAAATAGGAAGAGTTTGGGTCTGCAGCTCCCAGCGAGATCAATGCAGAAGGTGGGTGATTTCTGCATTTCCAACTGGGGTATTCATCTCATTGGGACTGGCTAGACAGTGGGTGTAGCCCATGGAGGGTGAGCAGAGGCAGGGTGGGGCGTCACCTCACCCGGGAAGTACAAGGGGTCAGGGACCTCCCTCCCCTACCCAAGGGAAGCCTTGAGAGACTGTGCCATAAGGAATAGTGCACTCCAGCCCAGATACCGTGCTTTTCCCATGGTCTTTGCAACCTGCAGACCAGGAGGTTCCCTCGGGTGCCTATGCCACCAGGGCCCTGGGTTTCAAGCACAAAACTGGGCAGCTATTTGGGCAGACACCGAGCTAGCTGCAGGGCAGACACCGAGCTAGCTGCAGGAGTATTTTTTCCATACCCCAGTGGCACCCAGAATGCCAGCAGGACAGAACTGTTCACTCCCCCAGAAAGGGGGCTGAAGTCAGGGAGCCAAGTGGCCCGGCTCAGCGGATCCCACCCCCATGGAGCCCAGCAAGCTCAGATCCACTGGCTTGAAATTCTCGCTGCCAGCACAGCAGTCTGAAGTCGACCTGGGATGCTTGAGCTTGGTAAGGGAAGGAGTATCCACTATTACTGAGGCTTGAGTAGGCGATTTTCCCCTCACAGTGTAAACAAAGCCGCCAGGAAGTTCAAACCACAGCTAGGCAAAGCCGCTGTAGCCAGACTGCCTCTATAAATTGCTACTCTCTAGACAGGGCATCTCTGAAAGAAAGACAGCAGCCCCAGTCAGGGGCTTATAGATAAAACTCCCATCTCCCTGGGACAGAGTACTTGGGGGAAGGGGCAGCTGTGGGTGCAGCTTCAGTAGACTTAAACATTCCTGCCTGCCAGTTCTGAAGATAGCAGCGGATCTCCCAACACAGTGCTCGAGCTCTGCTAAGGATCAGACTGCCTCCTGAAGTGGGTCCCTGACCCCTGTGCCTCCTGACTGGGAGACACCTCCCTGCATGGGTCAACAGACACCTCATACAGGAGAGCTCCAGCTGGCATCTGGCAGGTGCTCCTCTGGGACGAAGCTTCAGAGGAAGGAACAGGCAGCAATCTTTGCTGTTCTGCAGCCTCCACTGGTGATATCCAGGCAAACCGTCTGGAGCAAACTCCAGCAAACCTGTGGCAGAGGGGCCTGACTGTTAGAAGGAAAACTAACAAACAAAAAGGAATAGCATCAACATCAACAAAAAGGATGTGCTCACAAAAACCCCATCCGAAGGTCAACAACATCAAAGACCAAAGGTAGATAAATCCAGGAAGATGAGGAAAAACCATCACAAAAAGGCTGAAAATTCCAAAAACCAGAATGCCTCTTCTCCTCCAAAGGATTACAACTCCTCACTAGCAAGGGAACAAAGCTTGACAGAGAATGAGTTTGACGAATTGACAGAAGTAGGCTTCAGAAGATGGGTAATAACAAACTTCCCCAAGCTAAAGGAGCTTGTTCTAACCCAATGCAAGGAAGCTAAGAACCTTGAAAAAAGGTTAGAGGAATTGCTAACTAGAATACCCAGTTTAGAGAAAAACATAAATGACCTGGTGGAGCTGAGAAACACAGCACGAGAACTTCGTAAAGCATACACAAGTATCAATAGCCAAATCGATCAAGCAGAAGGATATCAAAAATTGAAGATCAACTTAATGAAATAAAGCATGAAGACAAGATTAGAGAAAAAAGAATGAAAAGGAACAAACAAAGCCTCTAAGAAATATGGGACTATGTGAAAAGACCAAACCTGTGTTTGATTGGTGGACCTGAAAGTAACAGGGAGAATGGAACCAAGTTGGAAAACACTCTTCAGGTTATTATCCAGGAGAACTTCCCCAACCTAGCAAGACAGGCCAACATTCAAATTCAGGAAACATAGAGAGCCCCACAAAGCTACTCCTTGAGAAGAGCAACCCCAAGACACATAATCATCAGATTCACCAAGGTTGAAATGAAGGAAAAAATGTTAAGTGCAGCCAGAGAGTAAGGTCGGGTTACCCACAAAGGGAAGCTCAACAGACTAACAGCGGATCTCTCTGCAGAATCCCTACAAGCCAGAAGAGAGTGGGGGCCAATAGTCAACATTCTTAAAGAATTTTCAACCCGGAATTTCATATCTAGCCAAACTAAGCTTCATACGCGAAGGAGAAACAAAATCCTTTACAGACAAGCAAATGCTGAGAGATTTTGTCACCACTAGGCCTGCCTTACAGGAGCTCCTGAAGGAAGCCCTAAATATGGAAAGGAAAAACCGTTACTAGTCACTGCAAAAACATACCAAATTGTAAAGACCATTGACACCATGAAGAAACTGCTAACGGGCAAAATAACCAGCTAGCATCATGATGACAGGATCAAATTCACACATAACAATAATAAGCTTAAATGTAAATGGGCTAAATGCCCTGATTAAAAGATACAGACTGGCAAATTGGATAAAGAGTCAAGACCCATCATTGTGCTGTATTCAGTAGACCCATCTCATGTGCAAAGACACACATAGGCTCAAAATAAAGGGATGGAGGAAGATTTACCAAGCAAATGAAAAAAAAAAAAAAAAGCAGGGATTGCAATCCTAGTCTCTGATAAAACAGACTTCAAACCAACAAAGATCAAAACAGACAAAAAAGGGCATTACATAATGGTAAAGGAATCAATGCAACAAGTAGAGCTAACTATCCTAAATATATATGTGCCCAACACAGGAGCACCCAGATTCGTAAAGCAAGTTCTTAGAGACCTACAAAGAGACTTAGACTCCCACACAATAATAATGGGAGACTTTAACACCCCACTCTCAATATTAGAGCAACAAGACAGAAAATTAACAAGGATATTCAGGACTTGAACTCGGCTCTGGACCAAGCAGACCTAATAGACATCTACAGAACTATCCACCCCAAATCAACAGAATATATGTTCTTCTCAGTGTGACACAGCACTTATTCTGAAATTGACCACATAGTTGGAAGTTAATGCAAAAGAATGGAAATCATAACAAACAGTCTCTCAGACCACAGTGCAATCAAATTGAACTCAAGATTAAGAAACTCACTCAAAACTGCACAACTACATGGAAACTGAACAACCTGCTTCTGAATGACTACTGGGTAAATAACAAAATTAAGGCAGAAATAAATAAGTTCCTTGAAACCAGTGAGCACAAAGACACAAGGTGCCAGAATCTCTGGGACATAGCTAAAGCAGTGTTTAGGGGGAAATTTATAGCACTCAATGCCCACAGGAGAAAGCAGGAAAGATCTAAAATCAACACCCTAACATCACAATTAAAAGGACTAGAGAAGCAAGAGCAAACAGATTCAAATGTTAGCAGAAGACAAGAAATAACTAAGATCAGAGCAGAACTGAAGGAGATAGAGACAAAAAAACCCTTAAAAAAAAAATCAATGAATCCAGGAGCCAGTTTATTGAAAAGATTATCAAAAGAGATAGACCGCCAGCTGGACTAACAAAGAAGAAAAGAGAGAAGAACCAAATAGACACAATAAAAAATGATAAAGGGGATATCACCAGTGATCTCACAGAAATACAAACTACCATCAGAGAATACTATAAACACCTCTATGCAAATAAATTAGAAAATCTAGAAGGAATGGATAAATTCCTGGACACATACACCCTCCCAAGACTAAACCAGGAAGAAGTTGAATCCCTGAATAGACCAATAGCTAGGTCTGAAATTGAGGCAGTAATTAATAGCCTACCATCCGAAAAAAGCCCAGAACCGGACAGATTCACAGCCGAATTCTACCAGAGGTACAAAGAGTAGCTGGTACCAATCCTTCTGAAACTATTCCAAACAATAGAAAAAGAGGGACTGCTCCCTAATCCATTTTATGAGGCCAGCATCATCTTGATACCAAAACCTGGCAGAGACACAACAAAAAAAGAAAATTTCAGGCCCATATCCCTGATGAACATCGATGCAAAAATCCTTAATAAAATACTGGCAAACTGAATCCAGCAGCACATCAAAAAGCTTATCCACCACAATCAGCTTGGCTTCATTCCTGGGATGCCAGGCTGGTTCAACATACACAAATCAATAAATGTAATCCATCACATAAAGAGAATCAATGACAAAAACCACACGATTATCTCAATAGACGCAGAAAAGGCCTTCGATAAAATTCAACACCTCTTCATGCTAAAAACTCTCAATAAACTAGGTTTCTCTAAATAATAAGAGCTATTTATGACAAATACACAGCCAGTATCATACTGAATGGACAAAATCTGGAAGCATTTCCTTTGAAAACAGGCACAAGACAAGGATGCCCTCTCTCACCACTCCTCTTCAATATAGTGTTGGAAGTTCTGGCCAGGCCAATTAGGCATGAGAAAGAAATAAAGAGTATTCAAATAGGAAAAGAGGAAGTCAAATTGTCTCTATTTGCAGATGACATGATTGTATATTTAGAAAACCCCATCCTCTCAGCCCAAAATCTCCTTAAGCTGGTAAGCAACAAGTCTCAGGAAACAAAATCAATGTGCAAAAATCACAAGCATTCTTATACACCAATAACAAACAGAGAGCCAAATCATGAGTGAACTCCCATTCACAATTGCTACAAAGAGAATAAAATGCCTAGGAATATAACTTACAAGGGATGTGAAGGACCTCTTCAAGGAGAACTACAAACCACTGCTCAAGGAAATAAGAAAGGACACAAACAAATGGAAAAACGTTCCATGCTCTTGGGTAGGAAGAATCAATATCGTGAAAATGGCCATACTGCCCAAAGTAATTTACAGATTCAATACTATTCTCATCAAGCTACTGTTGATTTTCTTCACAGAATTAGAAAAAAACTACCTTAAATTTCATATGGAACCAAAAAAGAGCCTGTATAGCCAAAACAATCCTAAGCAAAAAGAACAAAGCTGGAGTCATCATGCTACCTGACTTGAAACCATACTACAAGGCTACAGTAACCAAAACAGCATGGTACTGATACCAAAACAGACCAATGGAACAGAACAGAGGCCTCAGAAATAACACCACACATCTACAACCATCTGATCTTTGACAAACCTGACAAAAACAAGAAATGGGGAAAGGATTCCCTATTTAATAAATGTTGTTGGGAAAACTGGCTAGCCATATGCAGAAAACTGAAACTGGACTCCTTCCTTACATCTTATATAAAAATTAACTCAAGATGGATTTAAGACTTAAACGTAAGACCTAAAACCATAAAAACCCAAGAAGAAAATCTAGGCAATACCATTCAGGACATAGACATGGTCAAAGACTTCATGACTAAAACACGAAAAGCAATGGCAACAAAAGCCAAAATTGATAAGTGAGATCTAATAAAACTGAAGAGCTTCTGCAGAACAAAAGAAATTATCATCAGAGTGAACAGGCGACCTACAGAATGGGAGAAAATTTTTGCAATCTATCCATCTGACAAAGGGCTAATATCCAGAATCTACAAAGAACTTAAACAAAATTACAAGAAAAAAACAGCCCATCAAAAAGTGGGCAAAGGACACAAACAGACACTTCTCAAAAGAAAATATTTATGTGGGCAACAAACATGAAAAAAATCTCATCATCACTGGTCATTAGAGAAATGGAAATCAAAACCACAATAAGATACCATCTCATGCCAGTTAGAATGGCGATCATTAAAAAGTCAGGAAACAACAGATGCTGGAGAGGATGTGGAGAAATAGGAATGCTTTTACACTGTTGGTGGGAGTGTAAATTAGTTCAACCATTGTGGAAGACAGTGTGGTGATTCCTCAAGGATCCAGAACCAGAAATATCATTTGACTCAGCAATCCCATTACTGGGTATATACCCAAAGGATTGTAAATCATTCTACTATAAAGACACATGCACATGTATGTTTACTGCAGCACTGTTCACAATAGCAAAGACTTGGAACGAACCCAAATGCCCATCAATGATAGACTGGATAAAGAAAATGTGGCACATATACACCACGGAACACTATGCAGCCATAAAAAAGGATGAGTTCATGTCCTTTGCAGGGACATGGATGAAGCTGGAAACCATCGTTCTCAGCAAACTAACACATGAACAGAAAACCAAACACTGCATGTTCTCACTCATAAGTGGGAGTTGAACAATGAGAACACATAGACACAGGGAGGTGAACATCACACACCGGGGCCTTTCGGGGGGTGGGAGGCTAGGGGAGGGATAACATTATAAGAAATACCTAATGTAGATGACGGGTCGATAGGTGCAACTAACCACCATGACATGTGTATACCTATGTAACAAACTTGCACATTCTGCACATGTATCCCAGAACTTAAAGTATAATAATAATAATTTTAAAAAACACAGATTTTATAAAAGGAAAAGGTATGAATATTTTTATGGTAAAATTTGTATAAATGATCTAAAATTACTTCTTCCAAAGGAAGATCTTTTTGATTCCATATGACTGAAAGGTTCCAGAACTTTTTTGAGAGATCAAAGGAGTCATATTCCAGATGGCAATGATTGTAGAGGTCTCACATAACTCCAATGCCAGGAAATACAGGGGACAACCAAGAAGGCTGTGATCCCTCAATTCAGAGGGAGCTTTTAAACGTATTTTACAAAGCCATTGCTCCATCAACCCATAGTTACCATTACAGAATCACAGACGCATGCAAGGACCCCAGAGATTCTAAGCACTGTTCGGTTATGAGTTACAGAACAAAAGTAAATTGGCTTAAATTTCTTTGCCCAAACAAAACACAGAATAATAATCCTGCATGACACATTCAAAGATCAAGGGGCTTTATTCACCTGGAGAAAGTCCAGAGCCACAAGATTCCACTCTGAGTTTGGGGGAGGGAGGGAAGATGAGGGGGCTGAGGTACCCTCCAAGTCTACTTTGAGGCAGCGACTGGTCCGTGTTGACCAAATCAATCAATCATCCATCAGCAACACCACCACAACTTCTTTACAAGTTTTACAAATCTTACAGTTTATAAAGACCTTTCTCATATCTTACTTCCATTTGGTTCCCCACAACTGCTTTGTTAAGGAAATATGATTATAATGATTATTACCATGTTTCCTATTTTGAGGCTACAGAGATTGGTTTGCTGAAAGCCAACTGCCTGGCAAAGGGCCCTGGCCCCAGACTACTCTTCCCTCCATGAGCATCTTGGCTAGTAGCCAGAGTGGAGCCACCTCTCAGGAGACTAGGGTGGGCAGTGGGGCCTGGGCCTGCACCCTGGGCGGCTGGCTTCTCAGAGGTGCCACTGGGTGAGCCCCCATGGTGCCAGACAGCAAATAATGAGCAGCGATGCCATCAGAGAGGTAAGATTTACATTATTAAAAACTGGGCCGGGAAAGGTGACAAGTGGTGGCACAATAAAGCTAAGTGTGAGGGAGCATGTGCAGGATGGGAGAATGGAGCCCGGTAATGAGATGTACTCAATAAAGAAGTGCTTCGGGGAGTGGAGGGGGAAGGAAATTCCCTAAAGCTCTTCATCAACACGCGTCTGTCACCAGGCAAGCCCAGCAAGGGACTGCGTGCTGGAGGGAGGGAGTTGAAAGCAAGGAAGAAAGCCCTTCCCTGTGAGGCACTGCTAATGGTCTGCAGGCTTAGGGGGCCAGGTCCCCCCACCAATTAGCATGCATGGGACAGGGTTGGCCAGGCTGCAAGGATGGAGACAGACACATATCAGGGGCTGGTCTGTCAGAAAGGATTGGGACTCTGACAGTGGCCTAGTTAGAAGAGGCCCCATCCTTAGCTTGTGGTATTAGTGAACTTATTTTAAATGGATGAGAGGGTGTAAAGATGCGTCCAGAGACAGGCGTTCTCAGGTGTGAATGAAGTGGGATATGGGATTCTGAGGCCTGCCTGGTGACCCACTCCGATCTCAGTGACACACGCTGTCAGAACGTCCCATTTGCGACTTACATGGCACATGGCCTGGAGCCTGGGGGCACAGGCTCTGGGGACAGGGGGCCTGGGTTTGAGTGCTGGCTGTGCATTGATTGGTGTGTGCCCATGCCCGAGCGTTTAACCTCCTCTGTCCACATCTATAAATCGGCCATAATAACAGCACTGGCCTAGCAGGGTGACTGTGATCATTAAAAGAGCAAATGCCCATAACATCCCTTTCCACAATGCCAGTGACATAGTGAGTGCTCAATAAATATTAGCTATTATTACTCTTTACTGAGGCTACCGGAAAGACCACGAACTTTGAAGGCAGAGAGATCCTGGCTCTTGGTCGCTGTGCAACCATGAATATATTATTTTAACATAGTTTCCTCTATAGTAACATGGAGATAATAACGCCTATCTTGAAGGACTTACAGCCAATAATTATCCTAAGCACTTGGCACAAAGTATGTCCTCAATAAATAATAATCACCATCATATTGAACCCACACCCATGAGAGTGCCATAAGAGCCATTCCTCACTGCTTCCCTGAATCTCCCTTTAACCACCTCTGACCTAGGAGTTCAAGAGACCTAATCATTAGGTTCTGAACCATCCTACAGTCACCAAGCTGAGGCAGACATCACATTTGCCCAAGGTCATCCAATTTTTTTTTTTTTTTTTTGATACAGGGTCTCACTGTCACCCAGGCTGGAGTGCACTGCTGTGAGCTCTGCTTACTGCAACCTCTGCCTCCCAGGCTCAAGTGATCCTCCCACTTCAGCCTCCCAAGTAGCTGGGATGACATGTGCATACAACCACACCCAGCTAATTTTTTTTTTTTTTTTTTTTTTTTGAGACGGAGTCTCGCTCTGTCGCCCGGGCTGGAGTGCAGTGGCCGGATCTCAGCTCACTGCAAGCTCCGCCTCCCAGGTTTACACCATTCTCCTGCCTCAGCCTCCCGAGTAGCTGGGACTACAGGCACCTGCCACCTCGCCCGGCTAGTTTTTGGTTTTTCTTGTATTTTTTAGTAGAGACAGGGTTTCACCGTGTTAGCCAGGATGGTCTCGATCTCCTGACCTCGTGATCCGCCCATCTCAGCCTCCCAAAGTGCTGGGATTACAGACACCCAGCTAATTTTTAAATTTCTTATACACACAGGGTTTCTCCATGTTGTCCAGGCTGGTCTCGAACTCCTGGACTCAAGTGATCCTCCCTTGGACTCTCAGAGTGCTAGGATTACAGGCCTGAGCCACTGTGCCCGGCCTGGACACCCAATTTTTATAGATGCGGGTTACACTAAGGTCTTTCAACTTCCACCATGCTCTTTTGCCTGATTTTTGGTAAACACTGGGTGAGTGACAACTGGGATTTTTCTGAATACTTGATAGAAAAACTACTGTGAGTAGACATGGTAAATATCCATTTGAAAGATAAAATATTTAATAGCACAGAAGGAATTTTTGAGAAAGCAGCAGTGGACGCTCCTTAATTAGAATGTTTTCAGATGTGTTCAGTTTGAATTTTGGCACTTACTGTCAATAAGGGGCCCATTTCCCACTAAAGCTCACTCATGTGTTCCGACTGTCGTTAAATAGCGAACAGTCAAGGATGCTGTGTCTGCAGACACAGCCTCGTCTGTCACCACAGAGATGCTGTTTGGCTTGGAGAACAACAGGACCCAGGGAAAGTTGCTTTTCTTCTCTGCAGCTCACTTCATGATCAACATGAAAACCTGAGCTTGCTAACATGGCACCCGATTTAGTGTCTTCTGTACCTCCTTGCCACATTCTCTCCACTTCTGAGAATTTCAATATCCCACTGCTTCTGGCCTTTCACCCAGATCAGTAACGTCCAGAACTCTGAAAAGAAGTAACTCAGTCTGGTGTCTGCCCAGAAATACCAGCTACCAGATCCACCGTGGAGTTCGGCAAAGCACCATCATCAACAACCTAGCTATCCAAAGCAAAGAGGCAATGACCACGCTCGCCTAATAATTAGGTATACTGGATGTCTTTCTGGCGTTGTTCCCCAGACTCCATTTTCTTTATCAAACTGTCTGAGGAAAACGGTCTGTGCTGGCTCCCAAGTTCCATTAAATGTGTGCAGCTCCCATGAGATGATAATTGTGCTCCTGGCAGTGGCACATACAGGGGAGACCTGCAGAAGGGGCTGGGGTGACAGCATTAGTCCGCTTCTCAGTGCTGCCTCGGGACAGATGGCAGGCACGCAAGTACAGACCGCATTCAGCTCATCATTAAGGCCTTGCCAGCCTGCGAGATCACAGCCCGGTGGTGAAAAGAAGGCGTCCTTCTCCAGGCCCACTGCGGAGGCTGGGAAGCCTTTTCTAGAATACCCATGGGCAGTGGCTATTTCTCCAGCCTGGGACTCTGCAGCCTTAGTCCCAGGAAGGAGAGGAAGGAAGAATATAAGAAACTAAGGGAATTGCCCTAGTAAGGAAAACCACTGAAGGGATCTTTTGGGTCAAGACGTGGAAATCTGGAACAGTCTTATCTAAAATGTAGGATGTTAGGTAAATTTAACTTTCATAAGAGCCTGACATATACTCAATGGATCACTGCACCAAACTTACGTTCTTGTAACTCCCCCACACTAAAAGAGGGAAGAAGAAGGAGTAAGGAGGAGGAACAGAGAAATAATGCCACTATCCCTGGGCCTTGGTACATCTTAGATATTTTCATTCTCATTCAACCAATAAATAAGAGCAAGAACGTCCAGTAACTGGCCGCAGTTACCCCAATTCTTTCCCCATCAGTTCTTCTAAAAGCCCCCTTTCCAAGGACCGCATCTGTTCGACTCCACTCAGCATGTGCTGAACACACAGTATGTGCAATGCCCTGTGCCAGCGAGGGGCAGGAAGGAGGCCCAGAGGATGGGGAACCAGTTGGGTTTATGCATAAAACAAAAGGGAGATGGTGGCATTTCCATGTAAGAGTTCTTTCAAGTTTTAGGTTTGGAATAAAAGCAACTTTAATTCTTGGCTTAGCTCCTATTAGTCCCAATCATCCTGCTGCCATCTTGTTGGAAGGATTGGAGGGCATCTGAGTGCAGGGGACAGCCTGGGAGAAGTGAAGGGTGGGTTGGTAAGAAGAGGGGCCCAGTGAAGCCCAGCTGGAGGAAAGGAGCAAACGCTAATGAGACGCTCCGCCACCTCCCGCCAGAGGCAAGCCACTGACTGCCCTCTAATCCCCTTCACCGCCTCTCCGCCTTGGCAGAGAAGTGCTTGCTGGCAGGGGGAGACTCAGAGCAGCAGGAGTTCAAAGCAGAATGGTAAGTTCTAATATGGAGGATCATTAGGAGGACGTGTTTTCTCTTTATTTTCTTCTTAAAATGTGTATATGGAAGATCAGATGGGGGTTAGAGAGGGAAGTACCAAGTAAATGTGAAAATTACCTAATCCAAGTCTGTTCCACTGTGCGTTTCATAAGCACTAAAAAAAGCCCCACCAAATTAAAGTATATGCCATATTCCAACAACGATAATCCCCTCTGCCTGAAAGGCTGGGGCTGTGGAGGAGGCTGAGCGGAGCGTTCCCTTGTTCCCTCTGTAGCTGAGGGGCTTGGAAACCTTTGATAAAAGGCACCTGATCAATAAGGCGGACTCCTGCCTTATTTGAGAACTTAAAGGCTTCCTAGCGCGCTGTGTCTGAAGGAAATGTCAGAAGCATTTATCATGTGCTGGGACGGATGGTTTGCAGCTGCCGCTTGCCAAACTATAGACGCTGACTTTGCTTCAGCCCTGCAAATACCCCCACCAGCCCCTTTCTCTTCATATGGGATCAGCTTTCCTCCAAGACCAGAATGAAGTTGGAGGTTTGATCACGGCTCTGTGGAACAGTCCCCACTACCGGGCACTGCAAGGTGGCCCCAGCCTGAAGCTTTGTTTCAGAGCTCTGGCTTACACAGGGCTGTCTGGTCTCGCCTTCAAGGTGAGACCATACACTACTCTTGTATTTCCAAAGAACTCAAGCTGCTGTTCCCTAACTGAGGCACTGTGCATACTTCATCTTGTTTGGACTCAGAAACCTCAGTCTAGACGAAACCACCCCAAGGGATACAGATGGGACAGAACAATGGCCGGCAGCTCTCCCGGACTCCTGGTCACTCCCCAAATGAGTCTAGAAGATAAGCAACCAGGTCAGATCCATTCCTTCCTTCATTAAGAATCTGTCAAGGACCCCTTAATCTGGGCCAGGTACCGTGCAAGGCTCTGGGGTTATAAAGAGCTTAAAAACCAGCTGCTGTCTTTGATGGGCTTACAGTTTATCAGGTGAGACAACAATAAAACCCCAGTATAACAGAGTGGTACAAAAGAGTTGTGTACTGGGGTTCAGTGAGGACCCAAATGAGGGAAGCATTTCCACGTGGGGCCAGGAAAGGTTCCATAAATATGTTCATGAATAAGATTCGGAAGAGGACACAATGTCAGCTGGGCACTCCAGGTGAGCGGGCAGTGTGGCCGAGCTGTAGGGGGCAGGCTGACTGGTGTCGTGGAACCTGCAAGTAGACATGGGGCTTGGGGCAAGGTGCTTCTGTGAGCCTCAGTTTCCTCATCTGTATGATGGGATGGCAGTAATGCCTCCCCCTGAGAGATGCTGTGATGAGGAGTAAACGAGATAAGGCAGGAGAAACAAAGAGCCCGGCACATGGGAAGGGCTCAGTGAGGACTGTTTGATGTTTTACTCTGACTGTAGTTTAGGGTAGAGGAGAAGTAAGAAATTTGGCTGGAAGAATAGAGGAATGACAAATTGTGGAGGGACTCCTTTTCCAAACTAAAAAGTCTGTACTTAACCCAGACAACAGAGGGCCACGGAGGGACAGAGAAGGAAAATAACTGGGTGATTACCACTGCTCTGTAATCACACAACTCCAGGTGTTAATCTCTCCATCTGGAAAATAATGCTAATAACACCACCAACTTTCTTCCAATTTGGAGTGTTATGAAGTGAAAGATGGGCCAGGTGGCTCATGCCTGTAATCCTAGCACTTTGGGAGGCCAGGGTAGGATGATTGCTGTAGGCCAGGAGTTTGAAATCAGCAACATAGCAAGACCCCAGCTCTATTTAAACACACACACACACACACACACACACACACACACACACACAGAGGTCATGGTGCTGTGTGCCTATAGTGCCAGCTACTTGGGAGGCTGAGGCAGGAGGAGCACCTCAACCTAGAAGTTTGAGGTTATAGTGAGCTATGATCACACACCACTGCACTCCAGTGTGACAGAGCCAGACCCTGTCTCTAAAAAAATTAAAAAACTAAAAAAATTTATTTTAAATGAAGTTAAAGATGAAAATGTTTGTGCAACTTGAGCTTCCACAGCGCAGCATTTTTAAATGTGTTGACTCTGTGTTCAATGAGTTTTCTGCAGGGATTGTGTAGATGACACAACTGTGTAGTTAAGAGCTGTATGCATGCTAGTAGCAGCCATGTGATTGACATGAAGGATAATGAATCAGTCAACCAACAAATGAATATTAAATGCTGATGAGTAATGCACTCTCCTTTACCTAGGACACCTAAGGATGACAATGTATTTGAATTCATGGAAAGAATCAGAGACAGATCTGTTTCGGAACTCTCGAGAAGAGAAAGCTTGTTTTACAGTAGTATACATAAATCCACAGGATGCAGGCCGCACTCCTCTAGCCATGGAACAGAACATACTGGAGGTAGCCAGGGAGCTGCCTGACAGAGAAACATCTTTTTTTTTCCCCTAGTGGAGTAGGAACGGCAGCCTTGGCTCCTCCATCCTCAGGATTAATTAGCTTACCGACTAGACAGACATTTCTCTGTCCGGCCTCTGACTCACACTCCAAGTCAGTGATTGGGTTTCTGGCTCATAAGGGAAACAGCACAGACTCTTTACTTTGTAAACTTTTATAAGGCAATTGGCCACCTAATTTGAACTCCCTGGACAGGTTTTTGTTTAAATAACTGTGGCTTGCAGGGAATTGGTTTCACATACGCACACAAAGCAAAACTCTTATTTTCTTACCAAGAACGGTGCGTAGTTCAAGCTCTCAGACTTAACTGAATGTGGAAACACAGAGTGCTGGGCTCCCCCGCCACTGTGTCTGATTCAGTGGGTCTGGGATAGGGCCTCACAATTTGCATTTCTAACAGTTTCCAGCCGATGGGGATCATGCTGGTCTGGGGCCCACACCTGAGACCCACTGCTCAGGAGGCATGTGGGCCAAATCCTTGTGGAATCTTTCCCTCAAAATCCATTGCAAATTAAAAACACAATGGAGGTGAATGTTATATCCTGGGAAAATGCCAATCTGATCAATTTAAAAGATTCTGGTAGCTAAAGAAAGAATGTTTCTATGGTGTCAAAATGGAAGTGGCTTCTGACTCTATTCCTCAGTTGTTCTTGAAACAAATTCTTGAGTTCTAAAGTGAAATAAAATAAATGTTTACCTTAGGAAGGATCAACAGGCTAAAGAATTTTTCTTTTAAAACTTGCACAACTCCTGGATCTGTATTTATTTGGTTTTGTAGCTTTTTTCTCCCATTGCTTTTATTACTATCATAGAAGCATAAACTACCTGCAATAGAACCCAAACCAACTCTTCCTATAGGTTCTTTTTCTCTTTCCTCAAATAAACAATTCTTTGGAATCGTATCAAAATTATATTCATTAGGAAGCCAAAATGAAAGGAAACCAGCAATTGCTCTGGAGCCGTCTTTCCTCCTAGGGAACGCTGTTCCGGCACTGAAACCATGTGTGCATGAGTGCGATGGGTGGGTGTGCACATGAGTGTGTTCGAGGATGATCTTTAGCTCTTCCATTCAACAATTTCTAGAGTCAAGAAGCACGTATAGTTGGATAAGATGGTCAATGTTTATTTCATGTGGAAAACGGTTATTGTATTAGGCCGTTCTTGCATTGCCATAAAGAAATACCCGAGTCTGGGTATTTATAAAGAAAAGAGGTGTAACTGGCTCACGGTTCTGCGGGCTGTGTAAGCAGGACACTGGCATCTGCTCAGCATCTGGGGAGGCCTCAGGGAGCTCCGACTCAAGTTGGAAGGGAAGTGGCAGCAGGCACATCACGTGATGAGAATGGGAGCAGGAGAGGGGGCAGGAAACACACACTTTTAAATGACCGGATCTTGGGTGAACTCACTATCATAAGGACAGCACCAAGTCACGAGGGAACCATGATGCAGTCACCTCCCGCCCGGCCCACCTCCAGCACTGGGGATTAACAGTGAACCTGAGATTTGGGCAGGGACAAATACTTGAACTGTATCAGTTATTAAAATCCAAAGACTTAGGGTAAGTTCCCCAGGGAAAGATCCTCCGCTTCTACACAGGATCCTTTTGTGGCCTGTGAACTGTGAACTGCCTCACAGTTCATCCAGAATGATGTTTGGATTTGGTGGAAGTATTCCAGAATATGCCAGTCCTTCAAAACAGGGAGCCCTCACTGCGCAGGGTAGAGGAGATGCAACGTCATGCTTCGTTGGGTAAGCGAACACTGGCAACCTTCCAACTGCTTTTTCCAGCTTTGATACACTGAAAGTGAGGGTGGAGATGTAACCCAGGCCTACTCTGAAGCTCATTCAGGTACCACGGATCTTATTATGATACCATCCACCTATAATACAGCCCCGATGGCAACAGGTCCTCGGGCAGCCTTGGAGAGGGTTCTCTAGTGAACTCCACCTAGAACAAGCTGATTTAACAAACTCATTCATGATAAGAAACATTTATCTAGAAAATGGAGTAAATTAGAATATAATGAATTTCCCCCAGCAGGTCAAGGTCAGGCGTGGATGTCTGGGTGGGGACATGATGGTGGTAGGCAGAGAGAGAGAGTCTCAACCAGGCTTGGCCCCAGGGATGGTATTCAAATCTGGAAGCTTCAGGCTCCAGCAAAAAAAAGCTCATTTTCCAATGTGTAAGACTGTGAGTGCCTGGAAAGCAAGCCCGTGTGTTACTCATCTCCACAAGCCCAGTATCGCTCACGGTGCCTTTCATACAACTGGAGCTCAGTTTGGCAGGACCAGTAGATCTTTAAGTTAGGGTAGGAAACTGGAGACACGAGTATTCAGCAGTGGGATCTTCCCTGGGAATGCTCCGGAAATGAAAGGAGATACGAAGGAAGAGAAAGAAAGCTCTATAAATAATAATGACAAATTAGATCGAAGGTTGGAAATGTTTTAAAAGCAATCTGCCCAGATTCTAAATCCTTTCTTCTTCTATTTTCAGGGGGTGGGTAGGGAGTGGTTATGCTGGCTGGGCTGTGTGTGTCTGAGTTATGGCCACTGCCACCTCTGAGAGAGAGTGGGGGGTGGACTTGTTTAGCGGGGTGCAGGGGGAGAGGAAGGATGCGACCACTCTCATGCTCCGTGTCACTCATGCATTGGTTTAAATTCAGCACGCATCTGCTGATGGCTCACCTCTGCCTTGCTCTGTGGCAATCCTGACAGCTGCCCTCTAAGGTGGGCATATTATTGTTAAGTAGGAGACAGGTTCAAAGGAGCAAAAGGCTTCCCTAGGGTCTCATAAAAAGCAGGTAGCAGAAATGGGATTCAAATCCAGCCCTGGCTCTAAGTCCTGTGCATATTCCTTTCTACCACAATTGTCTACCTGGGGAGACAAGGCAAGAGAACAAGCATAAATCCTCTCGATCAAGCCCAGCCTACTGCATATAAATTGTGCACAAAACAGACCCCACACTGAATATATTTATGGTTGCTTTGCAAGTTTTATGGAACTCTCTAAAGTCGTTTTTTCCTTGTGCTGCTGTGGTTCAGTAATGCTGAAATATATTTCAGCACTTTTTTTTTTAAAAAAAAAGCACAGGCTATGATTAAGTATATTAAGAGACTTTTAAAACTTAGATTAATGGCCTGATAAGTTGTAAAACAACTCAAAATTGTGCAAATTTGTATTCAGGGATTTTCTACAATTATAAGTTATTGACTTCATACATTGTAACAAGTCCTTTGAAACTGTTCTGCTCCTATTATCCAAATCTTTACTGTGCGGTTTATTGACAGATTGAGGAACACAATGACCCCCTTGATAGGCACATGGTAAATTCACAACTCCTGTAGCTCTCACTGAAGAGGACCTGCTCATCATTCAGCAAACACAGACACGAAGTTTAGCATCAGGCTCCCTGGTGTGTCTGATGGATCGGACTTCCAAAGGCTGTAAAGGTCCTTGCTCAAGTCTCAGCAGTTGCCTGGATGTAGCAGTTACACTGAGTACTTGAGTACTAGTAAAATGGCAGTTATTCCACACTGTTCACTTGGAGAATAACTGCCACTTCATGCTTATTGCTTATTGCCTTCCTTCCTTCCTTCCTTCCTTCCTTCCTTCCTTCCTTCCTTCCTTCCTTCCTTTTCTTCCTTCCTTCCTCTCTTTCTCTCTCTTTCTTTCTTTGACAGGGTCTCTCTCTGTTGCAGAGGCTGGAGTGCAGTGGCCCAATCTCAGCTCACTGTAGCCTCGACCTTCTGGGCTCAAGCAATCCTCGCACCTCAGCCTCTCAAAGTGCTGGGATTACAGGCATGAGCTACCACACCCCGCCTTGTTGGGTTTCCAGACAAGGTCCCTGAGACCCAGAAAGGTAAAGTGATACACTAAGTTCAATAATTACATGTGGTGAAGCCAGCGTAGCATCCACACCTCCTCCCTCCCCATTTAATGTCTTTTCACCAGAAAGCTGTGGTTAATGAGGCTGTGGTTGTGGACTCTTATAGGAACCAAAGACCTGCAAGACCCATATCCCAGTTAGCCATCTTACAAACAGAAGCCATTCACTGAATATCGGTCCAGGCAAGAGAACAGGTGGCTGTAAGAAAACTGACCCCATTCTTTGAAACAAACACACACAAGCTTCTTTCCCTATCTATCTACCTATCTTCTATTTCTCTATTAATCTGTCTGTCTATCTATCTATCTATCTATCTATCTATCTATCTATCTATCTTCATCACTATAATGCTCAAGAATATGTTTGCAGCTAAACCCAATGCTATTCTGATCAAGGGTAAAGCCATCAACAGCTCTTGGTTGGAACTTGGGAAAAAACTGGGGATAGAGAGCCTGGTGAATACTCATCCTGGTGGTACCAATTCTTGTAGGTCTGAGTGTGGACCATGTATCTGAAAAAACAATTGTTTAAATGTTACTCAAAGGACCAAAAGGATGGATGTCCAAAGGGTGAGCATTTGATTTCTCCTCATGTATGGAACTTGCCTTCCAGTGACCTGGCTGATGAGTGGCCAGCGCTCTTCCTGTGCCACTGTGTCCCACACAGCCAGAATTTAATCATGCAGGAGTTGCTGGAAAGATGCTCTGTGCAGAGGGAAATGAATGAAATGAATTCAGGGCAAAACCCTCATCTCGGGTCTGTGTCACTCTAATAGCAGAACAAACTTCATGCTGTCAGCAGCAAAAGCGATGACTGGAAATCACCTTTAGCTTTTCCATCCATTATGACAGCATGGGCAGAACGAGGAAGGAGGGCAGCAAACAGGATGAGAACCCACAGGTGAGGTGGCAGGCAGGAGGCATGTGCTGTATCCATCAAGGACAAAGAGACGTGGTGGGAGCTGAGGGAAGTAACGAGGGCTTTTAGCTCCAGGGAGGGAAAGACTGTCCTGATCCATGCTGAGCCAATTTTGCTCTGTGCCCTCCAGACTCAGTCTCCACCCTTTTCCACTGTCCTGGTGTCCAGGGAGTGGGCCTGCCTGCACCGCATCAGCAGAACCCCCTTGCCCTCTGGAGGGAGGAGGCAAGTCCAGAGGCTCTGCCACACCTTCCTTTCCTCTGCCTCTCAACATGGTTCCCTCCGTTTGACCCTTCGGACCTAGGCCATCCTGGCACTCTGCTATGACTAGTGCTGGCCTGTCTAATTAGCCCTTTTTATTTTCTACGCCCCATCCATACTTTTCTAAATAGTCCCGATTCGAGGGTGGTGTCTTTCTCCTGTCAGACTCTGAGGGAAACACCTGCTCACTCAGGTAGTATCTTTTTCTCTGTTTGCATTTGCAAGCAAGAGCTGTTCTTGGGGAAGGAGAGGGAGGAGAGAGAAGAGTCTCATTCTGATGTCCCACTGGCAAAGGGAAGAACGTGCCTGGTGGAGTGCAGCAGGGGCAAATGAATAGGAAATATTGGGTAGGCACATTGGGGGTTTTAGCCTGTTATGACGTGGCATTGTTTTGCAAAGGCAGAGTTCTTTCCCAGCTGTTACAGCAGTTGTGCTCAGAGCATACGGTAATGACAGCTGACACAGTGATTATCGCCACAGTACAACTGGAAAAACATGGCAGAGGGGAGTGGGCAGAGGTGTCCAAACCTCAGGTACCTCAGGGGCAGACCCTAGAGGAAACCCATGTCTCACAGAATGCTCATGTCTCCTTGGCAGAGAGGGTCAGTCCACCACCACTGCTCCTTCACGGGGGAACCTTCAGAAATACATACTGGTATTCATGAAAATCAAAGCTCCTTTTTTTTTTCTTTTTTTCTTTGAGATGGAGTTTCACTCTTGTTGCCTAGGCTGGAGTGCAATGGTGCGATCTCAGCTCACCGCAGCCTCCGCCTCCCGGGTTCAAGTGATTCTCCTGCCTCAGCCTCTCAAGTAGCTGGGATTACAGGCATGTGCCATCACGCCTGGCTAATTTTTTTTTTTTTTTTTTTTTAGTAGAGACAGGGCTTCTCCATGTTGGTCACGCTGGTCTCGAACTCCTGACCTCAGATGATCCACCCACCTCGGCCTTCCAAAGTGCTGGGATTATAGGTGTGAGCCACTGTACCCGACCAAGGCTCCTTTGTAAAATTTATTGTTTTAGAGACAGAGTCTGGCTCTGTTGCTCAGGATGGAGTGCAGTGGTACAATCATAGCTCACTGCAACCTTGAACTCCTGGGCTCCAGTGGTCTGCCTGCCTCAGCCTCCTGAGTAGCTGGGACTACAGATGCACCCTTTTTCAAAACTCAATTTGTTGCTTTTCTTTTTTTCCTAGAAAATTTCAACTGTAGGAATAAACACTAATTTTTCTTTGTGCAAAGTTTCCAGAATGTTCTTCCTTTAACTGGTGGAAAATAAAGCATTGTGATCCACACACCAATAGTAATGAAATATAGCTCGCAGAATCCATCTAATTTGTTTTTCCCTCTGGATTATGACCAGGTGGCTAGGAAGAAAATAACTCAAAGACAGAGAATACCCTACTGTTCATTCATTCAAAAAATAAAAAGGAAATAGGACAGGAAAAGTTTAAAAAGGGCTTTTTTTTCCTAAAGCAATGATTTATGAGGATAAAAACCAGTTTCTAGTAGCATAACCAGAAACTATTTTCTCTCAGTTCATTAACTCTGTTCTTAGAGTCTGTTTTTCCAACCCAAAAGTCATTTCATGTAATAGTTCAGTTTCTATTTTGTTAATTCTGGCATCACTAAGACAAAGACTCAGAGAGTTGAATGACGTTGCTGCTTTGCATGTAGGCACAGCCACTAAATGAAATCCTGTCTAGAGGAAAGGCACCTTGGACCAGCCTGGTGGACCCTGCGAGCTATAGATGGAGCTCAAAATACAAATGTTCAAATCGGCTCCATCCACAGCCCCAGTAACAGAATTCTCTTACCTTTATAGAAGGGAAACACAGGTTCATACCTGGCTCCAGAATTAGGCCCAGCAGGAAAACTTCTAATCTCTCAGCTATGAAATCCCTGGAAATTACATTTGCCCTCATCTGTCAGAAAGTGGCAATACCCTGGGGCATTCATTACTTGCCACACTTCTCACGTTTCGTGCTATGTGTGTCCTCTACAGCTGTGACCAGGAGAGAAATGTGAGTCGACTTAAAGGGTAAGACAGAAGGGAGCCCTGTGCAGACTGGCTATTTGTTACAGCTGAAGCAAAAGTGCCAAAGAAACTCTGTGAATCAGGACTTGCACACAAGGATGGAGGTCAGACCCAAGTTGATGTCTACCTGGGTGAGAACGAGTCGCACTTACTGTATGAGGCTCATGGAGTCTTTGCCAAGGGGTTAGTCCCAAGTTCTGGGCATGTGGGGGGTCAGCATTCATGGGGAGACATTCCTCCGCCTCTTCTGTTCTCTCCCCTAAACCTGTTAACTCCTGATACACATCTTATGAATTTCTAAACCATATCGTCTAGTAGAAGATCACAGATGTTGAGGTTGCGTTAGTGACTCACTGGGCCAGGTTCTATTCGTAGACAGGGAGACTGGGGAGAGGGGATGCATTGCCCAGAGTTCCACAAAGCTCTTCCGATTAGGGGATGCATCACCCGGAGTTCCATAAAGCTCTTCCGATTAGGGGATGCATCACCCGGAGTTCCATAAAGCTCTTCCGATTAGGGGATGCATCACCCGGAGTTCCATAAAGCTCTTCCGATTAGGGGATGCATCGCCCGGAGTTCCACACGGCTCTTCCGATTAGGGGATGCATTGCCCGGAGTTCCACAAGGCTCTTCCGGTGAGGGGATGCATCGCCCGGAGTTCCATAAAGCTCTTCCGATTAGGGGATGCATCGCCCGGAGTTCCACAAGGGTCTAGGGGATGCATCGCCCGGAGTTCCACAAGGCTCTTCCGGTGAGGGGATGCATCGCCCGGAGTTCCATAAAGCTCTTCCGGTGAGGGGATGCATCGCCCGGAGTTCCACAAGGCTCTTCCCATTAGGGGATGCATCTCCCGGAGTTCCACAAGGCTCTTCCGGTTATAGGGGAATTGCCCAGAGTTCAGCTCTTCCGGTGAGGGGATGCATTGCCGCAGTTCCACAGAGCTCTTCTGTGTAGGGGATGCAGTGCCCAGAGTTCCACGAAGCTCTTCCACGCTGTTGTCTCCGTTGTCTCGTAAACTCTCTTCTCTCTCTGGAGATCTGTGGAAGTGCTCTTGACTAATTCTCTGAGCTCTGTGTGGGTTGAGAGTTTAATTCTGTTGCCCAACCTGGAAAGGACAGACTGGGGAGTTGAGACACCCGGGTCCTACGCCTGACTGTCATGACTTAGCTATGTGATCTTTAGCTCTAGGCCAGTAGTTCTTCACCAGGGGACATTTCTGTTGGTCACAACTTGGAGGGTGCTGCTGGCATCCAGAGGATAGAAGCCTGAGATCCCAGGAAATGCCCTACAGTACACCAGGCATACCCCTACGACACAATCATCTGGTCCATGACCTCACTCGTGCCCCGGTGGAAAAACTCTGCCCTAGATTTGTTTTCTCACCTATAAACTGAGAGGTTTGGATTAGATCATTTTAAAAATCATTTTCAAAGACAAACTTCGAAAAGTCGATGGGGAAGCATATAATTTTACATTAAATTTAGATATGAATCATAACATAAATGATGCTGAAAGGCAAAAATGAATCCCCCAAAGTATATAAGTGGAATGACAGTAGCTCTTATAAATAATAAGGGACCGTGGCCTTGTGGCTAAGGTAGTCCTTTTAGCTATAAAGATGTGAGAAATGGCATTTTATCAACAAGGTATCCAACAAGGCATTCATTTAGAGAGAAGGAAAACAATCCCAATTTCCAAATCCCAGGCTTCCACTTAGGAGAGGCTGGTGGGAAAGGATACACACAAACTCCTCTTGTCTAAACAATGTGCCAGACAGAAAAAGGCCAGAGGTGATTCGTGTGGAAATGGGTTTTTAGAGGAGCTGCAATAAAGAACCCCCTTTCCCAAGCCCTACTGAAATGAAATGCTAGCTGTATAATCAATGTCATGAAGCAGAAAAGGCCTGGGGAACGCCAGGGAAATCTGTCTACTGGCCAGGCACACGAAGTGCAGGTCCTGAGCTGGTGAGCAGGCTCTCCCACCAGGATGCATGGCAATCACCTCCTGCTGTGTAGCTTGGGGCCCCCTCCCGCTAGGTTGTCACACTGACAGAGGCTGACCTCACAGTCTTCTTGGAGGGTCTCAGCATTGGTATTCATCCCTAAAAAACTCACTACATCTCCACAAACACAACTGATGGCAAATATGATTACAGGGAGTTCTGGGGGAGCTGAGAAGACAGGAGAAATGTTATGAAAGGGAAAATAAAACTCCCAAACCACTAACAATGACACTTCACGTATAGATGGCTGCTCAGTGGAATGGGAACACTGTGTCCTGGTAACTCCGGAGCCCATGTTCAAGGTAGATCTAGATAATTTAGAAATATCGGTCTGGGCTCATGAGTGATCACCCGCGCTTGCGATCCTCTGAGGCTTAATTGTTATATTTCATTCTTACAATTTTCAGGTTGGGAGAAAATGGGACACTTAAGAGCCAGTTGGACTTTTCAAAGGTCAGGGTCTGAAGAGCCTGATGCTTAGACGCTGGTAGGGACCCTGACTCTCAACGCCTCTGCAGGAGTGGAGGTGCAGGCATGGTGGGTGGGGGGTGTGATCTCTGGCTTAGACACCAGCACGAAACACCCCCAGGAAGCATCAGGAAATGGCTTAAATAAATGTCAGGAAGGGGAGGAGGCAAATGAGAGAGTTCAGGCCACAAACTCCACTGACAGTTGTCTCATTTTCATAGTTCAACAAGTCATTCATGAACAATGTCACACACACACACACAAAATTAATAGAAAAGGTAGTCTCCGCCAACGTCTGCTTTCCTCCGAAGGACATTTATGATATTATGATATTGACAGCACTAATAATATTGTGGATTTTGAATCTTCATTTCCTCAACATTCTCACCCACATGGTAAAGTCCCTGTGATTTGGACAAGCCACTCTCTGAGGTGAAAGTTGGAGAATGCAGAAGTTAGTGCAGTCAGCAACTCCAGCAACCTGATATATCTAAGAGTTGGAATATCGAAGGAAAATCTAAAAACAGGTCAGTGAGTCAAATCCGACCTCTACCTAGCCATGAATAAATGATTGTTTTTATTTTTCTACATTTTTTTTTTTTTTGAGATGGAGTCTCACTCTGTTGCCCAGGCTGGAGTACAGTGGCACGATCTCAGCTCACTGCAACCTCCGCCTCCTGCGTTCAAACAATTCTCCTGCCTCAGCCTCCCGAGTAGCTGAGACTACAGGCGTGCACTGCTATGCCTGGCTAATTTTTGTATTTTTAGTAGAGATGGGGTTTCACCATGTTGGCCAGGCTGATCTCGAACTCCTGACCTTAGGTGGTCCACCTGCCTTGGCCTCCCAAAGTGCTGGGGTTACAGGCGTGAGCCATGGCCCCCAGCCTACCATTTTCTTTGAAAAAGTTATAAAAAAGACAATCTTCCCTAAAGAGCACAATTCCTATTTTCACCGTTCTTTGAAAAGAAAGATGGCGATGTGCAGGGCACGCTTGGGGCAACAGAGAAGCCACCCTGACTCCCCATCACACCCACGACGTTAGTCACGACGTTAGGCAGTGCCTTGCCTGGCCTTTGCAACCAGGAGACTCAGGCAAGAGCAGCAGTCAACGGCCCTGCCATGGAGGGGCAGAAGGTGGACTCCAATGCAGCCTGAACTCCAGAACCTTCCAGGGAAGACACCGGCCCTGAAGTAACCAGCCTGTTCGTGGCTCAGTCAGCCTGGCCACACCTTCCTACTCTCAGGTCATCTCGCCTGGCTCAGTCCCTTGGTGCTTGGGCACTTATTCAAATTAAATGGTCTTGGCCAGGCATGGCGGCTCACGCCTGTAATCCCAGCACTTTGGGAGGCCAAGGTGGGTGGACCACTTGAGGTCAGGAGTTTGAGACCAGCCTGGCCAACATGATGAAACCCCATCTCTACCAAAAATACAAAAATTAGCCCGACGTGGTGGCACACACCTGTAATCCCAGCTACTCAGGAGGCTGAGGCTCAAGAATCGCTTGAACCCAGCAGGTGGAGGTTGCAGTGAGCTGAGATCACACCATTGCACTCCAGCCTGGGCAACAGAGTGAGATTGCATCTCAAAAACAAATTAAATGGTCTCTAGGAACTACTGAAGTTGGATCTGACTAGCCAAACCAAACATGCCAATCCTCATTCTCAGGTCTTACAGCAGTCTCCTCTTACCCACGGTTTTGTTTTCCAAGTTTGAGTTACCCACAGTCAACCTCAGTCTGAAAATATTAAGTAGAAAATTCCTGAAATAAATAATTCATAAGTCGTAAACTGCACACCTTTCTGAGTAATGTGATGAAATTTCACCCCATCTCATTTCGTCCTGCCTGAGATATGAGTCTTCCTTTGGCCCAGCACCTCCTGCTGTCTACACTGTCTGCCTGTAAGCCACTCAGTAGCCACCCTGGTTATCAGATCAGAAAAACAGCATATACAGGACTCAGTACCTTCTGAGGTCTCAGGCATTCACTGGGAGTCTTGGAAGGCTATCTGAGGATAAGGGGGACTATCTTATAGGGGAAATTGTTCCTTTTTTTTCCTTGGCCAGTTTTCAATGAGCAAAAGCAAACTTCCGCCTCGAGAGGGGTCAGTGAGATATCAAATAAGTTAAAAAATAAGCAATAAGATGATCCACAAGGAACTGACTTCAGAGGAAGCTAATCTTCTCTTCTTCTTCTTCTTCTTCTTCTTCTTCTTCTTCTTCTTCTTCTTCTTTATTATTATTATTATTATTATTATTATTATTATTATTATTTGAGACAAAGTCTAGCTCTGTCACCCAAGCTGTATTGCAGTGGCTCACTGCAACCTCCGCCTCCTGGGTTCAAGTGATTCTTCTGCCTCAGTCTCCTGAGTAGCTGGGACTATAGGCGCGCAGCACAACGCCTGGCTGATTTTTTATATTTTTAGTAAAGACAGGGTTTCACCATGTTGAGCAAGCTGGTCTCGAACTCCTGACCTCGTGATCCGCCCGCCTCAGCCTCCCAAAGTGCTGGGATTACAGGCATGAGCCACTGCTCCCGGCCTCATTAATTTTAAAAGCATTGTGACCTCAGTAAACTTTGGGCCTTTAATGTGAAAAATCCGTATTTTAATGTAGATAAAATTTGCTCTGTGAGTCTCACGTGTAACCCTCTTGGGGACAATGACAGAGCATAACCCTTTGTTTCTGGTCTGTTTTTCTTGGGATTTCTCTTTTGCTTTTGCTTGTTATTCCGTGTGTGTTTCAGTTGGGCAAGAAAGGCTTTATTCTTCCTCAGGTTCTGGGCAAAACGTCAAGAACTCTGTTGATATGTGTATTTATAAAGAATTTTACACTACAGAATGTGTTCAGAGCAGGTGGCAGGAGGAGATGAGGGCATGTTTCTCCACTTCTGCATGGGACAGGTGCCCTAGCCAACAGAGTACGCCTGACTATTTCCCCGCAAAGACACATCGGAGCCACAAGGGGCCTTATAAGTTGATTTGCTTTTGGGCAGACAGGCGGTTCATAGGGTCATGCTACATAAAAACGGACATGCACTATATGTAGGTAGTAAATTGTGAAGTAAATGTGGGCATTAGAATGGGATGAATGTGAGAAGTAAGGAATAGTATCATCGGGATGATTCCTTCTAGGAGAGGCAACTGAATATTTCATTTTTAAAATTTCATTTTTAATTTTAATTGTGAGATAAAATTCACATAACATAAAATTTCCCACCGTAACGAGTAGGAATTTTCACTGAGTGTTCACCGGGACACGGTAACGAGTAGGAATTTTCACTGAGTGTTCACCGGGAGGGTCCTCTGTGAGGTCAGTGATGGCTATGGTGCTAGCAGCACAGGAGACCATGCCTGAAAACGGTCTGGAGAACAAGAGAAGTGTGTCCTGCCACCTTTCCAGGGGTCATACCCTCAAACCAGCCACCTACTCCAGTGGCACTTCTGCTCCCAATAAGAGTTAGGAGCTAAGTGATGAATCCCCCAGAACCTCAACGTCCTCAGTGTCTGAAATGCAAAAGCACGTCTACCTCCTCCTGTCTCCAAAAGGGATCACCACCCTGACCGGCATGAAAGGGTGCTCGGAAACATCCGAGGCCAAACGACATTAGGTAAATAAGTCCTGCGCAGGGGCAAACCATTCCTATGGCTACATAGTAAGAGTCAGCCTGTCTCTGTTGGGGCAGGTACACAGGCTCTTGGTCTTACAGCCTTTGCAAAGCGAGGTCATGAGATCTGGACTTTGTGCACGTTTGCCACACTTGTCATACTTAGCAGATAAAAGCTATTCCCTGAGGATATTGTCCTAACAGAATCCCCCATTGCTAAGGCCAGCAGCACGCTCATCTTGTCTCAATCAAGGCAGAGTAAAGAGGGAAGCCAGCCATGCGTGTCTGTCACTCGGACGATTAGCCCCTTTGATGGTAGATGCCTTTTTGAAAGGCTGGCTCTTACAAGCGCCTGATTTCTCCAGGAAATAATTTTCCTACGTCTCTCAAGGACAGAGAAGGATGAATGTCCTTACAGGGCGTGAACTAGAGGCTCACAAAGGAATCTGTGTAAACATACCGAAGGTTCCCTGGTAACCTCTGACCAAACCCAAACCTTTGAGAAACAAAAGCCACAATATAGAATCTACTGCCTATACAGACAGCTCTTCAGGGTGACTCCCCTCCTGAGCTACCACTTAGATTTCTAAAATCGTGAGAAAGGCTTAATTGATTCTGTTACTTAAAGTGTTCAGAGAGCCTGACAAAAGGAAGGCAAAAGCCACTGGACAGCCACCTCTCAAGAAACGCCAATCAGGCAGAAATTACAGAGCAGCTTATACCACATCACTTCTGATCACTTTCTCATCGGTGAAGGAATAGTGGAGATGGAATGACAAACAGGCAGGCTCTATCTTTCTGGAAATCAGACTTATCTGCCCCTTGATCTAGGGAGCAAATAACTCTTCAGAGCTGGGTACGTGTCTTTCTATCAACAGTGTTGACTTGGAAGTCACATGGTATTGTGGTTGAAAACATAGGTGGGGCTTGGGAGGGGAGCCCCGTCAGTCCTCACACCACCCTTAGGTACATCACTAACATGAAGAAACACACCTCCCATAGGACCAAAGGCAAGTACAGGGCTTTCCACACAAGGGGTACTTACTACGTGTTTTGCTGAATCACTAAATATATGAACGAATCCAGGTCTTTGTCATGGAGGGACTTAGGATCTAACTGGAGAAGAGGACATGATGAAAACAAGACAGGTTACGACGCAGCTTTGTTATTTCACATGATGAACATGTGGATTAGAAAGCAGGTGCTATTATTCTTGCTGATATATTTTCACTCATTATGTTAGATTTTAACATGTTAGAGAGATTTGATGACATCTGGAAAGCAATGTGAACACGGAATCAGAAGAAAGAATATGTGGCTCTTACACATAGCACAATAAGACCAATATATCCTCATTCTGGGAAACAAAACAACATAAAACAAAACCAAATACAACAATTTCAGTGTGAGCAGCAGCTGACTTTTGTGACCTTACATTTAATGATGGGCTGGTGGACTCACACAAATTGTCTACCATCCACAGAGGTCCCCAAGAGCAAACATCAAGAGCTGGTGTGAGTTAGAATAAGGTGTAGGGGACACAGGTATGCTCAGAAATCTCTGAAAAGCCTTTCCTGGCCCATGCCTCTCAGAGCCTCTCCACCTCTGTGCCCACAACCCATGGGGATGCCAAACGAAGGGCACAGACATGAATTCATATTCCCAAGATCCAAAACACTTAGGGCAGGCGTCAAGGAGGCAAGACCAGCATGTGGAAGGTAATGGAAAAATCCAGCATAATAGTCCAGAAAGCCCCAGTTGGTATCAGTGGATGTGGTGAGAAAAACACAGATGCCAGTAACATCACGAGGACAAAATTAACAGAATTTGGGGATGGACTGAGTGTGGGATGTGCAGAAGAAACACAAAAATGATGTTGAAGTTTCCGCCTGAGTGGCATCATTACCTGAATTTGAATTCTCTCATCTATAAAGTGGAAATTAAAAATATTTTTCTCTATTAACATGTAGGTTTTCCTCAAGGGAAAGATAAGTGATCATTAAAAAGAAAAAAAAAAAAGGCCCAAAGAACAACAAAAGAACTATACTTGGTCATCAGTCAAGGTTTTTTGTTTGTTTG
>NW_012102255.1:2941320-2942338 GCF_000951045.1 Mandrillus leucophaeus | reverse complement strand
GCCACCATGCCTGACTAATTTTTTTGTACTTTTTGTAGAGACAAATTTTTGCCACATTGCCCAGGCTTGTCTTGAACTCCTGAGCTCAAATAATCCTCCCGTCTCAGCCTCCCAAAGTGCTGGGCTTACACGTCCATCCAATCAAAGGCTTCCTGACTAATGGAAAAGCCGCTAGCTGCATCCTTCAGTTCTGTTACCTTTAAGGGAAACTTTTTCTTAAGGCTCAGTGGGATACTTTGGGAGACAGTCAATGTACAATGGAGTAAACAAAGAGAAAGAAAGAGAACAAAGTGGCTACTTGCTTACTTCTCTGGTTTCAAATTCCCACAATTTCTAGCAAAGGGCTCCAGATCCTCCTTTAACGACCTATCACAACACTTACTCATTGACGACAAGGAATATTCTTCTTCACAACCAGCCAAACCCTGGATGCAGCTTAAAGCTAGTTCTCGTCTGAGCCCAGGGAGCATGGGGCAAAACCAGTCACGTTCATCTTAAACCTGGAAACAGCTGTAATCTCCTCCTGCTGAGAGTAGGAGATTCACAGGATTTGATCTAGTTTTAGAATCATTTGAACTGTATTGATCTCGTATCTGTTCTGGTTCTGCCCAATTCAAAAGCACAGCTTCGATGAACCTTTAAGATTCTCAAAGATGATGAAACTCCTGGGATTGTTTATTATTTCCCAAATCCTTGACCCTTGCTGTGACACTAAATGAAGAGTCAGAACACGCAAGACACAAAATAAACTACTCCGTGTTCTCCGTTTCTTTTAAGAATTCTCTTAAGGTACCCCCATGAGACCCTGTGGCTCCCAGGACCAGCGGTGACGTTGCTGGTTCGGACCAGCAATAAACCCTCCCGCTGGCTCCCTGTTCGTTTTTATGACTTTGTATATAGCAAAGGAAATGCCCAGACTATGTAAGGTCTCACCTGCCTTTCAAGCCGTTTCCTGTTTCTTTTTTGAGACCAGGTCTCAGTCTGTTGCCCAGGCTGAAGGGCAGGGATATGATCGTAG
>NW_012102255.1:2936880-2940860 GCF_000951045.1 Mandrillus leucophaeus | reverse complement strand
GCCCTGAACTCCAGACCTTAGGGGATCTGCCCTCCTCCACCTCCCAAAGTGCTGGGATTACAGGCATGAGCCACCACGCCCGGCCCCTATAAGAACTTTTTATTTCCCTTGAATTCAAACCCAAAACTCTTAGCTCAGGTGAAAATTACTGGACCAGGAATGAAGACAATGGGATGCTCCCCCACGACCCCAGTCTACGTGCACTGTTAGTGCTGAAAAGAACGAGTTTGTCCTGGGATGCAGCCGGACAACACTGGAATGCTGCAGAGGCCTGCCCATGGGAGTCATTTGGTAAATTAGTTGGTGTTCCCGAGGTTTTCACGGTGGGCCACGGGAGGAGCAGCATGGTTTGGTTGGAGGGAACCTCTCTGTAAGGCCTGTATTCCTGCCACGGGTCACCCCCCAGTGCCTTTGGAGGCCAGAGTAAAATGCCAGCATTTGGATGGGGTGGGATGGGTCACTTTAAGCTGTCATTTCTCTCCCATGGGACCTACTCAGCGACTCCTGGGGATGGGAGGGGTGAAGGGTGCTCGGAAGGGGACAGGAGGCTGGAGAAAGCAAGTAGCCCACTGTTTGGGAAGGTGGGACTCTAGGGCACAGCTTCGTCCATCACTGGATGCTGAAAGGGTGTCTGAAGAAGCCTCGAAACATTTCCTGAAAAACCCAGAGTCATTTCTGTGGAAGCTCTTCCACACAATGGCATAAATCAGGAGCAGGAAGAGCGCTGGCATGTCACAGTCCACCCGGCAGCATCTGGAATCTCTCCGGGGAAATATTAATTGCTGGCCTTTGTGGGTCTGCTTATTTCTGCAGTCTGGCCTGCAGAGACAATAAACGCTGACTGTCCTAAGACAGGAGCCACTTGATTAATCACCAGTTGCTACTTCTGACCCTTGGCCCCGGCTGGGGAGCAGGGCTCTCCACTCTGGGAACCTGGGATTTGTGAGCACACACACAGCACTCTGCAGTTTAAGCCCATGCTCTTGGCTCACATGTGGCTACAGAAAGGAATTTTATTTTATTTTTTATGTATTCATTTATTTATTTATTTATTTTAGACGAAGTCTCACTCTGTCGCCCAGGCTGGAGTGGAGTGGTGCAATCTCGGCTCACTGCCACCTCCATCTCCTGAGTTCAAGTGATTCTTCTGCCTCAGCCTCCTGAGTAGCTGGGATTACAGGCACACACCACCATGCCTGGTTAATTTTTGTATTTTTAGTAGAGACAGGATTTCACCATGTTGGCCAGGCTGGTCTCAAACTCCTGACCTTGTGATCCGCCCGCCTTGGCCTCCCAAAG
The DNA here is from genome assembly GCF_000951045.1 of Mandrillus leucophaeus. Lineage (NCBI taxonomy): Eukaryota > Metazoa > Chordata > Mammalia > Primates > Cercopithecidae > Mandrillus > Mandrillus leucophaeus. Next base: position 2,939,561 of record NW_012102255.1, on the reverse strand, counting down.
TGCTGGGATTAAAGGTGTGAGCCACTGCGCCCAGCCCAGAAAGGAATTTTAAAAATCAACATGTTGCACCTGAAAGCTTTTGTTTGGAGGAAGAGAATAGTAATGTAGCCCTTAATTTCTTTTTTTTCTCTTTCTTCTTTAAAACAAAGTCTCAGCACAAGCAACCGTATTTGTTTGGCATTGGTTCAATTTTTCATTCATATTTTACCTTATTCCAGAAAGTATTTTATACAGTGAGCACAATTATCATTTAATTTGCCAGTAGCTGGCAGGACCCTGAAGGAATGCAAAATCCCTGAGGAGCCTGTGGTTCTTTTGGGTGAAAAGTAGCAGCTGGTAGCAAGCCAAAGGGCGTAAAGTGTGAGCTGAAAAGAAAAGAGGCATCACAACCGAGATGAAATCATCTTGTCTCTCTGTTGGGGCTGGCCATGACTGAGAAAAAGGCTCACTGATATCCTGTGGGAAACAAAAATCATCTGGCATGAACTAACTATGGTGATATGGCTCGGATATTTGCCCCTGCAAATCTCATGTTGACATGTAATCCCCAGTGCTGCAGGTGGGGCCTGCTGGGAGGTGACTGGATCATGGCCGCAGATCCCTTGTGAATGGCTTAGCATCATCCCTTGGTGATCAGTGAGCTCTTGCTCAGTTAGTTCATGTGAGGTCTGGGACCTCCCCCTTCTCTCGCTTGTTCCCGCTCTTGCCATGTGACATGCCTGCTCCCTCTGCACCTTCTGCCATGATTGGGAGCTTCCTGAGGCCTCACTAGAAGCCAAGGAGATGCTAGCATCATGCTTCCTGTATGGCTGCAGAACCATGAGCTAATTAAACCTCTTTGTAAATTACCCAGCCTTAGGTATTTTTTTAATAGTAATGCAAAATGTACTAACATATGAGTATCTTCAAAGTAAGGCCACATAAGTGAATGAAATTATCTCCTTTGTCCCATGTGCATATATTTCAGAGATTGAATAATGGTTAGTACTGACGTCATACCCTTAATCTCTGACCTGAAGAAGAACTCACATACAAGTAACACTGTACAAATGACTGGCAAGAATGCATCAGAGGCTGGGCGTGGTGGCTCATGCCTGTAATCCCAGCACTTTGGGAGGCCCAGGCAGGCAGACTGCTTGAGACCAGAAGTTTGAAAGCAGCCTGGCCAACACAGTGAGACCCCGTCTCTACTGAAAATACAAAAAATTAGCCGGGCGTGGTGGTGCACGCCTGTAGTCCTAGCTACTCAGGAGGCTGAGGCAGGAGAATTGCTTGAACCTCTGGGAGGCCTGTTAAAAAGCAGGCCACATAGCAGAAGGTGAGGGTTACCACCTGAACTCTGCCTCCAGTCAGATCAGCACCAGCATTAGATTCTCATAGAAGCACAAAGTCTATCGTGAGCTGCGCACGTGAGGGATCTAGGTTGCACGCTCTAGAGAATCTAATGATAAAATGGAACGCACTGGAATCTTCCTGAAATCATCATCCCCCACCACCACCCTTGGTCCGTGGGAAAACTGTCTTCCATGAAACCAGCCCCTGGTGCCTACAGGCTGGGGACTGCTGCTTTCTAATGTGGTGCGGAAAGGAAACATTCCCTGGAGTCTTTGACGTTAGCTGTGATGGGAGGTGACATGGATACACCTTGAGTCTGGATTTCAATGAAAAAGCCTTTGTTGATGCTTCGTCTAAAGATGCACAGTGAAAGGAGCCCTTCTCATCCTTTTGAATTACTGCAGACGGTGTTTAACCCAAAACTTTCAGTGAGGTGATGCCGTCCCCTCCCCACCAGTCAGCAACATTTGAACAGGGAGAAGAGACAACTATGGCACCACGCTGGCTTCAGAAAATGCAAACATGGCCGTGGCTCCGTTCCTGCTCTGGGGAAGGTCTCCATGTGGTAGAAGAGAGTCCAGAACATACAGATCCCGGCACAGACAGGAACAAACTGAAGAGCATTCTGCCCAGGTCGAATCTGTTCACAGGGGAAGTGACAGTCTGTATCACAGAAAACGGGGGGAAGCTCATTCTAAGTGGAGGGAACTCAGGGGCAAAGACTCAGAGTCACAAGAGGGTCTGGAATGTTTAGGGGACACTGAGGCTTCAGTGTGGCTGCAACACAGGGGAGGTGACATTTTAGGATAGGAAGGGACGTTGGGACCCTGACTGGTATTTGGGATTGGACTATGAGCTCATGTCATGACTATGAGCTCAGCATGACCTGCTTAGCTGTTTAAAAGCAATCTAGTTGTGAAAGGAAATGATCACATTTGGTTTGGCGGAACCTAATTCTGGTGGTTCAGAGGATGCACCGAAGAGAGTGCAGAAACAGAAGCATGCACTGACAGGGAGAGAAAAAAGGAACCTGTAGTGGAGTCCCCATGAAAGATGCTGTGGGCCTGACCCGAGGAGGAGAGCGAGGTCAAGTTCAACACTGTCTCCCGGGTCCTGCAGGAGCCCGCTTCCTTCAGAGGGTCTGGGGTCCTCTCGGGATTGCTGGTAACACAGTGGTAACTGTGTTACATATTCTAAATCTAAACATATCTAATCTAAATCTAAACATATCTAAACATAGAAAAGGTATAGTAAAAACTATTATAATCTTATTATAATCCCATAGTGTTATGGGACCACCATTATACCTGCGATCCTTTTTTTTTTTTTTTTTTTTTTTTTTTTTT
>NW_012102255.1:2931908-2935335 GCF_000951045.1 Mandrillus leucophaeus | reverse complement strand
GGTGACACATGCCTATAGTCCCAGCTACTCAGGAGGCTGAGGCAGGAGGACCACTTGAGCCCTGCTGGAGTTCGAGGCTGCAGTGAGCTATGATTGCACCACCGCACTCCAGCCTGGGTGACACAGCAATGAGATCCTGACTCTAAAAAAAATGGGCAATGATTTTTCAAATTCTATACAAAGGAAGGTAACTCACACTACCCAAGGGCTCTGAAGGACTTTGCCAAAATTGAGGAGTTGGCCAGACAGAGAGAAGAGCATGGGGGAAGGGGGGGCGGGGGGCTTGACCACGTGTGGACAGGCAGATTCAGTAACTGTTAACACACGGCAAGTTGACTGGTTGTAACAGACAGTGGGGAAATGGGCGTGCGTAAAAACTGGGAACAGCGCGCCTGGAATCCCGAGGCCTGGTCCTGGTTCTCAGAGTGAGGACGTGCCGTCACCACGGAGCCAAGCGTGAAATTTGGGGTAAATTTCTCCCTGAAGACCCCTTTTAAGCAATGTGAGGGTCCTCCTAGATTGAAAGTATAACCTAAAATTGCGATTTGGGCCCCTAGGTTATGTTTTTTGGAAGAGTCTGCCTGTCATATTGAGTATAAGACATTAAAGCCACAAACCGAATTTCTGTCTTCTAATCCTCTGTATAATTTGTGACATTCCCTGCCCTCCCCAAATCCCTCTCTGCCTCCGGCTACGCCGACTACAGCCTTTTAAAGAAACTCACTTCGTTCTCCAAAGGTGCCACTAGCACAGCTGAGAAGTGCTTTAAGCCTGAGGATGGTAAAGTCCCTCCGTGGAGACAGAGTAGGGATGGAGGATGAGTATCAGTGCTGAGTCTGATCTGGGCACACTGAAGTTTCTCCCCAGCCCATCCGGGCATGAAGCAGCTGCAATCCACAATGGCCCTCAGAGAAACCACTGAAGGATGCCCTTCAACACCCACAGCAGAAAATGAGGCCACAGAGAGCTGTAGAGAACCTTAGAGACAGAGGCTGAAGAAGATCCAGATAGACCCAGGATTCATTCTCACATCTAGCTCAGCGATGAGCAGGTGGACTGATGAAACTTCTAGTAAACACAGGCACACTACACTTAGGATAGTTGTTATGGTGTGCACAGACATATGTCTGACCCACATCAAACCATCAGCGGAAGCATGCACAGGTGACTCCCTAGGCCTCAGTTTCCTCACTAGTAAAAGAGACAACTTTAATGAGTCGGTATATGCAAATGAGTTATGTGCAAATGAAATGAGGTATGCAAATGAGTTGATGTACATAAATGAGCTGATACATGTAAATGATTGATGTGTGTGAATGTATTATGTATGCAAATGAGCTGTTGTATGTAAAGCACTTAGACCAGCACTCAGCACCCAGCCCTAGGGAAGAATTTTCAAATATCAATGCTGAGTCAGAAATACAGGTAATAAGTGTTTGACATAGTTCTTGTCACAAAGAGTGACCCAACCTGACTCCTTAGAAAAACAGTTTCCTAACCTAGTTTTTGTGTGCAGATGACTGCCGTTCTCCTTTCAGGTTTGCTCCTGTCCCAGGGAAGAGGGGAGGTACACACACCAAATGGCTTCCCTCTATATCTGTAGCTGCCCAGGCTGCTCCCCAAATGTCCAACTCATCTCAGCCACCCACCTACTTACTGTTGATTTGTGCATGCACTATTGCTGTTTCATTATTAATAAGCCAAGATGAAGCTGGAAACTGTTTTGTGCTGTTGAATTTCAGCACTGCTTCCTGTCTGCCTAATGCCCCTCGTGATAAACAGCCATCCATAGGCTGAAAAGATTCCAGCTCCCAGGGCACCTGGTGACTGGTCTCCGGGGTAGCACCTGTCCTGTCTCTGAGGCACTTTGGTTTCTCCTAAGGGGTCTGGGGCCACCTTCTGTTCCTCGCATCTGCACAGGCTGCTATCAGCCAGGTGTCCCATGGGGCTAGAAGGGGCATGGCCTGTATCACGCCTTAGCACGGCTCCCCTTAGCGGCTGCAGTTTTGGAGGTGAGACCACCCAGATCCAGAATCTCTTCTCTCCAGAGCGCATGGGAGTCTGCAGAGGCTGTCCCTGTGCTGTGGGGACAGACAGTGAGGGGCAGTGATGAGAGCATGGGGAGCGGAGGGAAGGAGTCTTCAGTGGAGACAGCCCATCTGACAGCAGGTTTAACAACTTGAAATTTACACGTCAGGCTTCCTCGAGAGGGGAGAGACTGACAGGTTGACAGGTTTGCGTTTCCCACTTTTCCAGAAACTTATGGGGTCCCTGAGAACCTCCGCGAAGTGCGCTGAGATGTTTTCAACCTCCACACTCTGTGAATGCAACACAAAAGCCAAGTTCCTGCTTTACTCTTTTCCTCATGTAATTAGGAACCGAGAGGATCATAAGGAGATCAACACCCAGTAATCTCTGAATCTTAAAACAACCGCCACAAATGTCACGGCAGAATTAAAATAAAGTAATACCATAAGGTACGTTTTTCTCTCACAGGAAAGAAAGAAAAGAGCAAGCTGTCAGGCAGCACTCCACGCGTAGCGCAACAAGTCTCTCTCCTCGCTCAGGAGAAAGGAAACTCCTGAGAGGCAGGACCCATGTCTGGCGGGTATCTGGGTCTCCTTCCAGAAGGGAAAAAGTCCCTGGCCAATAGCAGATGTTCAGTGAATTGACGCAAATGAGCATCTATGTATCCACATGAATAAATGCAAAAAGGGGCAAGTAAGACACAGCCCCTTTCATCCACAACTCACGGTCTGGAGTAGGGGACACAGGCACGGTGCCTGGAGGAGGGACAAGGGGGAGGGTTGCAGGTGGCAGGTGACACGGGAGCTGGGCCTGAGGACTGGGCAGCATGTTTCCAGACCAGAAAAGTGAATGAGAGATGAGCATTCCCTGGCAGAGACGACGGCAGACGAACAGACAGGGAGGCACGGGAGGGCCTGCGCGTCAGAAACGTGGGATGTGCCACTAAAATCTGTCTGGAGCCAAAATATTGAAGATACTGATTGGGGAAAAAAAAAAATAGACCAACAGGAACAAATCAAAAAACCTTGTTAGGCTCGGTGGGGCGGCTCACGCCTGTAATCCCAGCACTTTGGGAGGCTGAGGTGGAAGGATCACTTGAGTCCAGGAGTTCAAAACCAGCCTGGGCAACATAACAAGACCCCCATCTCTACAAAAACAAAAACAGGCCGGGCACGGTGGCTCATGCCTGTAATCCCAGCACTTTGGAAGGCCAAGGCAGGTGGATCAGGAGGTCAGGAGTTCAAGACCAGCCTGGCCAAACTGGTGAAACCCCGTCTTTACTAAAAATAAAAAAATTAGCCAGGCGTGGGGACACGCACCTGTCTCCCAGCTGCCTGGAAGGCTGAGGCAGGAGAATCGCTTGAACCTGGGAGGTGGAGGTTGCAGTGAACTGAGATCG
>NW_012102255.1:2918721-2930573 GCF_000951045.1 Mandrillus leucophaeus | reverse complement strand
CCACTGGCCCTGTGTCTCAGCTGTCATCTGTTTCATGCTGCTCCAGCTCTGACGCCAGGACCCTACTTTTCTAAGAATCAAGGGCCTTCGCAGTATCCAGGATGGATTTCTTGCTCCTGAAACCCCAGGTTGCCAGTGACCAGCCTCCTAGTAACCGCTGCCATTCCCCCTCAATTCTACCCTCTGCCTGTTTGAGCTTGGAGGGTGGTTGACTAAATGCCTTACCTCTAGTTAGATGGACATTCCCTGAGATTGGCCTCAATTTGGACCTTTAGCCAAAATGACTGTAGCTCACCTGTGCTTCTTCCACTTATAGGTTTAAATCCTAGCTGGAGACCTAAATATGGACTCACCCCACCTGTTACCCATCTCTTGAACAGACATCGAAAGCTTCTGCACCCGTAGATCACACAGGAATTTTAGTCCCAGCCTCTCCTGGTCTGGAATATCCCACCAAGCGCTGAGCTCCCAGGACTGACAGAAGGAAGAGGTGCTCCCACAGCCCCAAACCAGGCCTCATACCTCACTTTCTCCACAGTCATGGGAGCCTCACAATTACCCTCTGAGGAAGTAGGATTCATTTTCCTGTTTTGCAGATAAAGAACTTCAGGTGAGGCCCAGAAAAACTGAATATCGGCCGGGCGCGGTGGCTCAAGCCTGTAATCCCAGCACTTTGGGAGGCCGAGACGGGCGGATCACGAGGTCAGGAGATCGAGACTATCCTGGCTAACACGGTGAAACCCCGTCTCTATTAAGAAATACAAAAAACTAGCCGGGCGTGGTGGCGGGCGCCTGTAGTCCCAGCTACTCGGGAGGCTGAGGCAGGAGAATGGCGTGAACCCGGGAGGCAGAGCTTGCAGTGAGCTGAGATCCGGCCACTGCACTCCAGCCTGGGCGACAGAGCGAGACTCGGTCTCAAAAAAAAAAAAAAAAAAAAACTGAATATCTTCCCTAGCGTCACACAGCAAGTGAAAGAGGAGAGCTGGGGCCTGCAGCTGCGATGATGGCAGAGGACGCGAAGCCAGGAGGCTTCGTTGCAGCTCCATGGGCGCAAAGAGAGCTGGATGGCCTTAGCTTTCCATTTCAAGTCTACTTAAAATCTACGCACCCATTCGGACTGTTCTGCTAAGTGAAGGTTAACCTATATGAATACCAGCTGCTGATATTATCCAACTTATTTGGAATGTTCTAAAAATCTACAATTGTTTAAAAACTGCACCGTTTTTGCTTAAATTGCAGAGCAAGTGTCCCACATACATGGCCTGGCACTTTTGCGGAGGCACTCAGAGGTGTTAGGTGAGTGTTCCTGGGTGACACAGGAAGTTAGCACATGGCACAGATGGAGACAGATGTTCCTTGTCCCTCATTCCCAGTGTGTGTTACATGATGTAACCCTCAGGTGGGGTTAATTTGGGAGAATGGGCCCTTCTGACTGTGAGTTCCACGCTGCTGGGAAAATGGGATGACTGTGGTGAGCCATCACAAGAGTGGGGAAAGGTAGAAATGAGACATTTTCGTAAAGGTTAATGTGCTTGGCTGGGCACGGTGGCTTGTGCCTGTAAGCTCAGCTACTTGAGAGGCTGAGGTGGGAGGATCACTTGAGCCCAGGAGTTCGAGACCAGTCTTGATGATATAGTGACTTTCATCTCAAAAAAAAAACAAAAAAAACAAAAAAAAACAAAAAAAACCTAATTAAAAACAAAACAAAAACAAAAATGCCAGGTGCAGTGGCTCATGTCTGTAATCTCAGCACTTTGGGAGGCCAAGGCAGGCAAATGGTTTGAGCTCAGGAGTTTGAGACCAGCCTGAGCAACATGGCAAAACCCCGTCTCTACCAAAAAAAAATACAAAAATTAGCCAGGTGTGGTGGCACATGCTGGTAGTCCCAGCTACCTGGGGGGCTAAGGTGAGAGGATCGCTTGAATTTGGACGGTGAGCCTGCGGTGAGCTGTGTTCACGCCAGTGCACTCCAGTCTGGGTGACAAAGCCAGACCCTTTCTCAACCAAAAAAAAAAAAAAAAAGGAAGAGGAGGAGGCAGATGAGAAGGAGAAGAAGAAAAGATTGATGTGCTAAAATTTGGACATTTTTGTTCAACAGCTGTTTCACAGAGGAAGCAGGTCACAGCATAGCCAGCATTGCCAGGCAGACGTAAGACTGTCCACCCGGAGCCAGTGCCCCCAGCAAGCCGGAGCGCTGACTCAGGACTGCATCTCCATCTCTTTGGAAACGATGGGCCTGTTAACAAGTCTCCGATTTTCTTGGCAATGCACCTCTCCCTACTCTACTCCCTGGGCAAATCCCTACACAGTCTCCATTCTCTAAGCTGTTTGTTGAATATGCAGGTCACTTTTCTCCCCTAGAAACTGCAAAATGATTGTGAAATCAGTGGTCCACAAAATGAACCCCCCCAAATCGTCATTTCACAGGCTTTCTCTATAATCGAGAAACCCCGATAAACCCTGAGTCAATACTCGGTAAATACGGCTGGGTGAAGGGCTCCCCGCCTCCCCGGCACTGGGTTTGACAGGGGTTGCGTCTGGATTTGAGGCCTGTCATTTTCTGTGTAACTTGGTCTTGGCTTGTTCTCCTAAATGCTCGCTGATGCTTCCTACAAACCATCAAAAAATGCAGGGGCGACATCTGTCTGTCTTTGCGGCCTTCTTGTAGGGTAGCGTCTTCCATGCAGGCAGATGCTCCTGAGCACCCTAGTCCTGGTACCCCCTTCACCTGAGCAGTCGCTTCCTGACCGCCAACCGCCTGCTCATCCGAGCCCCCCCGGAAGTTCTGAGTTTAGGGCCAGAGAGGACAGGGGTCTGCCAGTCTGCTGGTGGCCGCTGTAAGAGAGAAAGCTGGCCTGAAATGAAGAATTAAGCCAAAATGTGGGAAGAAGCACAAATAAGAGACGAGAAGAGAAGCGTCCGGAGCACTCGGGAGATCCTAGTTCCGGGCGTTCATGACCTTCTCGTGCTCTGGTTCCACCAGACATCACAGTTTGAATTTCTATTGCTTGAAATGAAAAGAATTCCCTTCTTTCTCCTTTATTCCCCTCCTCCCTTCCCCATTCCAGAATACAGCACCTTCCAGGACACACGTTATCCAAGAATCCCGCCTATCCCTGGTGCTTCTCGCCTATCATAACAGGGGCATTCTCAGAGGAGACCAGGAAACACTGGAATTTTGAAGGAGATGACGTTTCTCCCTCTGCGGCAAAAGCAAAACAAAGAAGGCCCTGGTGTCGCCATTCGATGGAAGAGCATGGCCCGGTTGAGCGGATGACTTTCTATATGACCGTGAGCAAACCCCTCGCTTCAGCCCAGCACAGAGAGGAAAAGCCCAGCTTCCTCATCACATACATTCAGGGGAGTTCTCTGCAGAAGCAAAGCATGTGTGAGTTCTTTGGAGAGGGGTGTGTACGAGCACATATGTTTTCCATGTCATTGTGGTTCACGCATGTGAACTAACTGCAGGGCAACCACATGCAGCACATCAAAGCGCTAAAATGAGAGCACAGGTGCAGCCTTCCCCGGCTGCTGCACTATCGGTTGTCCTCACAAGGCAGTATGAATACTGTAGGAATATTAGCATCTACTCAGTGACAAAGAAGGAGGGAGAAACCTCACCAGGAAGCCAGTTATCTGGGACAAGTTTCAGCCTTATCTGCCATGATAAGCCAGAGTGATGGTCATAATAACAGGTATTTTTAGTTTGAGCTATCTACCTAAAGAATGATTTTTAATTCTTTCTGATAGCAATTTCTGGAATCCTTAAAGATAGAGACCATGTTTAACTCATCGGGGTATTCCCAAAGTAACTAGCACACAGAAGATCCATAATACATGTCTTCTGAATGAATCAATGGATGACCAGATGGACTAAGAGGTGACGGGTAAATGATAGGGACAAGCAGGGAAAAAGTCATATAAGGACTGTGCTATTCTCCACATCTTAGTGTTTTTCAGTTCAGGGAGTTCTGTCGGTCTGACATATGGCTAAGCATTTTCAGGGACATGACTGCAATACGAACAAAGATTCCCACCGTCAAGTAGCCTAAAGACTCAGCGGAGGAGAACACCTGTACCCATGAAGTGGTGACAGCGACAGAGTGGCGAATGGTTAATGAGAGGAATCTGGGCAAGGGATAGTACATGAGACAAAACGGAGAAAAGAGGGGGCTCAGCAGGGGCAGGGGTGGGACACTGGAGGAAGAAGACACTTAGCCAGATCTGGAAAAGTAGGTGGGTTTGGACACAAGAGATAGAGGGGTCCATGATCGAAGGAAAGTAAAAGCAGAGGCCAGACAGGGAAGAAAGCCATGATGGGCTCCAGAAATGCTCCCTCTCCCAGCAGTGTCCCCACAGACCATGGCTCGACAAATACTCACAACACATCTCTTTAAACAAAAGCTGAAATGCAAACATTTCTGTGGTCACTGTCTGGTGCTCTAGACACAGAATTCTCAATGAAATGGAATCACCCAGGTGCCTCCATATAATCTAGGCTGGGACTAAACAGCCCGTCAGCTCCCGGGGTGTGTCCTCACCTTGGCTTCGGCTCTCAGTTTTCACGACTCTGGAGTAGGGCTAAAGATTCGTGGTTTTTCCTCCCACGGAATTTAGGACTTTTGTTTGTTTGTTGTGGTCTTTCCAAAGTCATTTTGAGTATTAATGTACTTTCACTGGTGTGTTTAGGGCAGGGAAACATAAGTCATGCGGCAATCCATATATAAAAATCCGCATAAAAAATCCATTTATGAAACAACACAGTGACAACCGCAAAGCTATCTGAGATGATGAGGGAAGAGAGCCTGGGACTGTCAGTGGCAGAGGAGGATGACCAGCTTCCGCCTCTGCCACAGCCCCCTGCCTGCCACCCCACCAAGGCAGCTGCAGCACACCAGCCAGAAACATTTGCTTACTGTGCCTCTTCTGCTACCAAAATGACCACATAAGGTGCCTAGAGAGAGACAGTCTCAGGCAGCCGTCCAGCAGACAGGTTCCAGAGTTGGGGTTCATAGCCCAGCTCCACCACAGACCAGGCATGTGATGCTGGGCAGATTCCTTAGATCTGGTCCAGCTTCCTCCAACGTGAAAGAGGAGCGGTGATGGTGGAAGCTGCCCACAGAGGTGTCATGAGGATAGAGCATTCTGAACAGTGTTTGGCACAAGATGAATGGCTCATATGTTGTATGATTTGGAAAAGAACGGTAGAAACAAAGATATAGTGTCACTCTATCCACTCGGAAAAGCGGTGTCACCTCTAGGAATTGTTTTGCCCTCTATGAATCTCAGTGTTCTCATGTATGGGCAGCACCTAACAAGCCCCTGCCTCCCAGCACTACCCCACCGCCTACCTCTCAGGGCTGTACTAAGAATCCGGGGAGGCTGGGTGCAGTGGCTCACACCTGGAATCCCAACACTTTGGGAGGCCAAGGCGGGTGGATCACTTGAAGCCAGGAGTTTGAGACTAGCCTGGCCAACATGGTAAAACCCCATCTCCATAAAAAATACAAAAATTAGCCGGGAGTGGTGGCATGTGCCTGTAATCCCAGCTACTCAGGAGGCTGAGACAGGAGAATCGCTTGAACCCAGCAGGCAGAGGTTGCAGTAAGCCAAGATTGCCCCACTGCACTCCAGCCTGGGTGACAGAGTGAGACTGTCTAAAAAACACACACACACAAAAATTCCAGGAAGATGATATAGGTGAAAGGGCATGGGAACTGTGAGGCCTTATACAGATGTGAAGGATCATCGTAACAGATTGGAAACCAATGTCATCATTCCATTCATTCACCTAGTGCAATCGTTAATGCGTCCATTTGGCTGGGCCCCGGTACTCAGATATGTGATCATATTTCTGTGGAGGTATTTTTTTTAGATGAGATGAGATTAACATTTAAACCAGCTGAGTTTGAGTAAATCAGACCACCTTCCATAACGTGGGTGGGCTTCATTCAACCAGTTGAAGGCCTGAATAGAACCAAAGCTGACTATCCCTGAGCAGGAGGGAATTCTGCTGGTCGGCTGCCCGCCTTTGGACTCCAGCTGCAGCTCTTCCCTGCATCTCCAGCCTGCCCACCAACTTCCACAAGCACAGGAGCCAAGTCCTGAAAATCAGTCAATCCCCCACCCCACTGTCCACACACACACATCCTGCTGGTTCTGTTTCTCTGGAGAACTCTGGCTAATACACCTTGTGTTTACTGAGCACCTATGCCAGCTGGGCACTGTGTAGTGCTCTGGATTCAAAGGGGAATGAGAGGGACACGGCCCTGCCCTCATGGAGCTTACATTCAATATGGAGACCCACGGAACATGGAATTATGCAGATCAGTCATCTAAAGGGTGATGAATGCAATGAGGAGAAACTTTGGGGGGTTACAGAAGCACACGAGGCGGCACCCAACCTGGATAACCTGGGGTGGGGGAGGCTGGCAGGGAACGCCTCCCCGAGGAATTGGCATTTCACTGATATCCACAGGATGGACAGGAATCAGCCAAGCAAAGGCCGAGCAGATCCACCCTGGGAGCCTCCAGACAAGAGCCAGCTTCCTTCTGGGCTTCCGGGATCCATTCCTGGCCACGTTTCACCATCTGTTCTTGTAACAGAGCGTGACTGCAGGGTCACATGGCGTGGACATGCGAATGGTGCGTTGTTAGTCCTCCAGCACCTCTGAGCCCCCTGTAGGGTGCTACTTTGCTACTTTTTCACTTTTTATAGAATGGGGAACAAGGTAGGGGAAAGGCCGAGCTACAAACCCTGCTCTCTGTTTTTCTGATTTCCAATGACTAGCTTTTCATGGGTTTCTATAAAAATACCTTCCAGCAAGTATCTTACTGATTGGATTTTCAAAACATTGTCCTTCACAGAAAATCTTCTTGTGCAAATACGATAAAATATGTTCTTAAAATATTTAAAACAGGCCATGTGCAGTGACTCATGTTTGTAATCCCAACGCTTTGGGAGGTCAAGGCGGGTGGATCGCTTGAGCCCAAGTGTTTGAGACTGGCCTGGCCAACATGGTGAAATCCTGTCTCTACAAAAAATACAAAAATTTAGCAGGGCATGGTGGCGTGTGCCTGTGGGCCCAGCTACCTGAGAGGCTGAGGTGGGAGGACCCCCTGAGCTCAGGAAGTTGAGGCTGCAGTGAGCCGTGTCAGAGCCACTGCACTCCAGCCTGGGTGACGAAGTCAGACCCTGTCTAAAATTATATATATACATAAAACAAGGAGCAGATCAAATGCATGATGACGGGACAAAAATGACTGTCCCTCAGCTCTTCACGGGCTAAGGCCTTCCCAGGGCCCTTTGTCCTGCTTCCCAAACTTGAGGGAGAGGGGCACACGGCCAGGCTGTGAAAGCAAATAACCTGTGGGGAAAGCAAGATTCTCCTTTTTCCTGTAAAAACCTGAGAGTTTCCATTGTTGTAAACTCTTCGGGGCTTCCTGCTTTGAAGTTCACACACACACACACACACACACACACACACACACACAAAAGAGCTTGTAGCAACTTAGTTACTCATGACAGTCTGTGTGAGGAGTTTACAAATTGGTTCCACACTGCCTGATCCCATTCTTGCTTCAGACCCCAGGACATACACACCACTTTTCCGGCGTGTGCCTGGCCCCCAGCAGCTCCTCCACCAATACTGGCTGAACCAATCTCACTACACGGTCTCAGTTCTCTGCTTTTTGCCCCAAGCTGGCCTGAGCTGCTCCAGCCTAACCACCGCGCTGTGGGTTTTCAGGGTACATACAGAAAGGGTCCTAAATGCAGGGCCGATGCTGCTGTTCGGGGAAGAGACAGCTGAGCATTTATGGCAGGCTGCTGGTGGGGAGCCAGGGACGGCCTGGGAGCAGCCGGGATGGAGCAGGCAAGAGCACTCTTTTGTAAGGCATGCCGTTGTGATCTCACACTGCAGGAGAAAAGAACTCAGAGGAAACGGAAGAAGCTAGCATTGGAAAACAGATCAACGTTACCATCACCGATTTCAGCGAGAAATAACTCTATTAGCTACAGCTGCAACAGAGCACCACTAACGAAGCCACCCAGCGTTCACTGCTGTTGGTTAACAGGCCTCAACTGAGCTACAAGGGGGCAAAATTGATAATCTGAATCTTTGGTTGTGGCACAGAACACAGAGGCAGACTGAGGGAACTGGAAGAGAGATTTGGCAGGAAATTACTAGCACTTAGTGCTACTGTAATTGTTCTATTTTTCGTCGTTTTTCCTGTAACCCCAGCACTTTGAGAGGTGGAGGCGGCCGGATCACCTGAGGTCAGGAGTTTGAGACCAGCCTGGCCAAAATGGTGAAACCCCGTCTCTACTCAAAGAAAAAAGAATGTATCAGAATTATTCTCCCTCTTCATAATAATACATTTCGGTTCAATGAAGCATTAGAAAGGGATTCAGATATTTTCTATTTGATACGAACGATTCAGCAGGCAAGAACAGTATTTCCTATTCTGTTTGAGGCACAAAGGAAAACTTTCTAATTAACTCAGCAGTTTGGACTCACCATTTTTTTAATATGAAATATTTCTATCAATCCCATTTTAATGGGATAATTATAACAAATCATGCTTAACTTTCCTTTCATTCATTAACAAGAGAAGAACTATAGAAAGATAAGATGCTGGGAATGTTAGCTTAAAATATACCTACTATTTCCATTCTCTTTATATCAGTAATGGTCTAATTGTGCTGAGCTTAACTAAAATGTGGTTTTTGGACAAAGACTGATCAAAAGCCCTATTCTGGCATCATAATCCATCTTATTGCCCTTTGGTTAATTGAGACAGTAGCATTTATTCCAGAGAGAATTCCCTCATTTTTATCTCATGTTTTTATTCCATAAATCAGGATGCTAATTAGGAATTACAGGTATTCCAGGAGGCCCCAAGGCTGTCTACCAATTATGATAAAGGTTGCTAGCTTTTAAAAAGTCCCCTTATAAAAATTATCTTTCTTCTCCTACTACTACACACTTACACACACACACGTGCACACACATGTACAAGCCTACCATCTTCATTTAATACCTTAAAATAGAGCCAGTAGAATTGAGATCAAAAGTTGCAAAATGGGGCCAGGTGTGGTGGCTCACGCCTGTAATCCCAGCACTTTGGGAGGCCAAGGCAGGTGGATCACCTGAGGTCAGGAGTTCAAGACCAGCCTGGCCAACAAGGTGAAATCCCATCTCTACTAAAAATACAAAAAATTAGCCAGGCGTGGTGATGGGCACCTGTAATCCCAGCTACTTGGGAGGCTCAGGCAGGAGAATCGCTTGAACCCAGGAGGCGGAGGTTGCAGTAAGCCCAGATTGCACCATTGCACTCCAGCCTGGGCAACAAGGGTAAAACTCTGTCTCGGAAAAAAAAAAAAAAAAATGTTGCAAAATGGGGGGGGAAAGATTAAGAATCTCTTATTCAAATTCTTATTTACAGTTTTCCACAACAAATCACCTTTTACATTCAAAAGTTTAAACTTTTGTCTTTTCCCACATAAGTGGGTCAACAAGTTAGTGCCTCTTGCTGCGCCTCAGTTTCCTTATGTGCACAATGAGAGGACAGGACAAGATGGTCTTCGAGAAAATGCCTCAGTGAGGGATGTGGACACTGTTTCCTCTTTGCCAGTGTGTGGCATGAAGCGCCATCTTCTTCCTGATGTAAAACCCCAGGGCAACTCGCACCCTGGGAAGAGCGGGTGGAGCCAAGGACCATTGGGTTCTGGTCACATCCATGTTTTCACTGTTTCTGCCTCATTTTTGCAGCTGCCTCATTTTTGCAGCTGCCTCTTTCAGGACGGACCCTACGCAGTGCTCAATGCCCCATCAAGACTTCACAAGGACAGAATAGAATTTTTTGTTGTTGTTGTTTAAGTTCAACCACATTGAGTATCCTTTCTGGCACCGAGCGGGCACTGAAAGGTACAAAGATGAAAAGACTGTGTTTCCTCCTCCCAAGAAGCTAACAACCTAGTGAGGGAAACTGAAACGAACATTCCACTAGAAACGTAAGGGCTGAACTCTAGCTTGCGCACAGACACGTCTTGTGGAGTATATGTACACATATCAGTGCCTGGAAGGCGTCATGTCCCCGAGACTTCACCAAGAAGGCGTTCAGAAGAGCCTGTCTACTCATATGGAGCAGGCAGGGGAAGCTCAGAGAAGCAGGAAATGCAGGATCTCCACGGAGAAAGCGGATGCTGAATTCGTTTCTCTACCTGCAGCCTGAAAGCTCAAGAACAGACCTGGGATATAAGATAGGACACTCTGGGCTACAGCACCAAACCAGTCCTTCCTGCTCACTGCAGGCCCTTTCATCCATTTTGCTCTGTGTAGGCATCTCTGGCCAGGAAAGCCAGAAAATGAGTATTTTGTATGTAGCGATATGCCATCCTATCAGAAATCTGATCTAATTAAACTGAAATGTGCTGCTTACCCCTTCTTCTCCATTTGATCATGAAGACAACAGAAAATGATATCCACATACCCTCCTCAGCAGAATTAAAGGCAATCATATTAATAATGAAGAATGAAAATGGCTTCACACTTTTTGAGATGGAGTCTCGCTCTGTCGCCCAGGCTGGAGTGCAGTGGTGGCGATCTCGGCTCACTGCAACTCTGCCTCCTGGGTTCAAGTGATCCTCCTGCCTCAGCCTCCCAAGTAGCTAGGATTATAGGCGCCTGTCACCAAGCCCGGCTAATTTTTTGTATTTTCAGTAGAGACAGGGTTTCACCATGTTGGCCAGGCTGGTCTCGAACTTCTGACCTCAAGTGATCCACCCGCCTCAGCCTCTCAAAGTGCTGGGATTATAGGCGTGAGCCACCGCGCCTGGCTCACGCTTTCTTTATACATGTCCTCGTGATGACTTTCCTGTCCAGTAACCTCTAATGGAGAATAATCTCCTAATAGTCCCCTCTCTTTGCAAGAATGGGGACTGCTAAGTTCAACAGTGGCATGGCATAGAAGAAAGCGCCTGTGCCTGAGGTCTTCAGGTTTGCCCCAGAAATAGCACGATCCTTCGGGCAGCGCCACCTGCGCTTCCTGAGCTCCGGGCGCCTGGGGTGGCGCTAGCGTGCATACTGCGCATGTGCGGTCCAGAGGCTGGCGAAATCTACATCCGTGGGAAAAAAGAACCCGCGAAGATGAATGAGTCAGAACATTTTTCCCAAGACGCCTTTCTCTTGAGATACGGGTTGAAGGAAGGCTCAAAATAAGAAATAAAGGAAGACAGGGAAAACCACCACCACCACCAACTCTACGTAAGCTTAACTAGGGCGTTCAACGTCACATGAGTTGATTTCCCAGAAGAGCTAACAATTTAATTTACAAAGCTATCAGGCTAGCTATAGTGATGAACAGGTATTATTTATGCCGTTCCGGCCCCCTCCAACAGCGAACCAAAATAAAAGAGAACTCACAATTCGCTTTTCCCAACTTTAGTGTTTAAGAATGGAGTTGTGAGTGTAGTGGGATCTAGCGGGATCCAGAATCCACTGGGATCTAGTGGGATCCAGAATTATCCATCATATTTAAATTCTTTATGAATACTTGAAGTAACGATGTTAACTCTGGCTCAGATCTTTTCTCTTCTCTTTGGTCATGTTTCAGGATGAGGAGGGGCAGCAATAATAATGAGGACCTGGACAATCTGTGTGTAAATAAACTGCACCTTGGTGGGCTGGAAGGCATGAGATTTTTCCCCTGGATCCATTCTGGCATCGCCTCCTGAACAAGAGAGAGGTATCTCCACTGTTTCTACTTGTTGACTAAGTGAATAACAGCTACAGAAAACAGTATTTTAGGGAGGCTGAGGCAGGAGAATCACTTGAGCCCAGGAGGTGGAG
>NW_012102255.1:2914591-2916891 GCF_000951045.1 Mandrillus leucophaeus | reverse complement strand
ATGCCATCCTATCAGAAATCTGATCTAATTAAACTGAAATGTGCTGCTTACCCCTTCTTCTCCATTTGATCATGAAGACAACAGAAAATGATATCCACATACCCTCCTCAGCAGAATTAAAGGCAATCATATTAATAATGAAGAATGAAAATGGCTTCACACTTTTTGAGATGGAGTCTCGCTCTGTCGCCCAGGCTGGAGTGCAGTGGTGGCGATCTCGGCTCACTGCAACTCTGCCTCCTGGGTTCAAGTGATCCTCCTGCCTCAGCCTCCCAAGTAGCTAGGATTATAGGCGCCTGTCACCAAGCCCGGCTAATTTTTTGTATTTTCAGTAGAGACAGGGTTTCACCATGTTGGCCAGGCTGGTCTCGAACTTCTGACCTCAAGTGATCCACCCGCCTCAGCCTCTCAAAGTGCTGGGATTATAGGCGTGAGCCACCGCGCCTGGCTCACGCTTTCTTTATACATGTCCTCGTGATGACTTTCCTGTCCAGTAACCTCTAATGGAGAATAATCTCCTAATAGTCCCCTCTCTTTGCAAGAATGGGGACTGCTAAGTTCAACAGTGGCATGGCATAGAAGAAAGCGCCTGTGCCTGAGGTCTTCAGGTTTGCCCCAGAAATAGCACGATCCTTCGGGCAGCGCCACCTGCGCTTCCTGAGCTCCGGGCGCCTGGGGTGGCGCTAGCGTGCATACTGCGCATGTGCGGTCCAGAGGCTGGCGAAATCTACATCCGTGGGAAAAAAGAACCCGCGAAGATGAATGAGTCAGAACATTTTTCCCAAGACGCCTTTCTCTTGAGATACGGGTTGAAGGAAGGCTCAAAATAAGAAATAAAGGAAGACAGGGAAAACCACCACCACCACCAACTCTACGTAAGCTTAACTAGGGCGTTCAACGTCACATGAGTTGATTTCCCAGAAGAGCTAACAATTTAATTTACAAAGCTATCAGGCTAGCTATAGTGATGAACAGGTATTATTTATGCCGTTCCGGCCCCCTCCAACAGCGAACCAAAATAAAAGAGAACTCACAATTCGCTTTTCCCAACTTTAGTGTTTAAGAATGGAGTTGTGAGTGTAGTGGGATCTAGCGGGATCCAGAATCCACTGGGATCTAGTGGGATCCAGAATTATCCATCATATTTAAATTCTTTATGAATACTTGAAGTAACGATGTTAACTCTGGCTCAGATCTTTTCTCTTCTCTTTGGTCATGTTTCAGGATGAGGAGGGGCAGCAATAATAATGAGGAACTGGACAATCTGTGTGTAAATAAACTGCACCTTGGTGGGCTGGAAGGCATGAGATTTTTCCCCTGGATCCATTCTGGCATCACCTCCTGAACAAGAGAGAGGTATCTCCACTGTTTCTACTTGTTGACTAAGTGAATAACAGCTACAGAAAACAGTATTTTAGGGAGGCTGAGGCAGGAGAATCACTTGAGCCCAGGAGGTGGAGAGCCAAGATCGCACCATTGCACTCCAGCCTGGGCAACGAGAGTGAAACTCCGTCTCAAAAAAATAAAAAATAATAAAAACAAAACAAAACAAACACCACAATATGTTAATCTAATTTTTAAAATCTTGTTCTCCTCTTCCTATAAGCAGAATGTAAACTGAAGAGAAATCTTGTCTTTCTCTTCTACACAGTGTCACAAGGACTTAGTAACTAAATGACTTCTACTCTAAAAATGCTCATACATCTGTACAGGAAAAGGGTTTCTGCTAAAAAGCACACATGGTTGTTTTATTCTTTTTTTTCTATGCTTAGTTTACACACTAAACAAAGGACAACTTAGAGTTAAGCTGAATCTAGACAATAAAAGACCTAATGACATGAAGTACATAGTGCCTAAGTGTGTATATATGTTTGTGAGACAGATTAGCAAACATAGTTTTAATAGACACCAAAATACGTTGCTACCAGGTTTGGAAAACAGTGCTGAATAAGAGACAGATTACTTAAAATTAATGATTGAGGAGAACAGAGAATAATGGCTCCCGTTTTTATTGGATAAGAAAGATAATCCGGCCAGACATCCGAGTTTATTTCTAAATTGCAATTCTGATAAGCCCACCAAATTGTCTGCTTTCAGGCTTTACTGCTCAGAGAGGATAAATCTCCATCAAGCACTTCAGAAATACCCAGATGGATGGACATGGGTGGTGGTGGGCATGGGTGGTGATGGGCATGGGTGGTGATGGGCATGGGTGGTGATGGGCCATGGGTGGTGATGGACATGGATAGTAATCGGCATGGGTGGTGATAGGCTGGTGATGGGCATGGGTGGTGATGGGC
>NW_012102255.1:2899412-2914156 GCF_000951045.1 Mandrillus leucophaeus | reverse complement strand
CATGGGTGGTGATGGACATGGGTGGTGATGGACATGGGGGGTGATGGGGATTCACTGTTAACAGACACCCCACAGCTCTTCTGCCCAGATGAGGCTAGGCAGGCATCCTAAGGTTGAGAAGCAGCATTTATGGCCCAGGAGTGCTGGCTGAGGCTAAATGCCCATCAGACATTTTCATGGGAGCCTAGAGTTTATGGAGATCAGGATATATCTTCTCCTTACTGTGCCAGAGCAGCCAACCAGTTCCTGTGTCCTGCCCCGTTCAGTGGCACTCACTACAGTACCTGGAAGACAGCAGGTCTTTATAGTGATTTGCTGACTGAATCAAGTATGATAAGCCCTCCTTGACCTATTCCCAGCTTAATTTTCTACAATTCCTCTTCCTGTTGCTCCATTCAATTTTTTATGTTCCTTCCAAATTCTAGAGCGTCTGTTCTCTTGATGCTAGGATTCACCCATCAGATTTTTCTGATTTTACTCAAATATGTTTGGGGGGAAAAGGGGTAGGTGCTGATCATAGTCGTTCTTTTGAGGCATCCCTGGAGATTGTGAAGAGAAAGACGGCTCCCTTTCCCTTCGTGCTTCATGTATTTCCTTTCAGGTATTCTTCTGGGAAGAGGAGAACCAACCAACCTACAGGTTGATTGTTCTCAATCCAATATGACCGTCAGCATTACCATTCTCACTTTTAAAAATGATGATGCACCATGATGTGGCTGCAGAGCCATACACTTAGCAAGTCAAACAGATAACATGCTTTGCTCTGAAAGCTTGTAATCCAAGACAAAAAGCTCTGACATTAAGCTGTGACATACCAACAAATGAACTTTAAACATGGATGTTAAATAATTGTGCAAACAAATTTCATGAAGAACGTTGACTGACTTAGGAGAAGGAACCATTTTCAAAGAGATTAGAAGCATCATTTACACATAAGCCAAATCAGTGAAATATAAATGGGGACTAAGCTGCTTTGATCCACTAATCATCTTTATCTGTTTATTAAGAATATCTCTATAAGACTACTTAGTAGTATAATTTCTTTATGTGACTTGAAAGTGAGACAGAATCATTTTAAGCCTACAATCCTGACTTTTCCTTAAACCAGATTGTCCTTCATATTGGCCCAAACTGGTGAGCTTTCTAAGACTGACTGGAATAAAGCACTAAGTTATAAATGCCGTAAGGACGAGTGCTCTGCCTTGTCCATTATTTCAAAACTAAGCCTACTGCTCAGCACGGTACCTGACACATAGGAGGTGCTTAGTAAATATTTGCTGTGTGCCAGGCATGGTGGCTCATGCCTGTAATCCCAACACTTTGGGAGGCCGAGGTGGGCAGATCACTGGAGGTCAGTAGTTTGAGACCAGCCTGGTCAAGATGGAGAAACCCCATTTCTACTAAAAACACAAAAATTAGCTGGGTGTGGTGGTGCATACCTGTAATCCCAGCTACTCAGGAGGCTGAGGCAGGAGAATCGCTTGAACCCGGGAGGTGGAGGTTGCAGTGAGCCAAGATTGTACCACTGTACTCCAGCCTGGGGGACAGAGCGAGACTCTGTCTCAAAAAAACAAACAAAAAAAACAAAAACAAACAAACAAAAAACATTGCTGTGTATCAGGAAACACTCGAGGGGCAGAGGATCCTGCGATGTTGTGTGTGTGTGTGTGTGTGTGTGTGTGTGCATGTGTGTGTGCATGCCTCAACTCCAAGTACAGGGAAGTTACCTCCATTTCTTCCATCTCCATGGCCTCCAGAAAAGCTTTTGCCTCAAGAGGTGCTCAGTGGCCAGCAGTGACTCCCTGGTGGTGGTTGGGGAGTGGGGTTGTTGCTGGAAACAGCAGGGAGTGGGAAGGAGGGAAAGGATGGGATAGCACACCTCCCTTCTCCCTCATTCTCTGTATCTATTCTAGGCTGTTATTCCCCTTCCTCCCCCAGTTCTGACTCTGAAAAGTATGTCTTTCCCCACTGGACACAGGCAACTGGTTCCCAACGTTATTGTGCTACCACTGTGGTCCCATGACACTCTTGCCTCCACCTCACCTTGTCAAGGTCATGTTTATCTAGCGACAGCCGGTGATACAGTAGGAAATAAAATGGCCAAAAGGTCCTGACTTCTTGCCCTGCTTCTGGAGTCACTGGAAAACCTGTTACCTTCACTGGGTCTCAGTTTTCTTATTTACTAAATAAGAAGTTGCTCTAAATACACCCATGAAATCCGTTCCTATGGAGGAAGACCTCCCAGGTTTCCAGAGGAAGGTGGTGGGTGGCCGAGGCCTGAGGGGCAGTGGTCGGGCTGGGTGACAACACTCTCACCTTCAGGGCCATCTCGAGCGTTGGCGATTCCTGCTCCCCTCCTCCTCTCTGGGAGGCTCCAGGTCAGGTTTAAATAATCAATCAACTTGCTTTTGGGAATTCAATCAAACTTGTCTACCTCAAACCTGCTGATTTATATATAGCACTAATTATTTATGTTCTATATTAAACTCCACTGTATTTCTTGGTGATATTAAAATATAAATTATGCAACAGAGATAAATTGATGGAAATTTTTCCACATGGGTATAAAGAACTGCTGTTCCTAATTATGGTGCGATACCAGTGGAGGTGGAAAAAGCAGGAGTCTGGGAAGAAGGGCCTTTACTGAGGTCAGGCAGTTTGGCGTCCATATGGTAGGGCAGAGTAAGAGCCTGCTGAAATGGAAGAACCAGATGCTCTGTGCAGGAACAGGCAGGGTCTTGGTAACTTCTTGTTCCTTTTTTTTTTTTTTCTCTTTTTTATTGAGACAGAGTCTCACTCTGTCGCCAAGGCTGGAGTACAGTGGTACAATCTCTGCTCACTGCAACCTCCGCCTCCCAGGTTCAAGCAATTCTCCTGCCTCAGCCTCCTGAGTAGCTGGGATTACAGGTGCGTGCCACCGTACTTGGCTAATCTTTGTATTTTTAGGAGAGATAGGGTTTCACCATGTTGGTCAGGCTGGTCTTGAACCCCTGACCTCGTGATCTGCCTGCCTCAGCCTCCCAAAGTGCTGGGATTACAGGCGTGAGCCACTGCGCCCGGCCAGCTTCTTGTTTCAATCATGGTACACTTTCTCTCCAACTGTCACTTCCTCCCCTTCACTGTCACCCACCCCCCAGAAGCCTGAGCAGGACAGGAGGATGGACTCAGCTGCCATGTGGCCACTGGTCAGATGGAAGCCACACCTTCTGTTACGTTCTGTGACCCCAGGCTGATGCCCCGCTCCAAGACACAGTCCCATGGGTGAACTCAGGGCTTTGACTGCATTTTGGATTGCAAATGAGTGAGAGAGATATCTTTAATTTAAAAAAAGTGTGAAATGCAAACTTTAGTTTACTAACAAGCATAACTCTTCATTGTAAGGCCCCTTACCTGTGGTCACTACATATGGTATATCATGAAATCAAGATTGGACCAGTGTCCTTTGCCCCCCAAACTATTTTTGTGTCAGGGCTGGGTCATCCCACTGGCTGGGACACTCTGCTGTTTTGGTCCCTGGCCTTGGCACCCTGATGTCCTCGTCTCAGAATTCCAGGGAAGGCATTAGGGATAGAGGAGGAGAGGTCAGAGCCACCTGAAGATGCATCCACATCAACCCTTTTAGGAACCACAGACAAGGCCAGTACTGTAGATGCAGGAGGACGGTCTCTGATGTGCTTCATTTTGAGGTGCCCTGGACAGGGCTGTATTGGGGTACATGAGCACCCCAGGTTGGCTAATCATCTGACACCTTTTCAAGGGGATACCACCTAAATATTTGCTCACACTTATTCAGAAGAGAAGTGGGGTGTGGCTCAGAGCACAGGAGGGGAAGGTCGCTGCACTGACAGCTTGATTTCACTGTGTCCAGGGCAGTTCAGCTCCGGCACCGAGGTTCCAAATCCCTCTTTGCAAAACAAGAGCGCCCATGTATACTTAAAAGCAGTTGAGATGGCACATTTTATGTTATCTCTATCTTACCACAATTAAAAATTAAAAATGTAAAAAAGAATAGAAGATCCCAGCAGTTACTTGGACCCACCCTCCACAGAAGGCAGCGTATCAACCATCCACGATCACACTCGTGTGCCCCTGTGGGGTACCACGGCCCCTCCTTGGGGGCTCCCACCCACTGAGTCCTCTCCTGGATAGGAGTCCTGGTCCACACTGTTTTGTTCCATCTGCTTCCATGTCCAGTGACGCTGGGGCAGGCCCTACAGACAGCCCAGGCGGCCGCCCTGCTTCCGGTGTTTCTTTACCGCGGGGCCTGGGAAAGCCCTCAGCGAAAACCATCTGCCCTGCCCACCGCCATGGAAACTCTGGGACTGGATGCTTCCCGTCAGAGGAAGGACTGCTCTGTTCAATGTAAGTTTTTAAAACATAGAGACACTCTGTGACCCAGGCTGGAGTGCAGTGGCATGATCATTGCTCACTGCAGCCTCAAACTCCTGGGCTCGAGTGATCCTCCCTCCTTAGCCTCCTGAGTAGCCGGGACTACAGGCATCTGCCACTGTGCCCGGCTGACTTTTAAATATTTTGTAGAGACAGGGTCTTGCTACGTTACCCAGGCTGGTCTCGAACTCCTGGCCTCAAGTGCTCCTCTTGCTGTGGCCTCCCAAAGCTCTGGGATTACAGGTGGGAGCCACTGTGCCCGAACTATTCAATGTAATCTTGACATTTAAACTCTTCTTGGGGAAAAGTACCACATGAAGTTAATACCTTCCCAACAAGGTGGTGAGATTGAGGGTGGGAGAGGATGGAAGGACACGGGAGAAACTGGGGAAGGAGAAAAGAAGAGAGGGTAGAGGTTGTAAGGGGAGACTCCAGAGAGACACAGGCCTTCTGATGCCCAGAGACCCAGGCACGACCGTGTTTGGGTACCCAGGGGACGATGCCCAGAGACCCAGGCAGGACTGTGTTTGGGAACCCAGGGGACTGGCAGTCTGCGATCTGAACAGGCAGAATCTCAGTCTGCACAGTTTAGTAGTTGCTCTGGAGCTTCAGCAAGACTAGCAACTCCGGCTAAATGCAGCCCAGGGCCAGAGTCACGTTAAGTCTGCAAAGGACCGGTGGGGTCGTGTGCACCACTCCTATTTTTGATAAAAATGGAAAATAAAACCGCCACCTCTTTCTTTCACTACATGTTTGTATAAGCCGCGGCTTATTCACCAGTGATGAGTAAACCATAAGTTACTTCACCCAAACGCTTTCCTCGGAAGGGAGAAAGAATTTAGAAATGACATTTAAAAATAAAGATATCCCAAATGTAGCTGAGCAATGGCTTGTAAGCATGATCCTACATCTCTTTCTAAGCATTTGTAACAATTCGAAATTGCCCTTGTTGGCTAGAAAGGCATGACTGCAAACGCTCCTCACGAATCCCCTCGGCGTTCTGGTTCAAAGCAGGAGTCGGGATTTCTCTGAAGGGGAAGGAAAAACCCAAAAGTGTCACAGGGAAATTACGAGGCCTTGTTACATCTCATTTCTGTACCTTGTACTGTGGCTTCCCTCGGTCTCCTGCCCCTGCCTCGATACTTTGTGCCTTTATGTCTTTTCTTTAAATGGCTATGATTCTGTCAAACAATGCCAAGCTTATTTTTCCCACCAAAAGCAAATCAGTTCTCTTACAATTTGCATGTCTTAGTTTACTACTTAGTGTATGCAACGCATGACAATTTTCAGGACTTTCAAATGAATTTCATGTTGCCTCCTTCTCTCCCTGGTGCCGTCTTATTTTAATACATTGGAGCCCTCGTTTTCTTCTTCCTGAAACTTGATCCAGAACCTCGCACACTGGGCAGATGGCAGGGACGGCGGATGGTCCTACCTTGCCCAGCCCCGGGGTGTCCTTCACCTTGTTGACAGCCCTCAGCAGACAGGGCGGGGCTGGGGGAGGGGAGGTCTGCAGAATCCCACTGAAACTGGTGGCAAAGAGCGGTGGTTCGGCAGCGGAAGAAGTGGGCCGATGTTTCTTCTTTTTAGAAGACAGATTTAACTTCTGGGCAGCTCTGGAGGGGAAAACACAAGAAAGGAACAATAAAGGGAAAATGACTGTACAATCAGATATGCTAGGCTTACTTCGTTTTTTTTCTCTTAAAAAACCCCTCGTTCTTACTGAGGCGTAATCATTCCTTCTCTCCTCCTGCTCAGTGTCCTCTGTAGCAGTCCCTTACCATAACAGAGTGCACTGAACGAGCTACCCAGTCATTTATACAGCAAAACGAAAAACAAAACCATAAAATAGCAGGATTCTGCAATCGCGATTTACAAAGAATTGTTTGTTATCCACCAATGTTGAGCTTAAGCAGAACAAAGCTGGGCATCTTTGGGGATAAACGGCACCCATTACGTTCATCACTCTACCGATGAATCACTTCTCTGGCATACACTCAAGTGCGAGACCTCATGAGCTAATCAAAAAACTCTAACACCTTGTAAAATCCAAACCAGTCTGATGAAGAACCATGTGGAGACCAGTCAAGGCATGCTCTGTACAGGGCACTGGAAAAACACAAGCCCCGGCGCAACAGAAACAATCAAACTGGTTTTAGAAATATAACACCAAACCAGAGGTGAACTCCAGCCAGGGTGTAGGGTGCTGAGACTGTGGGCTGCTCACATAGATAAGACGATACTGTGCAGGGAGGTCTTTAAATACAAAATGCAATTCATGGGTGAGTGCAAGGAGTAAGGGGTCAAAGCACTAAAGGGGGTACAGAGTGTGTAGGGAAAGGTGGGAGGGGAGGCAGCCAGCATCATTCATAACACAGGCTGTTTAAATGACATCGTACAACATTCAAGTATCCTGTAACACTTAAAACACAATAATCTTGGCCAGGCATGGTGGCTCACACCTGTCATTCCAGCACTTTAGGAGGCCGAGGCAGGCGGCTCGCCTGAGGTCAGGAGTTCGAGACCAGCCTGGCCAACATGGTGAAACCCCATCTCTACTAAAAATACAAAAATTAGCCAGGCATGGTGGCGTGCACCTGTAATCCCAGCTACTCAGGAGGCTGAAGCAGGAGAATCGCTTGAACCCGGGAGGCAGAGGTTGCAGTGAGCCCAGATAGCGCCATTGCACTCCAGGCTGGGCGACAGAGCGAGACTCCATCTCAAAAGAAAAAGCAAAACAAAACCATGATAATCTTATCACAGAAAAGAAGAAAAGAGGGGAAGGGGCAGTGTGAGGTAAAGGCATTTCACAGACTCTTAATATACTCATTTCTGGATTAATTCTTGATGTTTAAACACTAAACTCCTATTCTAAGAATTCTAATTTCCTCATCAAATGTTCGAAACATTTGAGCTGCCACTTAAAATGAAAGGACCACCCTGACTTTATTCTACTGATTAAAACCTTATAATTCATCCAATGTTCTTACCGATCGCAGAGCACATCATGAGAGAGGCAGGTCGGAAAGACAAAAGCAACACCATTTGCACCGCCTCTCCCTCCCCAGCCCCAGTCTCTTTTAATGGCCTGGGATAGTTGGTTTTAATTCTGTGTCATTAAGTGGCAGGCTTTTGACAAATTGCGAGCTAAAAAATTGCCACTGCACAAATATATCAAACGGTGTTACCATTTCAAAGCTTAATTTTTCTCATCTGTAAAACTGAAAATCTATTTCACAAGAGTGAAATACAGGGGATGAGATAAGTGAGGAATTACCGATTTTGATGGGAAGATACCCTAAGTCACCCTATGGAAGGATGATGAGAAAGGGAAAGCAGGGGACACTTTCTCTTTTCAACCAGTACGAAGAAAAAACTAGGAATACTTTTTTTCATGATTTCATTGCTACCCTTCCTGGCACTTTCCTTCTAAAATCAAGGGTGAAATGGAATTACTCAATGACTAGTCCTTCCTTTTGAGATTCTCTCCCTAAATGAACAGTGACTCATCCCAGGTCAGTCACTGGCAGGAGGCATCACATGGCCTTCTGACACCTGCATGCACCTCTGCTCAGTGATCCCTCCCTGCTTTCAAGCCAGACTGCCTATGTCTCAGAGGACTAGAAGAAGGAAGATGGTGATCTGCTAGGAACTAAAAGGTGCTGTTTATCCATCTACATTCAGGGTTCCTTTTCACAGTGAAAAAAAGAACCAGGTGGCCGGGCGCAGTGGCTCACGCCTGTCATCCCAGCACTTTGGGAGGCCGAGGCGGATGGATCACGAGGTCAGGAGATCAAGACCATCCTGGCTAACATGGTGAAACCCCGTCTCTATTAAAAATACAAAAAATTAGCCGGGCGTGGTGGCGGGCGCCTGTAGTCCCAGCTACTCGGGAGGCTGAGACAGGAGAATGGCCTGAACCTGGGAGGCGGAGCTTGTAGTGAGCCGAGATGGTGCTACTGCACTCCAGCCGGGCGACAGAGCTAGACTCCGTCTCAGGAAAAAAAAAAAAGGACCAGGTGATGGCTATGGTTCCCACTTCCCTACCTGCTGGGGTTCCCAGTCCACATGGAGAGACAGACAGGGGAAGGGAGTGACACCGAAAGGCAGCTTAAAACAGGCAGTAGCCTGATGGCTTTTTCCTTTTCTCATCTCTGCCACCCATGCCCACCCCACACATGCCCTGCCGCGGAGAAAAGCAAGGATCCTTGAAAGTAAAGCACACTCCAGGATATCCCTCCAAGGCTTCCCTCCTCCCTCTCCCTCCTACAAACTTTCACGCGACTAGATCATTCCCAACAGCACGCAGATGTGTTGTTACTTCTCTCATCTTAAAAAAATAAAACAAATCCTTCTCCTGATTCTTCTTCCCCAGCCAGCTACTGTTCTACTTCCTTGCCCATCCTGGCAGCAAAACTCAGGGAAAGTGTCATCTATGCTGGCCTTGTCCAGTCCCTCTCCTTCCACTATCGATAAGCTCATTTCATTCAGGCATGTGTCCCACGACTCATCTGAAACTGCTCTTGTCTGGGCTCCCGATGACCACCGTGATTGCTCAAGTTAATGGTTCTCAGCCCCATCTTGACCAATCAGAGCCCTCAGTAGGTCCTTCCTCCTTGATACACTTTCTGCTAGGTTTCTAGGACACCCTGGCCATTCCTTTCCAGCTTCCTTTGCTGGTTCCTTCTCTTGTGCCCAGCCTCTTAATGATGGCAGCCTCAGGGCTCAGCCCTCATCCTCTTTACTGCTGCACTCAATCCCTTGGTGTTTTCTTCCAGGATCATGATTTAAATAACATCCTGAATGCCTAGGATTAATCAATTTTTATTTCCAGCTTAGATCCCTCTCTGGAACTCCTTATTTATGTATCAAAATTACCTCTTCAACAATTCCACTTGGATATCTAACAAACATCTCAAGCTTGCCATCTCTAAAACTGAAGTCCTGATTTTTTTTTACCTGCAACGCTGTTACACATTCAGTCTTTCCTGTATCAGAAAATGGCAATTCCATCCTTCTAATGACTTCTTTGATGTTGACCTCTCTACTTCTCACACATCTAATCCATCAGGAAGTTTCGTTGGCTAAAACTTCAAAGCAGATCTATGGTCCAACCACCTCTCACCACCTTTACTACCATCTTGGTCAGAGCCACAGACTTCTCTTGCTGGATTGCTGCCACAGTCTCCTAACTTGTCTCCCATCTTCTGTATCCACTCTCCACCTGTCTATTCACACAGAAGCCAGAGTAACTTTTAAAATGTAAGTCTGCTCAAGGCCCTCCATTTGACTCTCCATATCACTCAGAGTAAAAGCCAAAGTACTTGCAGTGGCCTATGAAGCCTCTATGGTCTGTCCACTTCCCCCCATATCCCTCAGGCCACCTTTCCCACCACTCTCTTCTTTGATGATTGGCTCCAGTCATCCTAGCCTCCAAATACTCTTGGTCCAATCCCCATCTCGGGGCCTTTGCACAGGCTCTTGTGTCAGCCTGGAATGCTCTGCCCAGATGGAGACGGGCATATGGCTCACTCCCTCATCTCCTTTAAATCTTCGCTCAAATGTTACCTTATCCATGAACCTACCTTGCCCATCATGGCAGACAGTACTTTCCAAAGATGGCTGCATCCGTGTGTCTCCCACATGCACTTCTTACAACCTGACACTGATACTCTCCCCTTGACAGGTAGGGGTCTATGTTCCTTCTTGAACCCAAGAAAAACTCTGAAACTGCCCTGGCCACAGAATGTCATGGAAGTGATGCTGTAGAGCTTCTGAGCTTCAGACACAAAAGGCAATAATGGCCTCTCCCCGGATCTCTTTCTTGAGACACTCACCCTGGGAACGCAGTTCCCATGCTGTGAGGAAGCCCAGGTCACATGCAGAGGGTCATGTGGAAAAGAACCGAGGACCACAGAAGATGGTCCTCAACTGCCAGACATACGAAAGAATGAGCCTTTAGATTATTCCAGATGCCATGCTTCAAGTCTTCTGCCTGAGGTCCCAGACGTCATGGGACAGAGATAAATCACAGCCACTAAATCTTATCTGAAGTTTAGATCCCCAGCAACCACGAGAGATGATAAATGATCTTTGTTGCTTTTAGCCACTAAGTTTTGGGGATAATTTGTCACACAGCCACAGTAAAAAAACAAACAACAACAACAACAACAAAAAAACAAAAACAAAAACAAAAACCACTCACTCCCAGACTCCTAATTTCCTTTATCTTGGCTGTTCACAACCATGACACCTATTATCTTGTAACACAGCAGATGCTTTACTTCGTTACCATGTGTATTGCTTACTATCTGTTTTCCCTCTAGAATGTAAATTTTAGCAGGGAAGAGAGCTCACGGTATGTTTTGAATGAATGAACGAAGACGAGAGGAGCTGGGGATATTTAGCCCGGAGAAAAGAAACCTGGAGAAAGAGGAAGGAAAGAGTCTTTCAAAAAACTGTCTTTAATGAAATGAATAAATGACATGTGGAAGGAAGTATCTTTCAAGCAAGGATGCCAGATACTTTCATAAGCCATTTTTTTTAACCTCAAAAGCCCTTGTGAGCAGAACAATATTACCCCCATTTAACAGACAAACAAATGAAGCTCAAGGCAGTTAAATCCTGAGGCCCTTCTGACCTAGTTTGAACATCCAGCTTCCTAGGTACTAGGTAGATAATCTTAGGCAAGTTACCTAAATTCTGATAATGTTTATAAAGGCCTAAGCACAGTGCCTGGCACATTGTTGTCACATGACAATGCTATCACCATCATCACGACTATTATAAATATGATTATCAAGCCTCAGTTTCTGCGTAGTAAGATGAAGCAAAAATAATACCTACATTTTTAGAGTTTTTATGAGAATTTAATGACAGTACATGTAAAGCGTTTAGTACACTAATCAATGATCCTTTGAAAGAATATAATCAATAAGAAGTAGTAGAGCCGAGGCTGAATCTGGTCTATGTGTCCTGTATTGTACTGTATTATATCTGAATAGGGGTTAAATCTATAAAATACAGGTACCAAAGCAGTAGGTGAAACGTAAAAGCATCTTTAGCTTGATAAGTTAAGAGATATTTTTCCAAAAATTGGAGTAACCCACTAGTGATGCGTCGGCTTCATAAAATAGTGAGTGTTTTTTGTCACAGAAAATTTCCAAATGGTGGGTAGAAAACCACTTACCGGGAACATGAGGGAGAGGGATGCGTGCAGTGGGGAACCTGAATGGTTTCCAGTATAGAGATTCTGCAATGACTCCTGGACTCTACCCCATTTAGCAAAGCCTCTGTTGGCTTCAATGCAGAAAAACAGTGATAGAAGAAGTCATCTTGAGAATACATATAAAATTATTTTCCTAAAACTTGTGTATAAAATAAATATATCGGGAAATTTTCAGAATACTAAGAATTAATATAAATCACATTTGTATAGCCATAGATTCTATAATGGCTTTTTATTGTATCTTTGACATCATTATAACCAGCTGTTTGATCTTTATTTTATAGATTCCAATTTCTTAGAGGTCAGCAGCTTCTGTTCTTTTCATACAGCACTTCAATGACACAGAGAAGAGAAGGTTAAGGTTGAGAAATCATTCATGTATAATTGTATTATTCAGGGACATAAAGGAGAGGAAGTCATGAAAGAACTGAAAAGGTGAAGATGGCCGGGCGCTGTGACTCACACCTGTAATCCCAGCACTCTGGGAGGCTGAGGTGGGCAGATCACTTAAGGTCAGGAGTTTGAGACCAGCCTGACCAACATGGTGAGACCCCCATCTCAACTAAAATCCAAAAACTAGCCAGGCATGGTGGCACATGCCTGTAATGCCAGCTACTCGGGTGGCTGAGGTGGGAGAATCGCTTGAACCTGGAGGCAGAGGTCATAGTGAGCCGAGATCGTGCTGCTGCACTCCAGCCTAGTGACAGAGCAACGCCCCATCTCAAAAAGAAAAATAAAGAAAAGGTAAACACATTTTGACTAGAAGTATATTTTATGTAATTAATGCCTGATAAGTTCTTTCTTTCATAGGGAAAAAAACAAAACAAAACAGACGAATGGGTTGTTTTATGATTTCCAGTAGCAGAAAAAAATAGCTTAAAATCTACCATAAGCAATATTTACTTGTCTTGTTCTTACCAAGGATAGTACAATACATTTCCTAAAGCTATTTATCCCAGCATACATCTTTAAACATCCATTAGCTTCATATAATTATCTGTGCCTTATTTCAAGGAAAAAGTCTCTCTAGCAGGATGAAATTAATATTTCCTGAACACCTATTTAAAAAAAAAAAAGTGGGCCAGGAGTGATGGCTCACGCCTGTAATCCCAGCACTTCGGGAGGCCAAGGCAGGCAGATCACAAGGTCAGGAGTTCAAGACCAGCCTGGCCAGCATGGTGAAACCCCATCTCTACTGAAAATACAAAAATTAGCCAGGCATGGTGGCGCACACCTGTCCTAGCTACTCAGGAGGTTGAGGCAGGAGAATTGCTTGAACCTGGGAGACAGAGGTTGCAGTGAGCCAAGATCACGCCACTGCACTCCAGCCTGGCAACAAAGCGAGACTCTGTCTCAGACAAAAACAAAAAAACAAACAAACAAACAAAAAAAAAAAAACAGTGGTGCCACACTGAGCATTATCAGGCAGTGAGGAGAAGAGCAGTAGCCTGTCCTTGGCTAGAATGTCCCAGTGAACTCAGGCCTTGCCTTCCCTCTGAGTGCCAGTCCTTTCTCTCCATAGCCTCACTCATCTCACACAAAAGACAATTCTCCTAATGCATCAATATGACAATATCTGAATTCAAGGATCAGTTTAGAACTGAAATGACCTTCACAATAGGGTGGTTACTTGCTCTCATTGGCCAGATCCCCCCAAACCTAAAAAAATGAGGTCCATACTTATCTGGTGGATTCAATGGGTTTAAGTGCAGGGAAAGTCTTAGGTCTCGGTCATATAGATTAGAGGGGGAACTCGATTTTGACTTTTTTTTTGTAATTGTGTAATAGACTATTTGTCAGACTCTTACCCTGGATTGTGAGAATTGGAGGGGGTTAGAATGGAAAACCCCTCATTCTAAGTGCATCTCATGAGAATTAAATTGAAACCTCCTATCCTCAGTGTCTAAAGATTACTAAAATATTGACCTAGCAATCTTTTAAAAATCATTGGCTTCATGAAGAATAGAACTTTCCTTAGGGCACAGACAGGAAAATCAGGCAATACGGTCATTTTTAAGGACCTCTACATCTTTAAACGTTTTAGGAATACTGTGTGTTCCTAACCCTATCCTAAGAATATTTCATCTTGTCTGAGGGTTGCTCAAGTGTGGGATACTCAAATAGGTGGGTAAAATGTTTACAAAAATTAACAGGTCATTCGAGCTCCACTAAATCCAACCCAGGTAATTGTTGGGTGAGATATCACTTGAAAAACCATGAGAGTCTCAGAGCCGCTGCACCTGCCGAACAGAAAGGGTCCTGACCAGGACGGGGTGGTGGACGGACAGTCTCCCCTGTCAGCATGCAAAGGACAATCCAGGCTGCCATTTCATGTGAAAAGGGTCAGTGCTGCCGTGGGCTGCCATGGCTCACGTGCCATTATAGAACTATGTCAATGTTCTGAGGATTAAGGCTATCTGACAATGAGCAACAACATCACAGATTACAGCAGCCCCTAGAAAAACCATCCGGTCAATGACACAGGGGGAGAAGACAATAAAACAGATTATAAACAGCAGGGATAGGTAACAAGATCCTATGTTCTGAGGCAGAGCTTCCAGACACAATGAAGCTACTCATCCACATGTAACGAACACCATTAATGCTTTATTGTGAAATAACACCTACTTAAAAGTATTTGGGTGTAGCCCAGAAACATGCTAGTCATTCTGGAACTTTCCATATCGGGACTAAGAGCATCAGCCTTCACCTTTGTATTTTCTAATTGGCTGTCAGGGAGGTCATTTCTATGTCTCTAGAGACTGAAAAGCATACGGGGCTGGGGTTTTTTTTTTATTTTTATGCAAATCATCTATTTCATGAGTGCAGGAAAGTAATTCAGGACATGACTTCAAATAAAATGTTTACTGCTAGGAGGCAAACATGGTGACCATTAGCCTCAAACAATATCATGTTAAAATACTACAGCCAGGCACTGTTATCATTTGGAAATGGATTGACATTTGCATGTTAATGCACAGTGTTAACCAGTGGTAATCACTGCTGTGAATTTACCCTTAAAAATTTTCCCCTCGGCCGGGCGCAGTGGCTCAAGTCTGTAATCCCAGCACTTTGGGAGGCCAAGACGGGCGGATCACGAGGTCAGGAGATCAAGACCATCCTGGCT
>NW_012102255.1:2877096-2898537 GCF_000951045.1 Mandrillus leucophaeus | reverse complement strand
TCTCACTTTGTTGCCCAGGATGGTCTTGAACTCCTCGCCTCAAGTGATCTTCTCATCTCAGCCTCCCAAAGTGCAGGAATTACAGGTGTGAGCCACTGCACCTGGCCAGCAGTTGGTCTTGAGATGATCTATCTTATGCTTTAATGCTTAATGAGACAGTGCCTGACCATGTGGCCTTTTGCTTCTGTCTCACCACCGTCACTGCACTGTTCACTTATTCAGGGTCCATGCCGTGTGTTTACTTTCTTCTATAGGTGCACACCTGCCCTCTGGCTCTGTGACCTCCTGGAGGAGGGCCTCCTTCTCAGTCAATCCAACCTTTGGAATTATACTAACAGACTCAGAGTTCCAAAATTAAGTAGCCTGGAATTCCAGACAATGCTTAGACCTTGGATTTCTTTTTCCTAAAATATTTTCTATATATCATCACATCCATTCTTAATCTGGCCCTGGGAGGCAAGCAGAGAAGGTATTTGTACCACACATTACAGATTGGAAAAAAAAAAAAAAAGGAAGAAGAAGAAGATCAGGCTTGGCAAGTTCCCTGACTTTAGCCATGGCCACAGGACTGCTGACTCTCAGACCTGGGACTAGGATTCATGTTTTCCATCCTCTAATCCTGGGCCTTTCTACTACATCATGTTAATGTTGGTAAATGAAAGCAGTTATTTTATTTTATTTGGGCAAAATAAAACCAAATGATAATCATTTATCTAATAATGAAGAGAAAAAACCATTTACATATTTTTGTATGTAACTCAAATCAAATCATATTATACATAAGCACTTACCAATTACTGATCTGGTTGCTTAGCAACATACCTCCACATTATAGGGGGAAAATGTCTCAGTACAGTGAGTTAGGTTGTGGCCAGAATTAGGATATAAAAGGGAAATTATAACAACTACTACCACCACAACACCACATTATTACAGCCACCTTCTACTGCCTCCTGAACCTCCCTCCACACACACAGAAAGAATGCTGGAAGCTGCTTAAAACGAATCTCAGAGTTCCGGGAAACTCAGTCCATCAGGATTTATTGAATGATAATCATAGACAACGAACTATGCAATCAATAAGCTACAAATATCACTACATCAATACGCTATAAATATCACTAAAGCCATCTTTGGTTCACCCAGCAGCTGCTCTATATTAGAGTCTACTCCTAAACTGCGCAGATGAGAAGCATCTACACCACCAAATGTTATTGGTAACTTTATACTGGCTCCACAGCAGAGATCGAGAACTGGGAGAAGCCTGAAGACACACAGCAGGTAAACCCACTACGGCTGAAGAGCTTTACTTTCTGGCGGGAGCTGAAAGCGTTTCCTGAATTGTGCTATCTGGGCAGCACACGTAAAAACATGTGAAGTTTGTTTTCCTGGGCCTTGCTAATTTTACTTAACACAATGACCTCCAGTTCCATCCATGTTGTTGCAAATGGCAGGATTTCATTCTTCTTTATGGCTGTATAGTACTCCATTCTGTATATGTGCCACCTTTTCTCTATTCATTTGTCTACTGATGGATGCTTAGGTTGCTTCCAACTCTCGACTACTGCGAATAGTGCTGCAATCAACATGGGAGCTTGGCTATCTCTTCCATATACTGACCTCCTATCCTTTGGATAAATACCCAGTACTATAATTGCTAGATTGCATGGTAGTTCAATTGTTAGTTTTTTGAGAAACCTCCAAACTGTTCTCTACAGTGGTTGTACAAACCCACAGTGTACGAGGGCTCCCTTTTCTCCACATCCTCACCAGCATTTGTTATTGCCTGATTTTTGGATAAAAGCCATCTTAACTGGGGTGAGATGATAATCTCATTGTAGTTTTGATTTGCATTTCTATGATGATCAATGACGTTGAGCACCTTTTCATGTACCTGTTTGCCATTTGTATGTCTTCCTTTGAGAAATGTCTATTCAGATCTTTGGCCCATGTTTAAATTGGATTATTAGATTTTTTTTCTATAGAGTTGTTTGAGCTCCTTATATATTCTGGTTATTAATCCCTTGTCAGATGGGTAGTTTGCAAATATTTTCTCCCATTCTGTGGGTGGTCTCTTCGCCTTGTTGATTTGTTTCCTCTGCCATGCAGCAGCTTTTTAACTTGACGTGATCCCGTTTGTTCATTTTTGTGTTGGTTGCCTCCCATTTGTTCATTTTTGTGTTGGTTGCCTGTGCTCGTGGAGTGTTCCTCAAGAAATCTGTGCCCAGTCCAAATGCCCTGGGGGGTTTCCTCCGTGTTTCCTTTTGATAGTATAAACCAGTCTTTAAATAAAAGCTATTCAGTGTAAAACCTTCTCCTTTGTATAAAGCCAAGTACCTGTGCATATCTGCTGAGCCGAGCTCCCTGTGTGAAACAGACATTTTCATACACAAAAATAAAGCAGAAACTATTTAATTTTAAAAACAGTCATTGGCGTGGAAGGCTAAACAGAAGTACAAAGCATGCGTTTGTTATTTCCTGGCTGCGGAGATCTGGATTTTAGAAAGACCAAATAAATACTCTGTCGGTGGCAGAATCCATGGCCTTGCTGGGGGTTTTTGTCTCAGAAGTTGAAAGGGAAGCACCCTCGGCCTCTGTTTCTGATGAGTGTGTTACTGAGAAACCATCTGATGCTGTGGTTTCTCAGGGCTTGGTGAAGCTGCTGCAATGAATATTGGGATTCAAAGCATGTTAAGAATGACTCTTCCACTTGCCTCGCCAGCGGTTAACCCCTCTCGGCTCATTATACAGCAGCTGCTCAGTACTCCGCTGCCCCCTGGTCTCAGCTCACCTCTGGCCAGATGACAGCAGGATAGCAGCCACTGCAGCCGATCTTCGCAGCTTCCTTTAATAGTTTGTATGACAGGGACTCTGATGGAGCTGCCTTACTAATGACTACGACGCCATCTGCAAGAGCTGGGCTTCAGGACCCAAGAGAAGGTTACGGACTTGTGCACTAACGAATCTAATTTCGTCCAGAACTTGACAAGTTGGTGCCACACTCTATGGGCACCTAAGAACGTATCGACTTTCTCATTGCACTTTTCTATTTCTGTCTGTCCAACAAACCTAGTAAGTCAGACCCAAATACTGCCTAAACAACAAGTTCTAGGTCAAGATCTAGAGAAAAACACTCATTAAAACAGAGAAGTTCTGTTTCTGAGACTTGGATGACCTCAGGAAGGTGGCAACTTGCTTTAACCCACAGCAATCACTCATATTTTTAAGAGAGAGCATGCTCCACATTTTTAAGGATATTGGAAGATGAAATAACCCAAAACATATTCCCAATTCCTGTGGAATAGAAAAGTTCAAAGGAACATATTACCAATGTATAAACTGCCTTTGATGCCATGTGACATACATGTTGACATGTGATTCCATAGCTTAGAGCTGCTTTATTTCCCGGGCATCAGTGTTTATCTCCACCCACACCTACCAAGCTACCCTTCCTTTTCTCCCTGCTGTCCTGGAGGGGTGGGCTCCCACCTGCCAGTTCCCAGTCACAAAACTTCAGCAGGGAGGAGAAAAGTGGAAGTACGTTGAATACAGATTCCCTGGACAGTGAGAGGTAAACATTCCCTACCTGAGAAAGCACAGCGGGCAGGATCCCTCACACTATCCTACCTGTGCTGCCTGACCTCCTGACAGTGGCTGTGCACCTGGGTAACTGATGACTGGCCACACCTATACCCCAGTTCTTGCTCTTGTTCCTGCTGTTTAGCCTGTGCGGAGCCTTGCGTCTCGGTCTTCCCAGATGCCCCAGCTTCCTTATTTTAGCTTCCTGATCTGCATCTTGGCTTCTCATTGCTTGCCTGACATCCACTTGCAAGCCTCAGAGCCAGCGCGGGTGGATCTCCCTGACTTTCTTTTTCACCTGCACTTAGGTGCACATGTCCTTTTCCCTGTGCCATCTGACCTTTTGACCATCAATCCTCTCTTATCCGATGCTCCCTGACTGCAGATATTCATGTTCCTGGCCTGATCTGCCCAGCCCCAAGCCTGCTTTGTACCAGGGAAACTTAGTAGCTTCTTGCCCCTTCCTAAGTCCCACCTATAGTGTGCAATTATGCAAACTGGGCTTAATACATAAATTAAAAGAACTGTAAACACCTAAGACACCAGATCCGTTTAAACGTGCATTAAAAACCCGTCCCGAAGCCAGATATAAATGATTGTAGTTCACTGACATTATTGCTATCTTTCATGAACATGAATAACAGCGAACTGGCTGGTCTTATTAAACGGAATTGATGAAACCATGTATCTACAACCCAGCTATTTCAGTTGCCTATAAATATAGACAGAGAAAGACAATCACCAGCTAATTAAAGTCCATTCCTCATGGAATGTCAGTGCCTGATTTTTCGGCTGAGAAGCAATTGTCTATAAAATATGTATGCCTATCTTTTCTGGTTTAAGGACTATCCAACTAAAATTAAGATTCCTTCAAGGGATAAGCATATCCCAGATAATCTGATTTCAAGAATCGAATGAATCTAATGTTCTTTTCATTACACCATGCTGCCTTTTAGATGCTAGCTCCAAGTTTCTAGTTAAATCATTTATACATATGCTAATATAATGCTAAAAGGAAGAAGCTGAATGGTCTACCATAAACAGAGAACCCACTTAAAAGCCAAGAGTGACCACTAATTCCTTTAGAGCTTTCCTTAGTATTTATCTTCCTTCGCCGTTTGATAGAAAATTATCTTGAACAGCATGAGAAACCGAAAAGAAGTTGTGCTGTTCACTTTTAATCTCTTTATTTTGAAAAGAAATAGAGTTTTATTCTCGCTTTTCCCATATTTCAATTGTGTGAAATTAAAACCTGACATGAAATTACACACTTCAGATATAATTTGTTGCCTGAAGCAGCAAACCACTATCAAGGTGTGAGAGCTAGAAATGGGGGCCTTAGCAGAGCAAGTAAAGCCTTTAATCCATAACTCTTTGCTGGGTACCTGTAGCTCTTTCAGAGCAAAGCTAATTAATCGTCAATGCTGGGTGACATGCTCTGTGGTTTGGGGCTTCTTGGTTAATTAAATTTGAATACAAGAGTCTCATTTGCTAGAGGAAGTAATTTATTTTCCCCCCTTTAATTGCAATATTTTTATTTAACAAATTATTTACTGTAGTTGAAACCTGAAGAAATCAGTAAGGATATTTCAAAGGAAAACAATTTGCCTGGGACCTCTGCATTTTACAAATATGTACCAGACACAGAAGTAGGTCAGAATTTCTGCCCTTGACTCTGCTGAAAAGCTGGACTGCACCAGGGCCTGGGCAGTCGTTTAGATGGTTGGTACCTTAGCAGCCCCACTAGAGGCAGAGAGGTAGAAATTCACAGCCCCTCCTTTCCTGTCTATGCTACTGTCAGGTTACCTGGGCTGGAGTGTTTGCAGATTGCTGAAAACCATGGCAAAATTACACTGGGCACTAAAGAACACTCATCACAGGCAGGCCCAAAAACTGTGAAACAAGGAAAGGAGGCAACTTTTGTTTTTCATAGAGAAGAAATCTCCAGGAAGATTTAGTTCAAATTTTGTAGTTAATTGTAAAGAAACTGGGCCCTGTTAAACTGCATATTGAGCTAATGTTTACTTTAATGGACATGTTACTTGTAGGTAGGTGACATTTACAATATGTAAGGGTAATTTTTAATGCTATGGATACTGTTAGTTATTCGAATCCTAGGTTAAATAATTTCCATTTTTTTGGCAGAATATGGAGCAAGATTACATTAGTTTAAGTACCCAGGTAGGTTTAAAATACTATCTCAACTTTACTAACACACTGTTAATTATAACTAATCTACAACACTGAATCCTTGGTTAAGAATAAAATCACTATGCCTTATATTATTACGAGAAAATAATATTTATGTTTTGATGGTGCTTCTAGGAATGGATTGTGTGAAAAGAAAATACTTGTTCTCTAAATCAGAAGCCATCCAGCTGTGTCTGTGAATATATTTAGGGGCAATTGGATAGAATGTAACTCATGTTATATAATCAATCAACCAATCAATCGTCTTTTCCTTGTGTGAATTCCCACGTTTACACAACAGCTATGCTTTGACAAGTTGCCTGTAATTTGAGATTTTATAAACTGAATCTTATTTCACATTGATTTCTATTAAAAGTTCACAGACCTCTTATCTGTATGTATGTTATTCAGTTGAGAAGGGCTACAAACACTCTATCTTTAAATAACTGTGCTTTCTCTCTAGCCTGTCCAACAAATCACTAATAACAGCAAACACTGAGTTGTTCAATGCTGTGTTTAAAAACACACAGAACTGACTCCTAATACTGACTGACTACCAAGAAATGGCTAAGAAATATATAACATTCCTCACTTCCTATATTAGCCTTTGCCTCCATAGACAAAAGTAACTTATTTTCAAGATAGACAATCTCGGCTTAGATCTTCATTTAGAGTATTTGGATATAAAAAAAATTTGATTCTGGTTTTCAGATCTGAGAATCTTCTGCATGAAGCCGGTGGCTGGAGTTATGCGAGGGGGTGAGGTGACCCAGGGAGGTCCAGAGTAGAAGGCGAGCAGAAGGTAACCCGTGACAGGTCCATGAAAATCCTCAACACTTCATGAGTGAATATAAAAAGAGAAGATTACAAAGGAGCAGCCAGAGAGGTAAAGAGGAAGATGGAACAAGTGGTTAATAATGTTAAAAGCCCCTGAGAGACTAAAAAAGACAGAATACAGAGTGTCCATTGGATTAGAATTAATGAGTTCATTTTTGACCTTGAACAGAATCAGAAGAAACACGCAGTACATTTCAGTGGGTTGAGAAGTAAATGGGGGTGGAAGAAGTAAAGATAAGGGGGCCTCGGCTATTCTTTTGAGAAATTAAACTATGAAAGAAAAAACATAAAATATTAAATTGTTAGGTATTTACCTAAATGCCTTAGATGGAATTATGAAGCTAAAATATGGCTTTGTTTTTTATAGAGGTTAATAGTTAACATAGAAGCATTCATAAAAAACAGTTATTTAGCTTATAAAATTAAAGAAGATATCCTTCATCTTGTTATCCATGCATTTATTGACTCATGTTATTCCATAAACATTGATTGAATACCTACTATTTATAGGTTACTATGCTTTTACCCAATGTTCTCTACATAGGGATCCATTTTTTAAAAAATTCTCAAAGGAAGACTAGGTATCTCCAGACAAATCATGTGTGTCACTTTATTGGGTAAGAATAATAGAACCTAAACCTAGTAAAAAAAATACATACAGGCTTTGGAGTCAAATAGGCTTGGTTCAAATCCTGCCTCTGCCGCTGACTTTGATGTGTATGAAAATAATGGCAACTACCTCAGGGTCTGTTGGGAGAATAAAGGGCATAAGGTATGGAAAAGTGGCCAGCAGAATGATCTGCACACAGTGAGAGCACAGCAAATGCTTTTTTTCCCCTCCCCTATCTTTTACTCCTTTGTGATCCATTTGCCTTAGCGTCCATAAAATTCAGAGCCTAAGAAATGTCCACGTACAATACCCGAGTTGGTCTAGGAACTGGTGTCTTTTTCTCTCGCCTTCTAGCTGGTCCCCAGTATATATTTTAAGATTTAATTTATGTTACAAATATTTAATGAGTTGTGTTAAATCATTTTGGGAAAATTGGTAGGTATAAATCTTTAAACAGAAGTTATATGTGACTATTCTGTATTTATTAGTCTTCTAGGTGATTTTTTCTCACACTTTTATCAAGTTTGCTAAGAGGAGCTCACATCTAATGGAATACTGTATGCTGACATTGGATTAATCAATCCTTGTTCTTCCAAAGTTAGGTGGGTCAAAATTAGATGTTGCTATGGTCTGAATGTTTATGTCCCTCTCTGAATTCATAAGTTGAAATCCTAATCCACAAGATGATGGTATTTGGAGATGGGCATTTTAGGAGGTGATTAGGTCATGAGGGTGGAGCCCTGGTGAATGGGATTAGTGCCCTTATAAAAAGGAGCCCAGGGAGCTTGTCTGCCCCTTCTGCCATGTGAAGACACAACGAGAAGGTACCATCTATGAACCAGAGCGGGTCCTTACCAGACACCGAACCTGATGTTCTCTTGATCTTCAACTTCTCGGGCTCTAGAACTGTACAAAATAGACTTCTGTTGTTTATAAATTTAGACTATGGTATTTTTGTTGTAACAACCCAAAGGAACTAAGACAGGTATTGTCTGTGATTCGAGATTATCTACAAATACTCTGTTTAACTCAATCTAGAGTAGAGAATTGCTCAAGGGCACTTTTAAGCTGATGATTTCAACAGGGCTCATAAAGTCGAAAATAAAATGTGACTGGAGAAAATAATTGTGTAAATTAAGAATATGGGATGCAATAAATGCTTTAGCAAACATTATTTAGTAACAGTACTTTAGTACTTCAGAGTTCTCCCAAGAGTGGCAGAAAAGAGAAATAGTCAAGGGTACAGGATGTGAAGCCAATTACCTATCTTCAAATCTCCTTTCTGCCACTCAGAGCTCTGTGGCCATGGTCAAGTTCTTTAACTATCCTGCGCCACAGTTTCCCCAGCTGTAAAACAGGATGGTAAGAGTGGCTAGCCTCATGGAATTGTTGCGAAGTTCAAATAAGATGATCAGAACCGTTCCTCACTCAGAGTAAACACCCGGTAGGTGTTTGCTCCCATTATTGTTATAATAAAACATTAATATGAAAACTATATCCTAAGTGTCTCTTCTTAGACGTTCTTTCTTATCAGCTTCTTAGAATATGAGTCCTAAAGAGCAAGGTGAAAGGGATGCCTTGGCTCTAAGCCCTACTGCATCGCGAGTCAGCTCTGAAGATTCCCCCCACACACTGTCAATATCACAACTGGCTGTAGGACATTGACTCCCATGTCAGTTTCAGGTCCTGGACATCCTGAATATAAGTTTTGGTTGTGCAGTTGGCCGAGAGGGTCTCGTTTCTAGCTAAGAAAGGACTGAAAAAAGGACATTCTCAATTTGGGCTGATAAATTGGGGTCTTCCACAGCCTTAAATCAGCTGTCAGGGAAATCTCCTGTTCGTGCAGTTACTTTGCCCTGAAAACCGCCAGCTGAAACTAGATTCTTATGTCAACCATGTGTCTGCAGTTTTTGTGTGCTGGAGGCACTTACTTACTTTGTAGTTCCTCCTCTGACAGTGTGTCCTCATGCCAGACGAACAGGGACAGGACGACTGACTGTCAACCTCACCAGGATGCTGTAGGCTGTGTTCTGAGGCACTTAGAGAGCGTGTGCGCAAAATCAATACATATGCAAAAACAAAATGCTGTGTTAAGCCAACTAACACAGCTGGCCCACAATCTAAATTGCGCACAGGCAGTATCATTTTCCTTAATGCACCGGAAATAAGTTGTCTCTGCTGGTCACAAAGGCTGATAGAGCCTGACTGCTATGTCTCTCACACCAGCCAGGCGTCTACCAGCATGGTACACGGTCAAGATGAAAAATGGACCAGTGGCTCACGCCTGTAATTCCAGCACTTTGGGAGGCCGAGGCGGGCGGATCATAAGGACAGGAGATCGAGACAATCCTGGCTAACACAGTGAAACCCCATCTCTACCAAAAATACAAAAAACTAGCCAGGCGAGGTGGTGGG
Organism: Mandrillus leucophaeus; assembly: GCF_000951045.1. Lineage (NCBI taxonomy): Eukaryota > Metazoa > Chordata > Mammalia > Primates > Cercopithecidae > Mandrillus > Mandrillus leucophaeus. Next base: position 2,888,906 of record NW_012102255.1, on the reverse strand, counting down.
CACCTGTAGTCCCAGCTACCCAGGAGGCTGAGGCAGGAGAATGGCGTGAACCCGGGAGGCGGAGCTTGCAGTGAGCAGAGATCGCGCCACTGCACTCCAGCCTGGGCGACAGAATGAGACTCCGTCTCAAAAAAAAAAAAAAAGAAAAATGGACCAAAAGGGTCCAAAGCACCTTACTGCTTCTTACAATGTGCTATAATTATTTGTGTCTTCCTCGCAAGATTGAACACTTCATAAGGTCAGGAGCCATGTCTATCTTTCCTACAACTGCATTCCCCAAAATTGCCTCGTCTATAGTGGGCACTACACAAATACAGATGGGTGAGTGGATGGTCGGAACTGGCCCAAAATCACTGCCACCACCGAAGAAGTAAGCCTTGCTACGTGTCTTCCCAACAGGGTCAGCCTGGCATCCTTCCAGTCGTCCTAGCCACGGAATGGTTGGGAAACATGGGTCTAGATGGAGGTAGACTTAGACTCAAGGATTGCTCTAGCTCAGAGGTCTTACAAGGCTATGGTTTGGGATGTATCTGCATGTATAAGTATCTAAATATTTTCCAAAACAAGCCTGTCAGATTATATTAAAAGACTCTTCATCATCTGTAGGGAAGATGGTTATTTTTATTGTATAGAAGCATGCGATTCTGTGTATTGCTTTTTAAAAGGGTACAGCACAGTCCAACCCCTTAAGCATTCCCCAGGTTCACCAGTATCCTTGCTTTTCTGCCTCCATATCCACACCAACTAAACTACACCCTACAATGTTGCAATGATGTCATCTTATGGGTTAGGATTTCAACTTATGAATTTAGAGGGAGACACAAACATTCACACCACAGGGAACGTTCATCCTACAATGTTCCCTAATGGAAAGGCATGTGGTCAGGGCTGATCATTAATATTGTCCTTTCTGATGTAAGTTCCATGAGAGTGAGGCCTTTTGTTTTCTTAACTGCCAAGAATGGCATGCTATGCAGTGGATACTCAATAAAACACTTACAGAATGAATGAATGGATGGATGGATGGATGGATGGATGGATGGATGGATGGATGGATGGGTGGATGGATGGATGGGCGAGTGGATGGACAGGTGGGCGGGTGGACAGACGGATGGGTGGACGGACGGACGGACGGGTGGACAGATGGACGGGAGGTTGGACGGACAGACGGGTGGACGGACGGACGGGTGGATGGGTGGGTGGGTGGATGGACGGATGGATGGATGGATGGATGGGTGGATGGACAGATGGGTGGATGGACGGATGGGTGGGTGGATGGATGGGCGGGTGGATGGATGGATGGATGGGCGGATGGATGGATGGGTGGGTGGATGGATGGATGGATGGATGGATGGATGTGGATGGATGGATGGATGGGCGGATGGATGGATGGGTGGGTGGATGGATGGATGGATGGATGGATGGATGGATGGATGGATGGGCGGATGGATGGATGGGTGGATGGATGGATGCATGGATGGATGGGTGGATGGGCGGATGGATGGGTGGATGGGCAGATGGATGGATGGGTGGATGGATGGATGGATGGATGGATGGGTGGATGGATGGATGGGTGGATGGATGGATGGATGAATAGATCGTGTTTGTCTTTAAGGTTTGCTGACTTCTTAATGATGACAATGCATAAAATATTTCTTGGTATGGGTTTCTTCAGGCTATCGTGTTCATAAGACAAATACAATTATTGTGTTCATTGTAATAATTGTTCCACATCGTCATTAGTCTGTGTCCAACATGTGTTTTCCCAAGCCTCTGGGAGAGGGGTTTTTTGTAAGTTGCCTGTCGAAGCAGATATGCTCAATGGGTTCTTATGAGTTAAAGGCTGTAGACTTGTGCTTCATAAGGACAATTCCAAAAGTCAATTTAATTCGATTATTTTTTTTTTTTTTCCTATTTCTAGCCTTTAGAAATCACTTGCTGCCAGACTAGCCAGGGAGGGCTCGCTCGCTCTCGCTCTCTCTCTCTCTCACTTGCTCGCTCTTTCACTCTCTCGTGCTTTCTCTCTCTCTCGCTTGTTTGCTCTCTTGCTCTCTCTCTCTCTCACTTGCGCTCGCTCGCTCTCTCTCTCTCTCTCTCTCGCTTGCTCTCTCTCTCTCTCTCTCTCTCTCTCTCTCTCTCTCTCCTGCAGAGGGGGCTCCAAGCCCAGATTCTCCTTGGCTGCTTCTTGGGGTAGTTCTCAGAATGATGACAGCAGTGTCTTTAGCTATTGCTGACATTTACTGGTAACTAACTGAGTTACCAGTTAGTCTAGTATTTAATTTTAGTTTACACTATGAAAATTTAATTTTAAAGAAAGTAGATATTTTTCAAAATTGTATTTTCAGGGTAATTAAATCAATGATATTCTTGTACTTGAACAATACGTTCTTATTAGGCTATCAACTAATGACAACAATTCAACAATTAAATTCTAAACTTGTTCTGCATTTCTTCAAAATAAAAACATGGACTAACCCAAATACAGTCACGCACCGTATGACGACGTTTCAGTCAAGGACGAACCACATATATACCGATGGTCCCATAAGATAATCTTATTTTTACTGTACCTTTTCTGTGTTTAGGTATGTTTAGGGACACAAATACTTACCATTGTGTTACAGTTGGCTACAGTATTCAGTACAGCGACACGCCGTACAGGTGTGTAGCCCAGGAGCAATAGGCCTGTCCTCTAGCCTCGGTGTGCAGTAGGCTACACCATCCAGATTTGTGCAGGTACACGCTATGATGTTCAAACAACAACAAAATCACCTAATGGTTCATTTCTCAGAACGCATCCCCATCGTTCAGTGACACATGACTGTACTTAATTTTTTTTTTTTTTGAGATGGAGTTCCACTCTGTAACCCAGGCTGGAGTGCAGCAGTGCCACCTCGACTCACTGCAGCCTCTGCCTCCCGAGTTCAAGCAATTCTCCTGCTTCAGCCTCCAGAATAGCTGGGATTACAGGCACCCACCATCACATCTGGCTAATTTTTGTATTTTTAGTAGAGATGGGGTTTCACCATGTTGGCCAGGCTGGTCGTGAACTCCTAACCTCAAGTGATCCGCCTGCCTCGGCCTCCCAAAGTGCTGCGATTACAGGTGTGAGCGCACTGCGCCTGGCCTCACCGTACTTAATTTTTACCTAATCTTTTTTCTCTGTTGGATACTCAAAGCTTCTTAACTAAAACAAATGAGATTGTATAAATCTGTTACTAAACACAGTAGATATTCTATTATAGGACACAGTCATCAATTTCACTTGGAAATAAGTTTCCATCTTCTGAACTCTAATAACTCATTATATTTTTAAAATAACTTCCTATTTATATTCTTTACCTATAGGTCTTACCTCCTTTCAAAGCTCTAAGCTTCCGCGGGGTAAGGCCAGTATCTTATTCAAATATTTATCTTCCATGATACAAGGGCTTTGCGAACATTGGTTGAATGACAGAAATCGTGCACAAATGGATCGGGGAGTGAGTGTGTAGGAGTGTGGCAGTCCTCACTAACTAGCTCATGGACTCTTAGCAGCTTCCTTGCCCAGAACATCATTCTTCAAAGATTTGAAAATCCACAAACTACGTGATCTCTGAGGTCTCTCCCAGCTCTGAAATGCTTATGCTCTGTAACCACCGTGGCGTTCTGATTCATGACTAAAAGCATCCAAAATGTTGTTCCACACTTCTCCGGTGTTTTAGAAGGCTCATCAGTATTTTTTCCCACTATTGTGAGTTTTGGGAATGTACCTTAATAAAGTAACTGGTATCAGAATGCTGGCAGTCAATGTTTACTACAACTGTAAAAAAGCCTTTGAATTGCCTAAAACATGCTATAAAATCCTGTGCTTTTTACTATAGATAGTTTCCCAGTAGTGACTTAGGACTTTTCAAGTGAAATCAGGTTGTTTAGACTTTATCTCCTCTTCTTTCTCCAGAATAGTTTTTCCTTCTCAAGCAAGGATTTTTAGAAACGGATATACTAATACCATCTTAAGATAGATACAATACATGAACAAGTAGCCTAGGTTGACCCAGTCACAAAACCCAGGTGTGGGTCCATTATTGACCCACGAGCCACTGTTTCCAACCAGCTGTGATCGGTCTTCATCATCATTATAACATCCTATTTAGGGTGATCTATTACTAATCATTGCCTGTTTTGAGAATCTGAAAAATATGTTGTCTTAGTCATCATGAAATATGAATAAAATTACATGACACCTGCTGGGTGCAGTGGCTCACGCCTGTAATCCCAGCACTTTGGGAGACTGAGGCAGGTGGATCACAAGGTCAGGAGTTCAAGACCAGCCTGGCCAAGATGGTGAAACCTCGTCTCGACTAAAAATACAAAAATTAGCTGGTTGTTGTGGCGGGCGTCTGTAATCCCAGCTACTTGGGAGGCTGAGGCAGAGGACTGCTTGAACCCGGGAGGCGGAGGTTGCAGTGAGCCGAGATTGCTCCACTGTACTCCAGCCTGGGCGATAGAGTGAGACTCATTCTCAAAGAAAAAAAAAAAAAATTACAACACCATTCACTTTCATGGTCCTGTTCATACAAAGAGAATCATGCCAATTCCTCTGTCCAAATGCCCTCCCTTCCCAGCCACCTCCTGCTCATTCTTCTAGACCCAACTCTAATATGACTCCTTCTCTCCGAAGCAGAATTATTCATCTCTTCCGTATGTTCTGAAAGTATTGTGCTAGCAGAGCTGCCTTGTGCTTTATCACAGGCGTTACAGTAGGGTTAGTTTGTGTATTCACCACTCCTCTCTGATTCACTTCTGAATCCAAAACTTTACACAGCACCTATAATACATTAGGCGTTCAATAAATGTTTGGGTGGCAAACATCTGCTCTGCAGGTCGATATTTTCATATTAAACTGTTGACTGGATTTTCCCTAAACTCCTGATAGAGTTTCAAAAGCATAATGCAACAGAGATTAAAATTTGTATTGATTTAGTCATTGTTGCCAAAAGCTACATGCTGGAAACTATTTCTCCCATTTCCTTTTTTTTTTTTTTTTTTTTTTTTTTTGAGACAGAGTCTCACTTTGTCACCCAGGCTAGAATGCAGTGGTGCAATCTTGGCTCACTGCAACCTCCGCCTCCTGGGTTCAAGCAATTCTCCTGCCTCAGTCTCGCTGCCTCTAGCTGGGGCATGTGTCACCATGCCCAGCTAATGTGTTCGTATTTTAGTAGAGATGGAGTTTTCACCGTCTTGACCAGGCTGGTCTCGAACTCCTGACCTCAAGTGATCTGCCCACCTTGGTGGCTGGAATTACAGGTGTGAGTCACCACACCTGGCCCCATCTCCATTTTTATATTCATGTTCAGCTCTTTTCCTATCCCGGTGCCACAATGCAAAGTTTTGCCTACACTTACTAATTAAATACCAAGAGAGAAAGCCCCCCTCTGACCACGGTCGGGTGGGGATGAAAGCACGGTCGGGTGGGGAGCAGCCGGAGCAGTCAGCCCAGCGCCCCCTCCCCACACCCCCACCCCTCCACAATCACCATCTTTTAGTCCCCAGTATCCAGGGGCAGTCTGGCAACCAGAACTTTTGTGTTCAGCTGAAGAGAATGTGCAAATGACAGTTCTGGCTGTCAGGGAGCTTATTACCTAAGCAAGGAGCTTACATATTTATGAGCTGACATCTCAGATTTGCGGCTTTGCAGTATTCCTCAATTTCCCTTTAGAGCAGCCAATAGGCACAGACAGGCCTTGCAGGCTCATTACTTCACCCCACATCTCCACCCCCACCAAGACACAGCAGGTGGTTCATTTGTGGAGACATCCAGGGTCAAAGGAAAGTGAAAAATGAGCCTACACAAACTCCTGGGCTGGACCTGAAGAGGTGAATAATAGACCCACAGTGTATTCACTATGGCAAAGGCAGCTGCAGCAGGCGCTCCTATCGATGCATATAATGTTAATACATACAGCCCTACAGAGCTGCCTGTTAGCAAATCACGCTCCCGCACATCATTTCATGTCATCCTCTGCACCATCTTGTGGCTCTACATGAGGACTGGCCATGGGAACGGACCATTCCTATGAAACGTTTTCTTGTTGTTGTTCTGCAAATCACATTTTCTGAAGGAAAAACAAACTCTACCACCATGGAGGAGCTTGTTTCATCACGGACCAGAGTTCAAGCATTGCTATGGAAAATGTATCATTCTGCTGATAAAAAGGATAAATCCAGACACGGCCTGCAAGGCTGGGTTCAGAAAGGGAGAGCAATACGGCGTCATTCTCCTTAGTCTTGGATAGTCCCACCAAGAAAACAAACTCAGGGGAGAGGCAGAATCGAATCCAGATACTTCTCCATGGAGAGGACTCGTGAGATGTTACAAAAACCCAAGTATCAGGCTCTAGTCCAAACCCAGCTTTGTCAGACTCAACCCTCTCTGCCCCCTCGTGGACCATGCTGCCTCCGCGATGATTCCTTCTCTGCCCGCCTCTGCTTTTAGAAACCATTTTCCCTTCTCCATCCTCCCAGGCAGGGATCTGAACTCCCTCATTCATACCCTGGGCCAAGCCAAGTGACAGAGTGAGCCCTCCCAGTGCCATTGGCTTTCAGAATCTCACCTCTCGTTTTGAAATGAAAAGTTTTGTTGCTGACCGTTTCAACCATCAGAGGTTCCGGTCCACCTAAAGCCTGGCCTGCTTCTATGACAAAGAATGGGCCCACACTGCAAGAATGGTATGAAAGAGAACACTGTTTTGTTTCACTAAAATGTATGAATCTCAGTATCTGAGAAACCAATTAAAATATTGGTATAAAAAATGCTTTGCCCTCATACTAACTTAAAACTGCAGGCAACTGCACAGCGCTGTACTCATCAAAGCCTTCCACACACATGATTTCACTGCATCTTCACTCAAGACCTGAGGCAGGGCAGGGACTCTTCATCCATTCCTTCCGTCATTTACGCATCCATTCGGCAAACATTCATTGAGTGCTGCCCGGGTCTTGACACCAAAGGCAGCGCTTCAAGACAGGATTACAGTCGAGTGGGAAGGCAGACAGTGATGGCTGCGCGGTGAAGCATGGAGAGATGTAGGTGCCATAGGATGGCAGAGGAGAAGCCCTGACCCTCTGGGGCTCAGAGGATCAGGGGAGGTCTCATAGAAGGAGAGAAGAAAGGAGCCAGCCAGGAGGAGGACCCATTGTGCTGAGGGACCGGCATGAGTCAAGGTGAGGAGAGTGGCGGAGTAAGGAGTAACCCACGTAGGGCTGGAGCTCGGAAGAAGGGTGATCATTTTCTCAACATCACTCAAGTGGTTACGCACAGAGCTGGGACTCAAACACCCAGGTCTTGACTTCTACTCTAGCACGCTTTCCATTCTGTCACACTGCCTCGCTGTCTTCCCAGGTCCCCCGTCATTAAGGATCTGGGTCCTCTGCTGGAAAGTGTCTGAGAGACAGACCTACCGCTGACAGGAGAACATGAGGACAGTCCTGACATCGAGGCTATGACCAGACACTAAGCTAAGCACCATGCATTATCTCATTTAATTCTTGAAAAACCTAATGAGATAAGCTTCGCATGCACTTTACTGAAGGAGAGAACAGAAGCCAAGCAATGTAGCAGTCAGTAGCTCAAATGGAGATAACAGCGCTGGGTCCTACTACATTTAGATGTTCCCTAATTGCCCTCTTCCACTGCCTCCCAGAGGAAGATAGGAGAAAAAATGTCTAGGAGGGAAGGCAAGTCCTTCCTCTGGGTCAGGAAAACTTGCAGAGGCATTTTTCACAGCTCATTCTCCAAAGTTGTTTTAATTTTCTTTTTTAAAACCCTTCATTATATAAAAGTCTATTTTTTATGTTATTTTATTATTATTTTTTGAGATGGAGTCTCACTCCGTCACCCAGGCTGGAGTGCAGTGGAGGATCTTGGCTCACTGCAACTTCTTCCTCCTGGGTTCAAGCGATTCTCCTGCCTCAGGCTCCCGAGCAGCTGGGACTACAGGCGCCCGCCACCACGCCTGGCTAAGTTTTTTGTATTTTTAGTAGAGACGGGGTTTTGCCATGTTGGCCAGGCCAGTCTTGAACTCCTGACCTCAAGGGATCCGCCCGCCTCAGACTCCCAAAGTGCTGGGATTACAGGTGTGAGCCACTGAGCCTGGCCTTATTTTTTATTTTTTAACTGACAAGTAGAAGTTGTATCTATTTATCATGTACAACACATTGTTTTAAAATACGTACACATTGTGGAATAGCTAGACTGAGCTAATTAACATATGTATTATCTCACATACTTTTTTATGGTGAGAACACTTAAAATCTCCTCTCTTAGCAGCAATTTTCAAGGATGCGATGCATTGTTATTAACTATATTTACATGCTTCTCCCCTGCAGTGTCTCCAGTGGAAGAAGTGGGAAGACGAGGTTCGGACGGGGTGCATTCTTTCAGCATTGCCACAGGCTTTGCAGCAAAACTCAGCAGGAGCTTGAGAGTTCTCTGCAGTGTAGACGAAATGAGGGAGGAATGGAGTTTACAGGGAGAAAAATGTGGGCCGATGTAAAACTAAGGCCAATTAGCTCAAAGGGCAAAAGTGAGAACGGGCAACATGTCTGCTAAGACAAGTGAGGCAGGCCCTGATGGAGGCGCTGTTGCTCAGAGTTCAACACTGAAGGCTACGCTTGGTTTTCACAACACCTCTTGGGCTCCCAGCTTTTCAGAACAGCACCGGTTGTTAGAAAGACGGCTGTCCAGAGAGAACATACCAGCATAGTGGGATTGTTGAGCAAAGCAAGAACGCTGGCGGTGGATCTCAAGCAAAGCTTTCTGGCAGAACATCAGGCCGAAATGAAAGCTTTGTTCCGTGTGTAAGGCACTGATCAGTCTAAGACTTACCTTCACCATCTGCCCTTATCAGTTTAGAACTTTGCTTGAAACTTTAGAGACAACCCACCTCTCTCTCTCTCTCCTATCTTTCTCCTTTCTCTCTCTCTCTCTCTCTCTCTCTCTCTGTCTCTGTCTTTCTCTCCTTTCTTTCACCTTGACTCTAGTATTTTTTTTAATTGCTCAGCAGTTTTCCCGATGCCAATCAGCTGCCTCTCTCAAAGACGGTGTGCAGGTATCAGCATATCTGGTCTCCGCTCATTCACCGCTAAAAAGCACTCTCCGTCCCCCACGAAAACACGTGAGATTCTAGAGGGGGCTGCGGGTTGGAGCTGTCCACCCGCGGTACTCGAGAGGCACAGGCTGGGGGCGTGGAGGAGGGGATGTAGGAGGGTGGGGTTGCTTCCTCTGTCAGTGAGCGGAAACTTGAAAAATGGTTTCTTATTTGCCTTTTCTTTTCTATTTCTGGAGCAAGCCTTCTCCTTAGCTCAAAATCCAGGGGCACGATGAAAGACTGTCTGTTTCCCCTAACCCAGGAAGGCTATAACTGGTATCTGCTTTAACAGGGAGCTGCAAACAAGGATGAGAACTGGAATTTGGGTAAGAAAATTATTCCTCTTTTAGTCTTTGTTTTTTAATGATTTTCCTTTCCCCGGCATGACTTTTGCTCTAGGTTTTCCACTCTGCTTCAAGCCTCTTCCAGATGCATGAGTCTCACAGAGTCCACGTAAACAAGAAACCAAAACAAAACAGCACAAGATTGAAAGCTTTTCCCCCTTGTGATACAACCACTTTATGTGCAGAGAGGCGCTCACGTGATGCTGCCAACATGTGTTTTCTGTCTCAGATCTCCCTTGATAACAAAGGACATATTTTAAAAGGCGTGGCCCTAGGTGCATTTGGCCAGCAGGAATCTGAGTGGAGTTTGGGGATTTCATTTGGCCTTAGGCTAATTTCCTCGGGTGCCCAGTGCTACAGCCCTTGATGATGTTAAACCCCAATTAATAAAGTTAGGAACACTTTGGGTCAGGTTTGTAAGATATGATCTCATTCTACTGCTTACAGAACTGATTTAATATTCAGGAATCAACTGAGCTCATTCATTTCCAAAACTGGCAGCCCTGCATGTTGCTTTACAGTACTCCCTCTGTCCAAGGCTGGGCAGGGCACATTAAAAGGAATCTGTAGAAGAGGCTTTCATGATGTTCCAAGACTCAGAGAGAAGGATGGGGGCTGGGAGACAGGCAGGGTGGACAGGTGGGAGGGGCAGTAGCTCTGCCTGGGGTATGAATGTGATAGAGAGAGAAAGGCAATGATAGCTCAGAAAAACTCATGACTGTTATTGTTAGAAATCCCACTTCCAAATCTATGTAAGTTTTAAGAAGCCAGAAATGCTGCATTAACATTACAGTATGGACTTTTTTTAAAAAGTTGCAAATGACCATAAAACATATCAGCCATCTCTTTTGATGACTTATCAAAAGAGTGATTTATGATCTTAAAAGCCTCCTTTAAAATACTGCTTTTTAATCAAGAAAGCTTATGTTACTCTTCCGATACAAAATTCACCTCACTTCAGCTTTCGAAGAAAAGGTAGGTCATATTTTTAAATTTCAATTTCTCATCTTTTAGATAGCTGTTCCTTTCTCTTGTGACATAAACTGATTTTGGTCTTCAAGTGACTTGTTTTTCCTCCCTGAATACTTAGGAATTGAAATGCTTAAACCGAGCCCTCACACAGACAGATGGAAAAGTCTCTGACTGGTATAAACTAGCAATGACTAGCTTTCCACTAGACAGCGGCCTGCAACCCAAGAGTGACCAGACATTGTACTCTAGAATGGGGAGATGTCCAACCTCAAGAAAAGTTGAAATGGACGGGAAACGTAGTCAACATTTGACATTAGTTAAAAAACAAAACAAAACAAACGAACAAACAAGCAAAAAACCCTCACATTTATGCAGCCAGAAAGAACCTGTTCTGAAAGCCACAGGCTAACTTCATCTTTATGATCCTGTAAAGAGAATACATTTCGGTTCCGTCTTTGATTCTAACATGAGCCAATGTCAAATATTTCCGCAACTCTGAATAAGCCTGATTAGAGCAATGACTGTCAGTTCAGAAACCTTCTTCATTTATTGCCCATGTTATTCCCATCCACCGGAGGATGTTTATAGATTCTATGTCAGTAGTTTGTGTGTCTCTTCTCATAGAACTAGGTATTCTGTAAGTCCACTGAACAAGAAGAAAGCTCGTACAATCTGGAACCTCCTAACTTCTTTGAAATGCTTTATACATTTTATTTTTACTTTTCTCAAAAGGAAACTGAAAAAGTTAAAGTAGAAAAAACTGGCAAGAAAACAGACAACCTAACTACAGCAACATATATAACTGTGTTACTTACACTGCTTTCCAATCCATCATCACTGATAAGTCATGGCTAAATAATCAAGTGCAGAATCCATTTCTTCACGTCTGCTAATAAATAGCTTCTCTCAAATGTGTCTTGCAGATCTGGGGCCATCTCAGGAGAAAGTAAAATTGTGCGAAGGTGAAGGAGAAAAGGCTGGAAAATTCTAAAATCCATGGGGGTCTGAGAACTCTCAGAGCAGACCCTGGTGAAACATTCTTGTGATTCCAGCCTTTGGCTAAACCATGATCCTGGCCTCACTGAGCTCCCAGCCACCTTCCCAGTGCAGATCAGCCCCTGCTCCAACATTGCATTTCCCTCCAAGAACAGGGCATGGATGGGAGAGGAGCTCACAGAATCCTGCCAATCTGTACATGCAAGCACGCTTCTCAGAGGAAGCTGCACCAGTTTCGCTCTGGTGTCTGCTATCTCAGAGAGAGAGGGAGGGAGGGGCAGAGGCAGGCAGGCAGGGAGGGGTGAGACAGGGAGAGAGAGGAAGAGAGAGAGAGAGAGAGAGAGAGAGAGAGAGAGAGAGAGAGAGG
>NW_012102255.1:2875088-2877046 GCF_000951045.1 Mandrillus leucophaeus | reverse complement strand
AGAGAGAGAGAGAGAGAGAGAGAGAGAGAGAGAGAGAGAGGAGCTCTGCTAAAAGAGACAGCCGAGAAAGAAATACTTGCTACAACTCCCATTAACCCCCAGTAGCTTAGGGTTCTTGGCACAGTAGCTGCAAAATATACTGTCAAAATCAAATGTTTAAAATCTTTAATTGTATATCCCTATACACATTTAGCCATGTATGTGTAGACAAAGCTGACGGAACCCAGGTTTTGTATATGTCTGTGACTCTGCAAGGGAACACTCGTAGACAAACAGATGCAGATATATATCCCCATGAGAATGATATCTGCATGCACATGTTTCGTTTTCTAAGTCAAATTGTCTAGTCTCACAGTTTGCATGTCTTAAAACTATTCCAATGCTCTCGGTAATGAAAGTGCAAACCCGACAAACAGCCCTTTGCCTCTGACAGCGTCTCATCTCTGATCGTGTTCTCCTCAGTTTGGTCTGGGTTCCTGTTTCTTTTTCCCTACCTCAGGAAAGAAACCCCCAAAAGAGAAGAAGGTAGAGAGGCGAGGCAGGAGCTTTCAGTGTGACTGTCAACTTTGCATGCCCCACCCCATCGTTCATGGCACTGCAACCCAGGTCCCTCCACAGATCCAGCCAAAGCCCAGATGATGCCCACGGGAGGGCGTGGCATGGATCAGAGGCGTGAGACCCACAGACGGGGCTCTGTAATAGCACAGGAACTGGTGAAGATGTTTAAGGAAAAAGAAGCAACAGAGAAGCTGAAGGCAGGAAGGGAGAAGGGAGAAAGGCACAGGTGAGGCAGGCTGGGAGGGGCAGCCATGGTGGCAGGAAGCACAAGGTTGCCTGTGACTGATTCCTGAGTGGTCTCTCCAACCCTCCCTCTCTTTATGAGGACTCCGTTCACCTGCGTTTCTCCAGGTGGAGTCCCAGTCATCTGCACTAGAGATACCTGGACCTTACCCCAAAGATTCTGATTGAGCTGGTGGGACCGACTGCATTTTACCAAGCTCCACAGATCGCTCTCCTGCAGGCGGGAGTTTCTGGAGACCCACTGCTTCATCGATATTGAGCAAATGAATGGATGAAAAGTGAATGACGTGAGAAGAGATCCTAATGGAACACCTACGGGAATGCCAACATTTATGGAGGATGGGAGAGTTGAAAGGAAACTGAAGGCGAATGGTCAGAATGGTGAGAGGGGAGTGAGGAGGGAGAAGAATCACTGAAATGAGAGAAGGAATGACCTGCCCCTTTCTCAAAGGGCAGTGCTTTTATAGCTCTGGGACTACACGTGCTATGCCGTTCCCTAACCCAGAATGCTCGTCTCCAGGCAAACCATCCCTTAAAACCCAGCTCAAAAGTCTCATCCTCTTGGAAACTTTCCTAACTCTCCCAGGCATAGGGAACGGCTCCAATCACATCTTGTTTGTATTTCTCATTGTAAGTACCTCTACATACTGCCCTTCTTTATTGGCTGGTTTCTCTCTTTCTCATTCTAGGATGATGAGCTGTTTTATGTAGACTAGATGATCTCTCAGTCATCACTACATGTCCCCAAATTCTGGCTAAAGTAGCTACTCCGTGTGCACTAACTAAATGGCTAAATCTATTACAAGAGGATTTCTTGACCTGAGGAGCTGGTACATAGACATTTGCTCTACAATTGGTCTTTAAACTGAACATCTGCCTCCATTTCACACGCTATTTTCACATATGATACACTTCACAGTATCACTTTAAATGTTTCTTTATTGGGATTTAGTCTAGAGAGTTATGACTTAGTGGAGAATGAAGAGAAAACGTTACAAGGAACTAATCTAACAAGGAGGTAAACAAGACAAAAGGCAAAGAAAGTACCAGACTGAGGTGAACTCAGTACAAGGTGCAGCACTGCAGATGTGGTTTTTGATAAACTGATACATTTGGGACTCAGAAAGGTGCCACACTTCCATTAATGGTGACAAAGA
>NW_012102255.1:2872109-2874737 GCF_000951045.1 Mandrillus leucophaeus | reverse complement strand
AACCCGGGAGGCGGAGCTTGCAGTGAGCCAAGATCGCACCACCGCACTCCAGCCTGGGCGACAGAGCGAGACTCCATCTCAAAAAAACCACAACAAAAAAGTTAGGCATCACACTAATCATTGAATAGATGAATGAATGAATGAATGAATGAATGAATGAATGAATGAATGCATGAATGAAATGGCGAAGGGTCTGGAACATCCTTGGGGAAACACCAGCATTTGAGGGGCATTTCAAATACTGTTTTCATAGTTTTTAAAGTGTTTCATCACTTGGTGTTGCAACACTTGCTCAGTGTTTCAGAAAAGCTGAATGACTTGCTCTTGGTCACACAGCTACCAACTTCCTGGACGAGATCTGGAACCCGATCTTCCACATTCAATCTGCTACACTTTCCACCGCACCACATTAAGCCCCAGTGTATGAGAATGGTCACTAAACTTGGTGAAACAGCGGTGGAAATGAAAGATACCAACAGGAATCCATCTTGAAACACAAGAGAAAGCCATCTCAAGGAACAACCTACTTGTCCAAACATCGGTTGGCAAGCAGCATGCGTAGTGCTGTGAAGCTGGGAATCCCTAACCAGAAGTTTGGGGTGGCCTGGCTGGGAAGGCTGCCCCCCGGGACTCTCCTCTCCACTGTCTCTCGTGTTCAACGATCCCGGGGTCACGTGGAGGGGACATGGAGATGTGCCTTCAAGGTCTCACTTCAAGGGAGGACTTGTTGCCCCGGCTGTGGGCAGTTGGCCTCTAGCTGACAGCTCCTTCAGGATTTGCTTCCACTGAAGAAAGCCACAGAGGGCTGCAGAAGGCCCAGGGCCTGGCCTTCCCACAGTGGTTCACATCCAAAGACTGTGAGCATGTAAAGCAGTCTTTGGAGGGCAGTGAGGGTATAAAGGCCCAGCCATCAAGTCCAGCGCATGACACAAGCACAGGCCATTTACGCTCCAGCACTTCCCTGTGGGGCTGGCCAAGGCTTTGTTAGCCTGTTTGGCGGTTTGACTTTTTCCTCGGCACAATCCTGCATCCTCCTGGTTTCTACAGGTGTGGATTTCCAGTAAACATCCTGCATGCCCAGCTCCACCTGAGTGCTGGCTTCCAGGGAACCCAACCTGCAATCTTCTGCTCTGTTTCCAGACTTACTACCAGCAATCTCCACATACGTAAACCTCTGCTAATTTCAAAGCTTCTTAGCAACAAAAATGGACTCTTCTTCCCTCGCCAAAATGTTGGGCAGCTAATTTTATCTCTAGAGGTCTCAGTTCTCTCATCTAGAGGGAATTAGAGGCAATGGAGCTCTCGGGCCTCCTGGGAGGTATAAGGAAGTCAACCCTCCCCCGACCAGTACTGAGGGTCTCGTAAGATTTCACTTCAGGCTGGGCATGGTGACTCACACCTGTAATCCCAGCACCTTAGGAGGCCAAGGTGGGTGGATCACCTGAGGTCAGGAGTTCAAGACCAGCCTGGTCAACATGGTGAAACCCCATCTCTACTAAACACAAAAAAAATTAGCCAAGTGTGATTACAGGCCTGTAATCCCAGCTACTTGGGAGGCTGAGGCAGGAGAATCGCTTCAACCTGGGAGGCAGAGGTTGCAGTGAGCTGAGATTGTGCCATTGCACTCCAGCCTGGGCAACAACAGGGAAATTTCGTCTCAAAACAAACAAAAAAATTCACTTCAAATAAGGGGTTTGCAATTAAAATATTTTGGAAAAGCACTGGTTCTGATGATCCCATAGACCCCTCCCTCTGTAATATTCTATGATGCTCTGACTGTCTTCAGAAAACACAAACAAGCAGAATAACAAAATGGTACCTAAGGCCATCCACTAATTTGAAAAACAAATCAACTCATATATAAAGACAAGATCGTAATATAGATTAAGAGAGCGATGGCTTTAAGGCTAAATCCTGGTTTATTGGACAGATAGGGAACTATAAATGATGATGGAATTAAGAATAGTTTCCTGAAGGGGTTTGGACAATTTATTACTTTACAGGGCTATCAGGAGGACTTAAGATGGGTAAAGTAAAATAAAAAGTTTCAGTTAAATGAATCAAATTCCATGGTTGAAGTTTGCAATGATCTCTTCCCTCCTGGCCCCCAAACACAGGAGTGTCTGTGACAAAGGCTAACTGAGGGGACATAAGAAATTAGGCCCCACTGTCTCTGTTAATATACCCGAGAGACAGAAGTAGTTTCTTTATTCCCTGCGTATAGGAAAATACCATTCCAAGTAACGGTTAAAAAGAACATATAAGCAGCTAAAACTCGATGGAAACATTTTATGTAAAAAAATATATATATTCATATGCAAGAAAGGAAGTCTAATGGTTACTAAATTGTTACAAATAATGAAAAACTCTAAACAAATCATACCCAAATTACCTTAGAATTTCCCTGTGGGAAATACCAAATGTATGAAAATCCTTAATCATTTAAAGACACCAGGATTAAAATGAATCATCCGTATTCTGAAAATACAACGCAGAGATGGTTAAAAAGAAATCTGTAAAATTTGTGCTCCTTGATGTGCTGCACCACCAAATCTACACATTTTAGTAGTGTTTATATTTGGCAATTATCTCTAAAATCCATATTGTTCAGACAAAAGGAATGCAGGT
>NW_012102255.1:2859871-2871032 GCF_000951045.1 Mandrillus leucophaeus | reverse complement strand
TCTATGAGGAGATGGAGCCGGCCCTGACCACAGCTACAATTTTAACTGAGAAGAGAAGGAAGGGAAAGAGCAGAGAGGCTGGGCACAGTGGCTTACACCTGCAATCCCAGCACTTCAGGAGGCCAAGGTGGGAGGATCACTTGAGGCAAGGAGTCCAAGACCAGCCTGGGCAACATAGTGAGACACTATCTCTACAAAAAAATTGAAAATCTAGCTGGGAGTGGTAGTGTGGACCTGCAGTCTCATCTACTTGGGATACTAAGGCAGGAAGATTGCTTGAGCCCGGGAGGTAGAGACTGCAGTGAGCAGTGTTTGTACCACTAGGTGACGAAGGGGTGGCACTTCAGCCTGGGCAACAGAGCAAGACCCTGTATCAAAAAAGAAAAAAAAAAGAAAAGAAACAAAGAAAAGAAAAAGAAAGAAGGAAGAAAGGAAAACACGAAGGGAGGGAGGGAAGGAGGGAGGAGGGGAAGGAAGGGAGGGAGGGAAGAAGGAGGGAAGGAAGGAAGGACAGAGAAAGAGAGAGAGAGACAAAGAAGGAGAGAGGAAACTTTTGGGGATGGAAGGTGGGAAGGGGTTGGAGGAGAAGCTCTAGAATGGAGCCATCTGAGCCCTGGGGAGATGGAGAGAGCAACGTGTGATGTAAAGCTCCCTGCACAGAATAGGGGCCCAGGGCCTCCTCTCTTCCCACGCTGCGGCACTGACCTCCTGGCCTTGCCCTCACCCGCTCTACTCCGAAAATGTGCAGAAAAGACATGACAGAAAGCTTGGGAACTAGTACTTTACTCAGCAGCCCCTAGGGGATACGAAAACGACCGCAGCAGGACCAGGTTCCTCCCTTAGGAAACCCTGGTGCTGGCGGCACCAGAGCTCTCAGGAGAGAACAACCTTCTACAGAGAGCCTTCGGATCATGGCTCTGACCAACGCCTGCGAAAGGCCTACCGGGGTAGCTGGAGTCATGTGGCATCAAATCCCATAGCACAGATGGGCTGGCTTCGGAAAAGCCACCAGATCCTTACAGAAGAGACTGAAACTCAAAACTTGCATAAGGCCAGACAGCCACCCTGCGGCAACGCCGAGAGCAAAACCAAGTTCTAGCTCCAAGTCCATGGGTCCAGCCGGTGCTTCCAACACGCCCATCACCACCCAGCTCTCCCATAGGGACAGTCATTATCCTTCAGATACGTGGTGCTGGGATGCCCTTGATCTTTAGTCTCATAGACTTAAGAGAGGGTTTTTATCCCTCTCAAAAGAACCGAGAAATTCTCTCCATACAGGACATTTGAGAACAGAGCTCTTTTGTTGCAAATAGTCAGAACATCAAACATTTTTTCAAAAAATAAAAGGTCAAATACCTTTAAAATTTAGTTAGATCTGCATGGAACAAAGGAAGTACTTTCAAGAATGTAAATGGTGAATGTGGGACATGCTAATATCTTAAAAACTCATTTGGCATGAGGTATATACAGGGTGGTAGGCACTACCCAAAAGAAGCTTGGCACTTCATGTAAATCATTTAATTCATGTTATGTACATGAAATGTGAAAATCTATACCTAAAATCTATATATTAATTAGCTATCCTTATGAGAAAAATGATACATGAAAATCTAGATGTAACTTTTAAAAGACAAATCAGGAAATGTTATGTGTCATTTAAAAGTTCACCGTGGCCGGGCGCGGTGGCTCATGCCTGTAATCCCAACACTTTGGGAGGCCGAGGCAGGCAGATCACCTGAGGTCAGGAGCTCAAGACCAGCCTGATCAACATGGAGAAACTCCGTCTCTACTAAAAATACAAAATTAGCTGGGGTGGTGGCAGCGCCTGTAATCCCAGCTACTCGGGAGGCTGAGGCAGGAGAATCGCTTGAATCCGGGAGGCGGAGGTTGCAGTGAGCCGAGATCGTGCCACTGCACTCTAGTCTGGGTGACAAGAGTGAAACTCCGTCTCAAAAAGAAAAAAAAAAAAAAAAGTTCCCATAAGCTTCTTTTCCAATTAATACAGAAATTTTTCAGAGATAGCCCCTTCTCATGACAAAACAGTTGGTACCCACGGATGCTCTTTAACCCTCCTACCATTTTATGTGCCTTTACTTATCCAGAGTCATTTTCTTCATACTTAGAGAATATCTATAATCATAACTATTATTTTCATTCATTCATTCAACAAAAACATACAGAGAGTGCCTGAAACAAGAACAACCTAGTTTTGATCTTCACTGAGCTTATAGTCTAAACTAGTCATGGTTTGCCAAGATAATTGTTGCCTCTTCCTCTTCTTCTTCTTTTTTTTTTTCTTTGAGACGGAGTCTTGCTCTCTCTGTTGCCAGGCTGAAGTGCAGTGGCACGATCTCAGCTCACTGCAACCTCCACCTCCTGGGTTCAAGCAATTCTCCTGCCTCAGCCTCCCGAGTTGCTGGGATTATAGGCGTGCGCCACTACAGCCGGCTAATTTTTCTATTTTTAGTAGAGATAGGGTTTCACCATGTTGGTTAGGCTGGTCTTGAACTCCTGACCTCATGATCCACCTACCTCGGCCTCCCAAAGTGCTGGGATTACAGCCATGAGCCACCCTGCCCAGCCTGCCTCTTCTTTTTAAACATAACATCTCCTCACTCCAACTCATTCTCAAAAAGATGTAACAAAGTATGTAATGTTGTATCTAGGTCTTCATTAAATCTCCGGTTGGAAGAAATCGTGCTGCACTCACCGTCCATATCAAGTAGTTCTAAAACAACAGACAAGATTCCTATTTTATCAGAAAAGCAAAATCTACTTATCTGTCCACCTATACTACAGGTCTGGTGCCTGTCTCATCTGAAGTATGTGCCGCCTTCGTTGGTTTGTATGAAAACTTTGGGTGGTGAACGGCCAAGTTCTCAGAGTATTCTATAGACGTACAGCTGGTGTTCCATCAATGTGCGGCAGTGCCGTAGTTACCAAAATATCAGGCCAGCACAATATGGGCATGATGAAGCAATTGCCTAGTTCTAAAGACGGAAGTGCAGCAGAGCCAAATTTAGCAAAAGGCTCAACAATCCTCCGTCTGTGTGTTGATAAAGGAATAGAATTATTTCAGACTGCTATATGCCTCTAAATATGTGGCTAGTCTTAGCAAACATGCATTTGTTTATACTTTCGGTCACAAAGTCTAATTCTGATATGAATTCTTACTACCACACTAGCCCAGTGTAGCAATTATCCTCCATTTAAAAAGTGCTCTGCGGATAAAAACTAATCTCTGTGATACCTCTGCAGGCGTGATAACTCTTCTAAAGCAGGCTTATCATCTCTTTGTAAATGTAAGAGAAAGAAGACGTTCATCCCACTGGCTTCTTAAGAACAGATGACAAAGAACTCTGACCCTAGCATCAAACTAAACTGGGTTCAAATCTCTCACACAGTAAAAACAAGTTAAGTAGCTAGTCCTTACCATATGCCAGGCCAGGTTCTCGGAGCTGTCTATATATCAACTTTTTTTTTTTTTTTTTTTTTGAGACGGAGTCTTGCTCTGTCGCCCGGGCTGGAGTGCAGTGGCCAGATCTCAGCTCACTGCAAGCTCCGCCTCCCAGGTTCACGCCATTCTCCTGCCTCAGCCTCCTGTGTAGCTGGGACTACAGGCGCCCTCCACCTTGCCCAGCTAGTTTTTTGTATTTTTTAGTAGAGACGGGGTTTCACCATGTTAGCCAGGATGGTCTCGATCTCCTGACCTCGTGATCCGCCCGCCTCGGCCTCCCAAAGTGCTGGGATTACAGGCTTGAGTCACCGCGCCCGGCCTATATCAACTTATTTAACCCTCATGACAACTGTGACATCCACGACACTATTATCCTTAGTCTACAGATAAGGAAATTGAAACACAAAGAAGTTAAGACCTTTTCTGAAGGTCACATAGCTCGTAAGTGGCAAGGCCAAGATCTGGACCCGGGTGGCCGGGTTGTAGTCTCCTCTCTCAAACTTTTCACACCAGATTGCCTCGTGTAAATTACTGAAGTTCTCTAAACGACTGTTCGGTCTATGAATCATGCATCTGAAAGTCCTTAACACATGACATACGTGTAGTAGGTGGTCTTGATTTTAACAAAGCCTGAGTTCATCATTAGCACTCAGGCTGCCTCGAAAGATTCCTCTTTGATTGTCAGGGAAGGGAGGTGGCGTTTTAGGCAGCTCTGGCAACGCTGCTCACAGACTTACCAAGAAAGGGGCAGGATCTATGGAAGGAAATGAATTTCACCATCCTTACTGCAACTCTTGTATAAGATACAAATCAATTAATTCATCACATTCTTATCCCATTCAGCATCTTGCCATCAAGAGGCCCCTGCTCAGCTCCTCGGAATTCCTCCTCTAATTCAGCTGTGGCTTCTCTAGTTGGCCAGCGCCCAGCCCTCGCCCTGGTGAAGTTCGAGAGCTACATAAGCTGTCTTGCCTTGGATGTTCTTCTGAGAGTTTGGAAGGAACTCTAATTCAGTTTCTGACAAGTTATTGGCAAAAGGAGAGGAAGCGCTTGCCAATTTGCTTCAGGCACCGAGCATGTTAACAGGTATTACACCAGGTGTTATTAATATATTACTTACAACAAACCCAGGTTTCAACCTATTGTTTGGGTTATACAGAGTTATGAATTTTATACTTTACAAAGTACTGTATTTTTTCTAACTGAGAAAACTTGGAACATGTGTTGAAGAATTCAGTCCTCAATGTGAGATGTATTTATTACAAATGAGTCTTATTTCAGAATCAGTTTGTGGGTTAAATGACCAATACCATTTCTTCAAATCGATCACTTGCTAAAGCCGAAGACTGGGACAGGTGTCACTCCCAGGGCTCAGCCAGCCAAGCTCGCAGGAATGAGGTCAGTGCCCTGATGAAATGGCTTCCTTTTTCCTCTAAGGAAAGTTGACAACTTTCTCCCAAAGAAATTTCAGAACTGGAAGGAATAGCTTTGGATGCTCTACACTTGGGGGCTTAGAAAATGAATATCTAAGACGCAGTAGTCCTAAAACTCCCACTGTTCTTAGCAAGCACAGGGACTGTCTATAACCTCATTGATGATGTAGAGCTATCCAGCCTAAAACAAGGCGCGCATTGCAAGTCAGAGAACAGGCGGGAAGGAAACGCTTCCACTTAGCAAATTCCTAGAAGGGGAGAATATCTCCCTTAGGAAAATGGCCCTTTGACATGTTCCACACTGTGTACCTCGCACCCATGATTGCTTTAGCACTTTACCAGGTATCAGACCTACCAGCCTGAATACCACAAGCAGAAGCCAAATCAAACGAAACAAGGCCTCTGTCCAGCTCTATGGCCCTCCAGGCCCAGGCCCAGCAATTGGCTAACAGAGAGCCACATGTGCTACTGAGCTCTTTCCAGACAACGTGATTTCTGAAGAGATGCTGCTCACTTTGCCTCTCTATCCCCCTCAGATTACTCTAAAGTAGAGGTCTAGAAAATATGTAAGTGGAAACTTTTTGGCTTACTCAAATTATACTATATAAAGTTGTCTATTTATCTGTGGGCTAGGGTTCCAAGCTGTGTGTCCTCAGCCAAGTTTACCTGTCCTGGAATAATAAAATCAGATTATAATTTCTACCTCACTCCAATAGACTATGGCAGTGCAGGTTAGCTATGAATTAGGGAGTCTACCTCTATTTGGCTTTACCCCTAGACTTACCATGTAGCCTTGGCTCAAACACCTGTGTATCTGGGCTGATTTATTTAACCTCTTCAGACTATCATGATGTTGGATTAATCTAGGTTACATTTGTAAAGGATGACCCTCTCCAGGAAAGGAAACCATACACACACACACACACACACACACACACACACACACACACACATCACTATTATTCTAGTGTTCTCTTACATTTTTAATATTAGTCAATACCAAGGACATTGAGAATTGTCCTGATTTTGAAGCTCCCATACATCTTTCTCTTTGGACTAAGGTAACATGAGCTGCTTGGCATCACTGAAATAAAAGAGATTTGGTCTAGATAAAAACCGATAAAAAATGCAATTCAAGTTGTTCCTTCAGGACTCATACTAGTCTGGCAACCGGCTGCCTCATGAATGTAACTGTGTCTGCTTTTCTTAAAGAACACTTGTTAATTTTCCTCTTCCCTTCTAACACACACACACACCCCTTCCCATTTTCCTCACCAGTTCCTCGACTGCATTTGCCATCTGATGCAAGAAGAAGAATGTGAACCCATCAAAGAAACACAGGCAGGGAAGAAAGAGGAGTGAGAGGAGACTAGCCTCATTGCCGCCCCTTCTCCCCAGTTCCTCTTAGATTCTGTACCTGGAAGGACAAAACCAGGAGGCAGTGGGTGGAGACTGGCCTTTCTCACGGCAGCCTGGAAGAGCAGCTGTTAAATTATTGAAAGTTTCTGGCTAAAAGAAAGTGAAATGTTAATGACCATATTATGGAAAGGAAGAAAACTTCACAATCCATATAGATTTAAACTATCTTTTCAGGAAGAAAGCTCAGTATACATGACTGAGTGCCCTCAGACACAGCTTGGAAGAAATGATCCGTTTGCTTATATGCACGCTCTGATTGCCAACTGCTGCGCTCTCTCCCACCCCTCACTTCTTCTGGTGGTTGCTGTGGATAAACAGTTTTCGGCTACGGTTCATAATTTCTATTTTCAGCATGTTCTTCCTTAACCCAGTTGCCTCTCAGGTGAAGATTTTTGCTGGCAGAGTCAAGGATAACATTCCACTAGCTTCTAATAAAACACACAGAGCCGAGACTGGTAACCTTCGCATCCAGGCTGACTTATCTGAGCTGCCCCTGAGGTCTCTGATTCGATTTCCAGCTTCTCTGACCACACTAAAGCAAACTGGGTTAAAAATACTGGAATATAAAGTGTGGCAGACCAGGCTCTCATCCCACCTACCTCCCTCCGCTCCCAGAAGGAAGACTTCTACACAGAAAGGAGATATGCAGGGAAACGGAACAAGATGGCCATTTGATGGATAATCATAAATGATGTTTGAATGGTTGAAAAATCAACTGCAAGTCACATATACAGTTTGAGATGAATGATAATATGATAGAATAAATATGTTTTCAAAATAGCTTCACCTAAGTGTTGCTTTTTAATAATTGGAAATCTCACCTGAAGTGTTACAATTGTTACAATTATCTCCATTCTAGTCACACTATCAGTAATTTACTTTAAAATACAGTCCTTCAGGCCGGGCACGGTGGCTCACACCTGTAATCTCAGCACTTTGGGAGGCCAAGGTGGGCAGATCACCAGGTCAGGAGTTCGAGACCAGCCTGGCCAACATGGTGAAACCCCGTCTCTACTAAAGATACAAAAATTAGCCGGGTGTGGTGGTGCACGCCTGTAATCTCAGCTACTCTGGAGGCTGAGGCAGGAGACTTGCTTGAACCCGGGAGGCGAAGGTTGCAGTGAGCCGAGATCATGCCATTGCACTCCAGCCTGGGCAACAGGGTAAGACTCTGTCTCTAAATAAACAAATAAATAAATTACAGTGCTTCAGTATACATAGTATACTAATGTGTGGATTAGTTATTAATTTACATTATAGGAGTAGTTATTTAATATTCAGAGTGCCTTTTTCAGGAATACACACTTCAGGGGTGATTGCTTAGTTGGCGCTTGATGTGTAAAATTTTCTTCATCATTTAATTTCCAACTACTGTCTGAAATCCACTGAAATTTCTTCTTTAACCTATTGGTTATTTATAAGTAGATTGCTTAATTTCTAAACATTTGGTGATTTTCTGATTTTCTAATTTTCTATTTTTATGGTCAATGATTTATAGCTTAATTTCTCTCTGGTCAAAAAAAAAATACTCTCAATGATTTCAGTCCTTTGAATTTTGTCAAGAATTGCTTTATGAGCCAACATATGGTCAATTTTGGTTAATGTCCCAGTTGTACTTGGAAATGAATTGTGTCATTGTTGAGACATTCAGATCTTCTCTCCTTCTATGATTACAGACTGGTTTCTTCTTTTAATTCTGCACATGTTTGGGTATTTATCATTAGTGATAAATTAAAGATACTTATTTATTTATTATTTTTGAGATGGAGTTTCACTCTTGTTGCCCAGGCTGGAGTGCAATGGTGCAGTCTTGGCTCACCACAACCTCCGTCCCCAGGGTTCAAGCAATTCTCCTGCCTCAGCCTCCCGAGTAGCTGGGATTACAGACATGCGCCACCACACCCAGCTAACTTTGTATTTTTAGTAGAGATGGGGTTTCTCCATGTTGGTCAGGCTGGTCTTGAACTCCCCACCTGATGATGATTCTCAAAAAGTCTATTTTCTCTGATATTAGAACTATGCCAGCTTATTTTTGTTGGCATTTACAAGGTATATCTTTTTTTTTTTCATTCTTTTATCTTCAACTTCTTTTTGTCCTTAAATTTATGAAGTGTATCTTACAAGCAGTATTTAATTAGATTTTGTTGTCTTTAAAATACAGTCTAACAATAACTATCTTCTAATTAGAGTATTTAGCCAATTTTCATGTAACTCAATTACAGATATATTTGAATTTATAGCTACCATCTTACAGTTGTTTTCTATTAGTCCACCTATTTTATATTCTCTTTCCTCTTCTTTCTTGAATTCTTTTAGATTAATCATGTATTTTTCATTCTATTTTCCCTTTTATGCATTATTTTACTAGTTGCTCTGCAGATTACATTATGTGTCCTTCACTTACTATAGTCTAATAAAATTCTGAGTTTTAATACTTACAGATGTTACGATTTTATTACACTTTAACTCCATTTATCCCCTTTCACTTCCTGTATTATTTTTGTCATGCATTTAATGCTACATATATTTTAGCGCCCACAAAATACCATTTTTGTTCTTTTATATGGCCAATGTTCATTTATATTTGCCCCATATTTATTTTTTGAACATTTTACAAAAATAGAATTGTATGGTGAATGCCCATATGCCCTTCATCCAGATTCTTTAATTTTTCCACATTTCTGCACGTGAAAATTTTTTCTACATTTACTTTATCACGTATTTATCCATCCCTCTATCCAGCCATCAATACATCTTATATTCTTAATACATTTCAACTTAACCACATGTTGACCTTTTCTGCAGCTTTCATTCCTTCCTGCATTTCCGGGATCATTTTCTTCTTATCTGTATACTTCCTTTTAGTATTTCTTTCAGTGTTCGTCTACTGGTGATAGATTCTTTCCATTTTTGTCCTGAAATGTCTTTATTTCACTTCAATGTTTGACGAATATCTTTGTTAAGTTTGTAAACTTTTAGGTTGACAGTTACACTCTTTCAATTCATGAATACGACATCCCATTGTCTCTTGGCATCCATTGTTTCTGTTGAGAAACGAATTCCTGTCTTATTGTCGCTCCTTTAAAAATAATCGATTTTTTTCTCACGGCTGTAATCATTTTTCTCCTTGGCTTTTGTTTTCAATGGTTTTACTACATTGTCCCCAGCTGTGGTTTTCTCTGTGTACATCCTAGTTGGGGCAAGCCAGGGCTTCTTAAATCATGTTCTTAAGTAGAATTGTAGGCGTTAGAGGCTGAGAAAGGTAGGAAGGAGAGGTGGATGGGGAGAGGTTCGTTAACAGATACCAAATTACAGACCCAATTATAGCTATGTAGGAGGAAGGCGTTCTGGTGTTTGGCAGCACTTTCAGGCGAATATGGTTAATGATGATTTATTGTATGTTTTCAAAAAGCTAGAAAAAAAGATTTTGAATGTCCACAACACAAAGACATGATAAATGTTTGAGTTGATATATATGCTAATTACCATGATTTGATCATTACGCATTGTATACCTATACCAAAATCATCACTTTTTATCCTATAAATATGTACAATTATTATGTGTCAACTAAAAAGAAAAAGAAAAAGACATTGCTCCTGCCCCATTCCCTCTGCCCCTCTTCCGGGCTTTCCATTATATGTTACATGTGTTCCATACGTCTCTTCTGCTCTTTTCTGTGTTTTGATCCTTTTTGTTCTCCCTGCATCTCTCTGGATATTTTCAACTGATTTGTATTCCATTTCACTAATTCTGTCTTGTACTACATCTAACCTGCTATTAGAGCCGCTTGTTGTGTTCTTAATATCCATTATTTCATTTTTTAAGCTCCAGAATTTCCTCTTTCTTTTCTTTTCTTTTCTTTTCTCTTTTGTGAGACAGGATCTCTGTCACCCAGGCTGAAGTGAAGTTGACTCACTGCAACCTTGACCTCCCAGGCTCAGGTGATCCTCCCACCTCAGCCTCCCAAGTAGCTGGGACTACAGGTGTGTGCCACCATGCCCGGCTAATTTTTGTATTTTGTATAGAGACAGAGTTTCACCATGTTGCCTACGCTGGTCTTGAACTCCTGGGATCAAGCCATCTGCCCACCTCAGCCTCCTAAAATGCTGTGATTACACAGGTGTGAGCCACCACGCCCAGCCCCAGGTTCTTTTTATGAATTCCAATTTTCTGGTGAAATTCTGTATTGTATCATTTATCTTCCTGAACATATGAATCACAGAGATTTTGAAATTTATGTCTGATAATGCTGGTAAACTATGGGTATTTTTCCAATGCCTATTTTTTTTTTCTTTTAGGCCTATTTCTTGGTATGCTTGATCATTTTTGATTGAAACAACTTATGGGAAATGTAGAGACTCCTATCTTTCTTCAGTGATCATTCACCCAGTCCTCTGGTGGGCAGCCTGAATGGGAGTGATCAAGCTACACCAATCCCAGACTGAGCTCACTGAGATTTTGTATTGCTTGTCTACTTCAGGTTCACATCTATTTTTAGGGTATGATTCTTCAAGGATCCCAGTGGGGTATCTCCTAGTGCCTCTTCTCCTCACTAAGCTTTGAATGTGATTTTTTTTGTTGATTTGTTTGTTTGTTTGAGACGGAGTTTGGGTCTTGTTGCCCGGGCTGGAGCGCAATGGCATGATCTTGGCTCACTGCAACCTCCGCCTCCCAGGTTCAAGTGATTCTCCTGCCTCGGTCTCCCGAGTAGATGGGATTACAGGTGCCCGCCACCACACCCGGCTAAGTTTTTGTATTTCTAATAGAGATGGGGTTTCACCATGTTGGCCAGGCTGGTCTCAAACTCCTGACCTCAGGTGATCCACCCACCTCGGCCTCCCAAAGTGCT
>NW_012102255.1:2856394-2858846 GCF_000951045.1 Mandrillus leucophaeus | reverse complement strand
AGCACTTTGGGAGGCCGAGGCGGGTGGATCACGAGGTCAGGTGATCGAGACCACCCTGGCCAACATGGTGAAACCTCGTCTCTGCTAAAAATATAAAAATTAGCCGGGTGTGGTGGCACGCGCCTGTAGTCCCAGCTACTCAGGAGGCTGAGACAGGAGAATCGCTTGAACCCGGGAGGCAGAGGTTGCAGTGAGCCAAGATCACGCCACTGCACTCCAGCCTGGGTGACAGAGCGAGACTCCGTCTCAAAAACACAGAACAAAAAAACAGATTTATTTCCTTTGTAACACAACCTGGAAACAAGGTTTTGTAGGCGAAAACCCATAGCCTCACCTACTTTGAACTATGGCAGGCTAATGATATTTTCCAAAAATAACTGCAGATACCAAATTGGCTTAGGTCAATTTGAAAAATGTCCTTTGGTCACAAATTGATGCAAAACTTCAGTGGCCATGGTAGCCTATTTAGTCTGGTGCCACCTTTGTTTTGCTTTTAAAAATATCATATGAACTACTGTAATGCTGGTTTATTTTCAGCCCAGTTTACCCACATTCTCTTATTAGCTCTAGTTACACACAAAGAGAAACTGGGGCTATTGAACGGCCTCCCTGAAGTTGATGGTTGATAGTTGAACACTGCATTTAAGAGAACTAACCTCTTCCCTGTCCCCATCAGAAGAAAGCTTATAAAGCTTGTAGATATCATCTTCAACAAAAAGACCATTAGAGAACCTGATGCTGCTTCAACAAAACACCCAGAGAACCCGGGGAGGCCTCCCAGAGTGGCATTTCTGACCACTGTGAAGGGTTTAAATTGTGTTTTAGGAAAGAGCTGACAGGGCTCAGCCCTTGTCTTCAAGGCTTCAGAGGAACAAGCCCCGAGATGCAGACAGGAAAACAGCATTGCTGCTTGTCCTGCTGTGAAAGCAGAGACATAAGGAAGGGCCTGGCACAGAGTATCATGGAATCTTCAAACTCCTAAACTTGGCAGGAACTTACAGATTTTCTGCCTCGCGTCTCCATTTCAGTCAGAGAAACTGAGGTGAAGAGAAATTTGGTAACTTAGCCAAGGTTACACAGGAGGTAAGATCTGACTCAGAATTCAGTTTACTAGACTTTTCCTTTTCTTTTGAGATAATCTCGCTCTGTTGCCCAGGCTAGAGTGCAGTGGAAGGATCTCGGCTCACTGCAACCTCCGTCTCTCGGGTTCAAGTGATTCTCCCATCTCAGTCCCCTGAGTAGCTGGGATTACAGGCACCCACCACCACACCCGGGTAATTTTTGTATTTTTAGTAGAGACGAGGTTTCACTATGTTGGCCAGGCTGGTGTCGAGCTCCTGACTTCAGCTGATCCACCCGCCTCGGCCCCCCAAAGTGCTGAGATTATAGGCGTGAACCACTGAACCCAGCCCAGTTTACTAGATTTTTAATCCATTGTCCAGTTTATAGCTCCTTGTTTTCTCTACTCCATGAGGAGCTCCCAGAGGCCGGTGGTTCCCGCTCAGGCTATAGGAACATTCCCTGAGGCTTACTTTATGATCCAGGCCAAGTTAGGTCAGGATCATGCTGAATCTGGCACAGGAATTTTAGGCCACCTGTGTCCATCCAGCCATCTCAGACATGGAAGAACATCCCAGGCAAGGAAAACAGAATATCCTTATGTGAGCATAACAGGCAACAATGGCAGTGAGTAGGGTGGGCTACATGGAATTCTGAAATATTGATATCAAGTTATCTTCTTTTGAGAGGAGAAATATGAAAATACTGATGCCAGCAAGGCAAAGCCACTTATATATAAGCTTTGACCTAAATTTTTTAGGTCCTACATCTCTGGTTGAAATTCATTTCATTCTTTTGATAATATTGGTAGAGAACAAATATGCTGTCTAAAAAATTAAATCTGCTCAGTGATTTCTCATGGGACAAACTCCAATCTCAGCAACAAAATCAAAGAGGAAAAAATTCTTCAGTACTGAAGAGGTGGGTATGTGTTCAAATTTTCCATAAAAAATGAAGCATTGTGAGGATGTGACTTATTCACTACTATTATGGATATTTCAAAACACCATTTACCTGCACTGTTTTGGTTTCTCCAACCATAAGGAGAGTTAATGTATTTCACAAATACAGAAATCACAAAACACCTGGGATTCCTGATAGAAAGGTTCACATACAGCAATAAATGCAACAGAAAACCGTTATCAGGTATTCTCAAGTATTTTTCAACATACATATCATTTTCTAAGAATTCAGTATTGAGGAAGAAAACAAATCCAAGGTAGAATGAATGGAAAACAGGCAGTGCTTTCGGTGAGACACTAATATGAAACAGCTGCTTTTTATTAACAAGTAGCCCACTGACAGGCTAAACATATGAACATGGACTGCGTCATAAAAATGTGTTCTACAGGCCGGGCATGGTGGCTCACGCCTGTAATCCCAGCACTTGGGG
>NW_012102255.1:2851962-2853139 GCF_000951045.1 Mandrillus leucophaeus | reverse complement strand
TTTTTTTTTTTTTAACTTAGCACTGTGATACTGAAAATGCCACTTACAATGGTTTTTTTGCTTAGTCTCTTGCACTATATACAGCCTAAGATTTGGCAAATGCTTCAAAGGAGAAAACCACTGGAGCATCCAGTTCACTTTTTTGTCTCTTCCTCCCAGGATCTTAATCTCTTAAGTCTTGTCTACCTTGGCAGGTCTGAACCCCAAATTTTGTCTCTTAAACCCCATGATACCACCAAAAGTTCTGCTGCCTTCTCAGCAGATGAACAGGGAGAGAAAAGTGCCTACTCCATTCTCTATAGTTCCCTTCTGTCTCAGATCTTAGCTACACAAGACCTGGTTGCCTCGGCAGCTCTCTGAGACAATTCTGGCTCAGTAGGAAGCTTCTGTACAGCATCAGCTGAGGCCAGAATCTGTTCTGATTGCTCAGTGCCTATGCCAGTCCAAGTTACCATCTGAGAGTCTCATCAGAAGGTTACATTCCGAAGGCTGTTGCCACGCTGCTTTGGCTATCTCTATTACTGGTCAACGGCAGAGGTTAACTGGAATCATGGAAGTTAGAAATTATTTTTCTGTGGTGCACATGGTTATGTTCAAGATATAGTGATTGGCTAGAAATATTGAGCAGGCATTCCTGATCTTATAAAACCCAGCAAGCCCAACTAACCTAGGGATTTGAACTGCTTGGCCCATTGTTCGGGTCATTCCAGGAGCACTTTTCTCTGCTTGACTAACTGGATGATTATTCTGGCTCATGCCATTAGTATAATAACCACACTCACCTCTAGGGAACCCGTTATATAAAGTGCTGTAGGATTACCTAAAAGGATAGGGGCACGGCTTTTCATCAAGCTTACAAAACGAATTGTAGGACTCTTCCGGTCAGCTACACGTGTCTGTAAGTATGGCAGAATTTGGCTTAAGATTTATTTCCTGTCCGGGCGCAGTGGCTTACACCTGTAATCCCAGCACTTTGGGAGGCCGAGGCGGGTGGATCACGAGGTCAGGTGATCGAGACCACCCTGGCCAACATGGTGAAACCCCGTCTCTGCTAAAAATATAAAAATTAGCCGGGTGTGGTGGCACGCGCCTGTAGTCCCAGCTACTCAGGAGGCTGAGACAGGAGAATCGCTTGAACCCGGGAGGCAGAGGTTGCAGTGAGCCAAGATCACGCCAC
>NW_012102255.1:2844312-2849462 GCF_000951045.1 Mandrillus leucophaeus | reverse complement strand
AAAAAAAAAAAAAAAAGAATTTGTTCTACAGAAGCCTGATTGGTATGGGGTCCATGGAGAAGTCTCTCGTGGACAGTCTGAGAAGAATCTAATATGGGAATAGTAAGTCTAGTTTCAACATTCTTCTGTACTGGATCTACCTATCTCAGATACCACAGATCACTCCCAACACTATTTCCTGCCAAGTTCAATACTCAAGGGAGAGGCCAGGCAAGTAAGATGAAACTGACTTACTGTTCCGAGGAGTCGAACAAATCTACAAACAGCAGTGCAGTGGTTACAAGTATGGGCTTTGGACGGAAAGAACTAGGTTCACACACAGCTCAGTCATTTATTAGGGAGTGATGCCTGGGCATGTTCCTTACCTGCCCAGAGCCTCTGTTTCTTCCTTCTGTCAAATTGGGATATTAACAATATCTACCTCAAAATGTTTCTGTAAAACTCAAATGAGATAACCGGTATAAAGTTCTTAGCAAAGTTCCAAGCACTCTGTAAGCACTCAGTCAGTGTTAGCTATTATTATGAATAGTAGAAGAATAAGAGTAACATTAGCAACGTCTAAAGAGAAAGTGTTCTGGCCCACATTAACCTAAGCCACACCACATGATACCATGACGCCTTCTACCCAGCAAGTTTACTTCTGCCTTCTCATAACCCTGGACTTTACATATACATAGCCCTACGAGGAATCAGAAATTAAAAATAAATCCTTTTTTCTGCATTAAAAAAATCACAAACTTAGCTAACACGAAAACTAAATATTTCAAGAAAAAGGCAGTGCTGTATTTAAAATGTTCTATATCTGAATGTCTGGAAAAATGACAGGTTGAGATACTTGCAGACTATCCCAAAGTCACTTCAGCCTCGGGTAGCTGACACCTCTTAGACTTCTACCCCAGGACTTGACTGTGGATTGCACAATTTTAAAAGAAAACGAGCTATAGGATTTACTTCCAGGAGATACAAATATTGTTCCTATACTAGCATCAGAAGTCCAGTCCGTGTTTATTCATAACTGACACGCAACTGCAAATTTCAGAAATGAAACTGCATCCTCTTATCTGCTCCTGAGGGTTGAAAAGGATGTCTGAGTTCTCCTTAGGGGGTTTCCATAAGTTGATTCAAGAAAATGCCAGAAATCCGGGAGGTCTGCTTTCTAATGAGTATGTTTCTAATGATCAGTAAGTGGCCTTTACCTAGGTCCTCAGTGAAGCGGTTTAGCTGCCAGACGTGGAGCCGGACCATCAGTTCCATGTCCTGCAGTGATTGCAAGAGATACGAATTTGCTTTCCTGTCCATGCAAATCTGCTGTAAGGGATTCTAGAGTACCAGAGCCTGGAGAGTTCTCTGAGATGGAGGGTAGAGGACATTTGCAAATAAAAGAGCCTGAGGCTTAAGAGTCACTCAAGGAGCTTTAATCTTATCAGCATATTTTGCATCTACCAACTGCAAACCCAGCCTAAGGCATAAAGAATCTAGTCTTGGTCCCTCTGTTATTAAGGACTCACTCACAAAATTAACCTCTTAAAGATCTGCCCTCTGATTTTAGTGTCTGAAATGCAAATGAAGCAGCCCTTCAGTGCCCTGAGATAATTATAATAATCTTCTTAAAGCTAAAATGCTTCACTCAACTCTAAGTCTCCATTATAACCCGGATCCCAGTCTTCAGTTCATCAAAAGCCAGACAGAGGAGGATGGGGCCACAGCAGAGGAGTGACAGGATCTATGGCTCAGATCTGACTCCAGGGATGGACATGGACCAGGAGGTGCCTGTCCCCAAGGCAGCGAGGGTAATTCATTCCCCAGGGGCTGTTTCTTCAGGAACTGCTCAGACGGGAAGTGACAGGTGTCATGGCTCAGTCCCTTGTCCTTCATATCCTCTGAAACAATCCTACACAGCAAGGATTGTACGATTTGGGTAGAGTTTTCAGAGAGCATATCTATTGTTAGGCTCTGTTGGAAAAATTCTGGCCAAATGTCAGGTGGGTACAAAGTTGTTGCTGATTTTTTTTTTTTTTTTTTTCCCGTATGGTTAGAGGGTTCTTTTTTGAAGCTAAGTGAGCCTAAAAGTTGCTATTAAAACAATGAATGAAGACGCTGTACCAGTGGAAAGTATGGATTGGCCAGTGTGGTGGCTCACGCTGGTAATCTTGGCGCTCTGGGAGGCCGAGACGGGCAGATCGCTTGAGTCCAGGAGTTTGAAACCAGCCTATGCAACATAATGAGACCTCCATCTGTACTTAAAAAAATACAAGGCCAGGCGTGGCAGCTCATGCCTGTAATCCCAGCACTTTGGGAGGCTGAGGTGGGTGGATCACCTGAGGTCAGAAGTTCGAGACCAGCCTGGCCAACATGGTAAAACCCATCTAAAAATACAAAATTAGCTGGGCGTGGTGGCCAGTCGCCTATAATCCCAGCTACTTGGGAGGCTGAGGCAGGAGGATCCCTTGAACTCAGGAGGCAGAGCTTGCAGTGAGCCAAGATCACACCACTGTACTCCAGCCTGGGGACAGAGCAAGACTCTGTCTCAAAAAAAAAAGAAAAAAAAAAATTAGCTGGACGTGGTGACATGCGCCTGTAGTACTAGCTACTTGGGAGGCTCAGGTGGGAGAATCACCTGAGCCGAGGTCCAGGCTGCAGTGAGCTGAGAGTATGTCACGGCACTCCAGCCTGGGCACATGGAGCGAGACCCTGTCTCAAAAGAAGAAAAAAAAAAAAAAAAAGGATTAGTAGAGAGTTCAGGCCTCAAGACTACCTTTCCTTTAACTCTTTGCCTTTGATTGTGTCAAAGAGTAGTGTGTAGGCAGCTTGGCAGAAAGCCCAGAAGCAGACTGTGAAGGCACGCTGCGAAGCTTTGACCTGAAGAAGGTCTTGTGCTTTTCCACGCTAGAGTGGTGGCCAGCATGCAGGCCCCACACTCGGTTGACTACTCTGCTGTTGCTGCATTGACACTTTTAATCATTTTTGAGCTAGAGTCCCTCTGTTTCATTTTGCACTGAGCCCTGCAAATTATGTAGTTGGTCCTGGAGATGACACGTTTCTCTTTTAGATACATAAGGGCCACCAATCTGTTTAAATCTGTTAAATTTGAAACTGCAAATTCAGAGGCAAAAGACCATGTCAGAAAGATGTGGGCATGATCACACTTACAACGACACAAAGAGGTATCACGACACAAGCTACACCGGCACAGCACTTCAAGGGCATCTAACCACGCCCCCCCCCATTCTCAATTCTCCACAATTAGAGATTCATTCCACATATACAGGGAGCCATGAAGGTTTGCTATCAGGAGCCAGCCCCGTGCAACAAACCCATCCCTCAGGCCCAGGACTTCTGACTTTGGGACAGTTCTGTGGACAGGAATGAAGCTCTGCAAAAGTTTAGTTCTTCCTACAGGCTGGGAGGCCTTGAGCAAGCCACTTATGAAAGCTGAACCACAGCCTGGGAAACACAGCAAGACCCTGTCTCTGCAAAAAGTGGAAACATTAGCCAGGCGTGATGGCATGTGCCTGCGGTCCCAGCGACTTGGGAGACCGAGGCGGAGGGACTGCTTGAGCCTGGGAGGCCAAGGCTGCAGTGAGCTGTGATTGTTGCCTCTACACTCCAGCCTGGGTGACAGAGCGAGACCTTGTCTCAAAAAAATTTTTAGCCGGGTGCGGTGGCTCACACCTGTAATCCCAGCACTTTGGGAGGCTGAGGCGGGAGGATCACGAGGTCAGGAGATGGAGACCATCCTGGCTAACACGGTGAAACCCCGTCTCTACCAAAAAAGACAAAAAAATTAGCCGGGCGTGGTGGCGGCGCCTGTAGTCCCAGCTACTCGGGAGGCTGAGGCAGGAGAATGGTGTGAACCCGGGAGGCGGAGCTTCCAGTGAGCCGAGATCGCGCCACTGCACTCCAGCCTGGGCGGCAGAGTGAGACTCCGTCTCAAAAAAAAAAAAAAAAAAAAAAAAAAAAATTTATTAAAAAAAAAAAAAAAAAAAAAAAAAAAAAAAAAAAAAAAATTTAATTAAAATAAAAAATGTAAAATAAATAATGAAATAAAATAAAGCTGAACCTTCATTTCTTCACCTGTAAAGTAATAACTACTTTACTGGATGGCTATGAGCACTAAATGAGATAATATGTATGAAATTATTTTACACATTTAAAAGCCCTATAATAACTACTTTACTGGATTGCTGTGAGCACTAATGAGACACTATATATGAAATTATTTTACACATTTAAAAGCTCTCTATAAAAACCATTTATATAGCACTATACGTGATGCTCTCCTCTCTTTTTTTTTCCCTCCCTTGAATTGCCAACTCTGTCTTATACTTTGCTGAAACTTCTTCTTTCCTGAAAATGATTTATCAAATTGACAGATGCTTTTCTTCCCTCCTTTGCTCCAAATATGACCCTCATAAAAAGAGGCAGAAGCCTTTTTCTGGAATTTCTCACTGATTTTATAAAATGCTTACTGAAGCAGTTTCAGCCCAGATGGACAAAAGGGAAATATTACAAAAGAAGCCTTAAAGACTCTGTACTTAAATTAGAACCAACATTGCTTTGCTTTGCCCACATTAACCCTTGAGAAAGCATACTGTTTTCTATTTGTAATCAGGAAATATGGATTTCTTTAAAGCTCCTTTAGGAAAGGTCAGGTCCTGTTTGAAAAGAGGGCTCACTTAAGTAAATGCCAGTATCTGCAAGAATAGCGGCTAGAGGAAGGGGTTGCCACCAAGAAAAACACTCATATTTAACCCGAAGACAGACTGACTATTGACCAAGATGCAAAGTAGTCAGGAATCGTAACTCCTTCCTTCGTTTATTCATTCATCACAGCTCTGGAGAAAATGTCAGCATCACTCATGTGAAAGGGCACCGTGTGCCATCTGAAAGCCTTGCCCTGCAGGCTCTGGGATCACAGGAAATGGCTGTACAGCATCGCCAGTTTATAGGAAGTGGAAGAGTTTTCTCCTAAGGTTACCTTCACATGCAACATTTTAAAAAGTTTTAAGGCCAGGCGCGTGGCTAACGCCTGTAATCCCAGCACTCTGGGAGGCCGAGGCGGGAGGATCACTTGAGGTTAGGAGTCTGAGACCAGTCTGGCCAACATGGCGAAACCCCGTCTCTACTAAAAATACAAAAGTTAGCCAGCA
>NW_012102255.1:2832597-2843187 GCF_000951045.1 Mandrillus leucophaeus | reverse complement strand
GAAAGAAGAAGAAGGAGAAGGAGAAGAAGAAAAGAAGAAGAAGGAGGAGAAGCAGCTCCAGATTGTTGGAACAATCTCCAAATCTGCAATTTGGAACAAAGTCCAAATCTCCAATCTCCAAACAATGCTCCAAAATCTATTTCATTTTGCTGCAAAATTCCTGTATCAGTTTAATCTGTGGGGCAGTCTCATATTCCAGAGAGGAATCCATCCCAGAAACTACATGGATGAGTGGAGCGCCTGGTCACCATCAAATGTCTTAGAGAAGTGACAGTGTCCAGCAACAGCGTGAGGCGGGGCCTCTGACAGGTGACCTGGATGGGGAGTCTGACTCCTTACAATCCTGCCCCTTTACTTGCTGTTCAGGGCTTGATATGAAAAGCAGTTATGTGGCTCCACTGAATGTTTGGCTCCTAATCTGCATTTGTAAGAGAGCACAGATAGGTAATAGTGGGACATTTCACTAGCACTTCCTTTGGAGAGATAAGATTTAGAATACTGGCCAAAGTGAGTTAAAGTGTAACCCAGCATTATTAACACTTAATAAGGGAGGCAAGGCAGACAGGTCACAGGTAAAGGGAAAGACAGAGAAGATATGAAGGTAAAAATCTTTGAGGTGTAAGTAGAAATCAAACCAGAAGAAATAAAAACATGGCGTGGTATCAGCCCAGTCCTAACAAAGCATCATTAAAGCAAAGAACTAACAATTCAAGAAAGGGCATTAGATTGAGGAAAAACATAAATGTGGAATGAGGAAACTCACTTACAGATTTTATAAAGACATAAGGAAAAGCATAAAGGTGGAATGAGGAAACTCAGATTTTTATAAACACATTTTACTAATACATTACTAAGAGTAGAAAAGAACGAGGAAAAGCATTTGCTGTACTAAGGTAACAGGAAATATGTTTCCTGATTGATTCCCAAGTAGCTGCCCTGTAAGATCAGAGCTTGGAGGTTTCTCCGCCAAACCTGACAAAAATCTGCAAAATGAATGTTCCAGCACCGAGGTGTATTTAGCTTCTCCTTTTAACCTTCTGCTTCCTCTGCGGTTACAAGTGCACTACTCATGCCCCTCATGCATACGTGTGCATTCAACTGCCCACTTGAATGGTGCCGTGGCAACATGCACCTGGGCGGACTTGCTCAATGTGTCTCCCTAAAATTAATTAGCAAAATTTCTTGTTAATGATGTAAACTTCATTTCTGCACTTTCCCCGCTCCCCCGACACCAGCTGTTAAGCAGCTATGGTAAAACCAGTGAGACTGTGACACTCACAGGCACTGAAGCCAGGTCAGGAAGCACAGAGGTTCAGAGCTGGGGCTCTGGGGTCAGGCAGACCTGGACTGCAACCCCAGCTGGGTGACCTCGGACAGCTCTTTTGACCTCTCTAAGCTTCGTTTTCCTCATCTATGCACAAGGACACTAGCAGAACCCGTGAGGACGAAAAGAAATGGTGCACCCAGCACATGCCTTGAGACAAAGCAAATGCTCTATGCACGTTAACTATTGATCATTATTTTTATTGTGCCTGGTTCTGAGACAGCTTCTCCTCACCGGGCCCTTGGATTTCACACTGAACGTCAAACACGGGATGCCAATGAAACCCCCTGAGATCTGGAGGGGATGCAAAAGAAGAGGACTCAGAGCTTTGTCCAGCACCTGCTTCCCTGCCTTCCAAAATAAATGATGCCCAGGAGTGTGAGTCCTGGCATCTGCCGCCTGGGCCTCCTCACACCGGAAGGGGAAGTTTTCTCCACTGGCTTGGACTCACTGTTCTAACGTGGAACTGATGAAATGTCGTATTGCCAGAAACTGTGCGTGGTGGCCCGGGATTCATCACACCACCCTCCCAGACCACCAGGCTCCAACAACAGAAACCACCTGGCCTCCACTGGCTTGTTAGAACTGGAGACTCACAGCACACCTCTTCCTCTGAAATCCACGTAGGGAACACATTTGCCTCGGGGTGAACCATTCACTGGTGGGAACAGCAGTCGTGATCATCAGCCCACACCGGCTAGGAGGCAAGTGCAGAATGTATTCATCGAGCCTCCACAGCACATCAGTGAGGTGAGTCCTCCATGGGCCCCTTCCCAACCCTCTCCTACCCAGTTGTGCCCTCGCTTCTTATTTCAAAGGAACGTTTCAGGCAGATGGAACATATCACATGCACACAAGGCAGGGTACCCTCGGGCAGTTTTTTCCCCAAGCTCTCAAGAACTTCTGAGTTTGGTTAATAATGTTTGTATTCAGTCTTTTGTATTATCATATAAAACAACATGCATTTCTGAATACTCATCTAGTTCTAATGTTGATTATAAAGGATTACTCATTGGAAGGTCTTGCTTAAAAATAAGTGTCTTGGCCAGGCATGGTGGCTCACGCCTGTAATCCCAGCAGTTTGGAAGGCTGAGGCAGGAGGATCACAAGGTCAGGAGTTTGAGACCAGCCCGGCCAACATGGTGAAAACCCATCTCTACTAAAAATGCAAAAATTAGCTGGGCACGGTGGTGCACGCCTGTAGTCCCAGTTACCGGGGAGGCTGAGGCAGGATAATGGCTTGAACTCAGGAGGCAGAGGTTGCAGGGAGCTGAGATCACACCACTGCACTCCAGCCTGGGTGACACAGCAAGACTCCGTCTCAAAAATAAAAAATGAGTGTCTTTCCCCATTGAATTGCCTACCTGACCATCTCCATCTTCAATCAAATCTCCTAGAATCAAATATGCTGTCTCGTTTGTTATCTTTATCTTCCTTGGCTCTGGGCTTCACTATCTAGGATGGTAAAAATACATACAGTGCCAAGAAGACTGCTCATTGGTTAGATGCTGCTGTGCTACTGGAGAAGGCGAGGACCGGAGCGTGCTGTCAGGTCAAACTAAGGACTGTTCAAAGTGCCAGGGGTCGTTGATCAAGGTCTGTGGGGGAGATTCCCAGCCCAGAGGCGCTAGGGGAATTCTGAAGAAATAAACAAAGCTTAGCACTCGGTAATGATAACATGTGTATTCATCTCTTACAATAATAATCAACGCTTGGCCACATCTGTCCCTCCTCACTTGTTGAAAAAGGAAATCTCTTCCTTGTCTTTATGGTGAGTTGACAGGAGGTTTGACACTCCAGGGAAAGAAAGAATTCTCAAATATTAGCTTCATGCAAAAAGATCAAAGATGTGGGAACAGGAATAAGCATTACAGATCTCTGCTGTCTGCAGACCTGAGCGCTCAGTGATGCTGGATACACATGGAGTTTCCTTGTTTAATGCTGCGTTCCCAGCCACCATGCTCCTTTCCCCAGGGGAGGAGTTCAAACACAGAAGCCTGAAATTTTATATTGTCCTTTTTACGTTACATTTGAGCACGGGAATGGTTCAGGAGTTCCATTGTTCTCTAGACAGATTGACCGAAACATGGGAACAGAACCTGCAGCCATTTGTTGCCAGCTGGGCTGGTGGCCGCGAGCATTCTCCGAGCCCAGAGAGGGCCACAGAGCTGTTAGGAGGCCCTGTGCCAGTTCTTGTTTATGGAGAAATCCACACAGTAGTCAAGATAAGAGAAAAGCCATTTGGTCTCTGCCATTGGTTCGAAGCAGATGCTTCTTTCTAAACAACAAATATTCCAAAGATGGCACTTACAGGTGGCATTTTAAATAGGAAAATGCACACACAATACACAGCCAGCACAGTGCCTGGCATATTATAAGGACCTCTCATATGGTCATTGTTGCCAAATCTTAAATATAATATAATTGTAGATAAAACACTGCAGGGATAAATAGGAAGGGAAGGTTTGAATCAACCAACTCATCTGGGGTGAACTGCTATCTGGATCTTGCAGACTCCTTTTCTATAAAATGAGGAAATCGGCCCAGATGACCTCTGTGGTCCCTTTCCCTGAGAATATTTAATGATTTTAAGGGTTTGTATCCAAACTTTAAACATTTCTCTCTCTCTCTCTTTTTTTTTTTTTTTTTAAACATTTTAAAAGTGTTAGGGTTAAACTACTTTAGCACTTGGAACACATAAGATAAAGAACATCAAGAATCCCAAGTCCGGCCGGGCGCGGTGGCTCAAGCCTGTAATCCCAGCACTTTGGGAGGCCAAGACGGGTGGATCACGAGGTCAGGAGATCGAGACCATCCTGGCTAACACGGTGAAACCCCGTCTCTACTAAAAAGTACAAAAAAACTAGCCGGGCGCGGTGGCGGCACCTGTGGTCCCAGCTACTCGGGAGGCTGAGGCAGGAGAATGGTGGGAACCCGGGAGGCGGAGCTTGCAGTGAGCTGAGATCCGGCCACTGCACTCCAGCCTGGGCGGCAGAGCGAGACTCCGTCTCAAAAAAAAAAAAAAAAAAAAAGAATCCCAAGTCCTCCACAGAGTGAGAACGATTCAGGTACAGAGAGCAGAGAGTATTTCTAAAAGGAAAGAGCACAAACTCCGTCTGTGCACCCGGCCCCTCTGCCAGCTCTGACTCTTGGAAAGCATTAGCGTAACACTTCAACTCTAGATGTACTGGTTACATGGTACCAAGTTGGCCTATAACCCGCCGAAGAACGAGGGCCTGTTTATGTCACTGAATGCAGAAACCCTCAAACGCCTGCTGGAAATCTGCTGAGCATCATGGAACCGCTAGGCTGGCAGAGCACTCAGAGGCCCTAGCCCAGTATGGCAGTCCCCCTGTTGACCCCTGACTACGGGTCACCCGCTTCCACATGTTATGCCAACAGGCTGGCCCATGCACTATGCCCAAACCCACCTTGCACATAGTTTGGCAGGTTTTTTTTTTCCCCCCCAAGACAGGGTCTTGCTCTGTTGCCCAGGCTGGAGTGCAGTGGCACAGTCATGGCTCACTACAGCATTGACTTCCCAGGCTCAACTGATCCTCCCTCATCGGCCTCTCAAGTAGCTGGGACTACAGGTGCACGTACCACACCAGACTAGTTTGTTTTTGGTTTTGGTTTTGTTTTTCTTTGGAGAGACAGGGTCACGCCATGTTGCCCAGGCTGGTCCTGAACTCCTGGGCTCAAGCGATCCACCTGCCTCAGCCTCCCAAAGTGTTGGGATTACAGGTGTGAGCCACTGCACCTGGCCGGGCAGCTTTAATTATTTGAAAGTTTTTTCTTATTTAAGTAGAAATTTGTCTATTTGCAGTCCTTATCCACGAATCCTAGTTCTATACAGAGCAACAGAAAAGAAGCCTGTGTCCTTTCAAATATTTGCGTATCCTTTCTACTCTCTCCCCTTGGTCTTCCTCAGGCTGAACTGCCTCAGATTTGCCACTGTTGCTACCTGACATGGTTTCTGGACCAGTCAGCATCCCATATGTCTCTTGTCGTTATTTCTTTCTTTAGATTATTCATTTCTTCTTATTATTCTGTATGAAGAAAGGATTGTTTTCTATCATCCTCTGACTTTCTATCATCCTTGACTGTCAAACTACTTTCTCTGTATGGAAACAATGCAAATTAGCCAAGTTAGGTAAGGTGACTACTTACTATTTGCAAATGTCTCAACCAAACAACCATTCCTCCTCCTTTACACACTGATCACAAACCAAGGTATACATGGGAGAACAAAAATAGAACAACAACAAAACTCGAAAGCATCATTAGAAAACAGCTAACAAAAAAGACTTCACACAATATCGATGCATATGCCTCTAAGATATTAATACATGACTTCTGTAGATATACCGTGGGTGCCTATAGCTCAACCAGGTCGAAATATGTATTTCTGGAGAAGCTTATCTGCGATGTGTGTTTCTAGTGATAACAGGAGCTCATTGTTGGAATTCAATAAATAGAAAAGATTACCACTCTATGTCAACATGTATGTTGTTTTGTCCTTTGAATAAATGATAGCCTTAGTGATCTTACTCAGTTTCAGGTTCTAAATGCCATCTATATGCCAATAATTCCCAAATTTATGTCTGCAGCCCAGGCTGCTTCCTGAACTCCAGACTCATCCACCCAGCCCTCTGCTTGACGTCTCCTCTGGACGTCTGATGGGCATCTCCACCTCTGTATTCAAACCGCGCTCCTGATCCCTCATGGCCCCTCCCCCTCTCGTTTAATGGCAGCTCCATCTTTCCAATAGGTTATGCCAAAACCCTGGGACTGATTCTTCTATCCTTACTTTCTCTCACAGTAATCAAGAATTTTATTGGCTATCCTCAAAATACATCCAGAATCTGTCAACCCCTTCACTGCTCCCACCCTGGTCTGATCCATCGTCACTCTCACCCACGTCGCTGCCATCACCTCCTGCCTGGTTTCCTTCCTGCTACTCACTGTTCACCCACAGTCGATCCCAACAGGCAGCCAAAGCGACCCTTTTAAAATGCAAGTCAGGGCCGGGCGCGGTGGCTCACGCCTGTCATCCCAGCACTTTGGGAGGCTGATGCGGGTGGATAACAAGTCAGGAGATTGAGACCATCCTGGCTAAGACGGTGAAACCCCGTCTCTACTAAAAATACAAAAAATTAGCTGGGCCTGGTGGCGGCACCTGCAGTCCCAGCTACTCGGGAGGCTGAGGCAGGAGAATGGCGTGAACCCGGGAGGCGGAGCTTGCAGTGAGACTGGGCCACTGCACTCCAGCCTGGGCGACAGGGAGACTCCGTCTCAAAAAAAAAAACAGAAAGCAAGTCAGATCCTGGTGAAAACCCTGCGATGGCTCCCATTTTACACAGGAGAAAAGCAACGCCCAAGTCCTTCCACTCCTCAGGAGACACCCAAGAAAGAGAAACACACCCCCACAGAAACCTGTATATGAACGTTCATCGCACCATTATTCACAATAGCCAAAGCGTGGGAGAACCCAGATGTCCATCCACGGATGAATGCATCACCAAACGGTGCTCTATCCGTACTGTGGACTGCTAGTCAGACACAAAGGAATAGGTACTAATAATGTTTGTTACCACATGGATGGACTTTGAAATCATGATGTGAAGTGAGCGAAAACAGACACAGAAGTTCACGTATTGTATGATTCCATTAATATGAAATGTCCAGAACAGGCAAGTCTGTAGAGCCAGAATGTTGATTAGCGGGCGCCAGGGGCTGGGAAGAGGGATGCGTGTGGGCGTTTGTGTTTATGGTATGAAATTGCTTTTTGGGGTGATGACAATGTTCTGGTTGCACAATATGATGACTATACTAAAAACAAGCAAGTTATACTCTTCAAAGGAGCAAATATTATGGTATACGAATTACATTTAAATTGTTTAAAAAGGCCAAGTCTTCACAATGGCCTCCTAGACCCTATAGACTCTGGCCCTCCTGAGACTTCACCGACTTGCTCTGCTCC
Source organism: Mandrillus leucophaeus (assembly GCF_000951045.1). Taxonomy (NCBI): domain Eukaryota; kingdom Metazoa; phylum Chordata; class Mammalia; order Primates; family Cercopithecidae; genus Mandrillus; species Mandrillus leucophaeus. The sequence continues at coordinate 2,835,880 of NW_012102255.1, read as the reverse complement.
CACTCGGTCTCTTTTCCAGCCAACCCGGACTCCTTGCTGTTCCTTGAACATGCCAGGCCTGCTCTCCCTTCCAACCTTTAACCTTGCTGTTTCCTCTGCTGGGAATGCTTTTCCCTCAGAGATATCCAGACACCTGCTTGGTTCACCTCCCCCACTTCCTCTATGCCTCTGCCCAAATCTCACCATCTTAGGGGCCCTAGCTACTCACGCCACCCACACTATTCCACTTCCGTACCTGTACTACCTTGTTCTTTTTCCTCCATAGCATTTATCACCTTCCAAGCTGCCACGGGATTGACTAACCCACTGCGTTTGTGGCGTATGATCTGTCTCTGTCCCTTCCTATCCCCCACCCCCACCAGGATCTAAGCTCCCTGAAGGCAGGAATCTTCATCTTGGTTCCCCAGTGTGTCTCAGGTGCCTGGACAGGGCCCGGCACATGGTGCATGACTGAAAAGTATTTGCTGAATGCACGAACAAATGAATTTTGTGTCTTGAGCTTCAAAAATATGCTTTCTAAGCCAGGATTTAGAACCAAGTGTTTTTGATTTAGAAAAGAGAAATGGGGCTGAGCTAAGAGGGAGCATCAGGCACAAATGACTAATCCCACATAATTAAAAAATAAGGGTGAAACCAGCTCCAGTTTTGCAGTATAATTTTTACAAACTAGTAGCCTGCTAAAGTCTTTATTTTGCTGAAAATGTATTGGCTCACTCTTAGAAATACCATCTCCCACACATATTTGAGACTTCCACCCTTCACCTCTCCTCTCAAGGTGGAACAATTCTTTCCATCATTCCAGGGACAAGTATTTTTTCTGTTTTTCTCAGACACATCAACACATATGCTCCATTGTTCCTTTGAGCTATGGGGATGCATGTATTGTTTACACCCTGGTTGTTTATTTACTTCTCCATTAACAAAGTATAAAAGGGATGGCCAGGTGCAGTGGCTCTCATCTGTAATCCCAGCACTTTGGGAGACTAAAGCGAGCGGATTACTTGAGCACAGGAGTTCAAGACCAGCCTGGGCAACATGGTGAAACCCCATGTCTACAAAAATTAGCTGGGCATGACGGCATGTACCTGTAGTCCCAACTACTCAGGAGGCTGAGATGTGAGCATCACTTGAGCCCGGGAGGTCAAGGCTGCAGTGAGCCAAGATCGTGCCACTGCACTTCAGCCTGGGTGATAGAGCGAGACCCTGTCTCAAGTAGTAAGTAAATAAATAAGTAAACAAATAAATAAATGTGTCTTTTATGATAGTTTCTTAAAAGCCAAAAACAACATAAATTTGCCTTTCCTTGGATTTTAATATTGAGATAAAAGTCACATAACATAAAGCTCACCAATTTAAAGTATACAACTAAGTGATTTTTAATATATTCACAGAGTTGTGCAATCACTATGCATATGATGATGTGATCATCATGGAACACAGAATATCTTCCTCATTCACATCCTTTCACACTCCCTCCTCCTCTCACTCAACACCCCCAGTTCTAGGCAAACACAAATGTATTTTCTGTCTCTACAGTTTTGCCTATTCTGGACATTTCATATAAATGCAATTTACTATCTGTGGCCTTTTGTATGTAGCCTATTTCAGCTACCAGAACGTTTACAAGGTCCATCCACACTGCGGCATGCATCAGTAGTTTATTCCTTTTTGTGGCGAATAACTTTCCACTGTGCAAATACACCATGTTTGGTTTATTCCTGCATCAGCTGATAGACCTTAGGGTTACTTCCTCTATTTTGGCTATTTTGACTAATGCTGCTGTACATTCGTGTACAATGTTTGTGTGGATGTATGTTTTCAGTTCTCTTGGGTTTATCCCTAAGAACGGAATTGCTAGATCATTTGGTAACTCTGTGTTTAACCTTTTGAGGAATGGCCAGACTGTGCCACAGTGGCCGCACTGTTTTACATTCCCACAAACAACATATGACTGTTCCAGCTTCTCCACATCCTCGCCAACGCTCGAAATGCCCCCAGTGCATTATCTGTCTTTTTGATTATAGTCATCCCAGAGGATTTGAAGTGGCATCTCATTGTGGTTTTTATTTGCATTTTCCTAATGACTAATGATGTTAAGCACCTTTTCATGTGCTTATTGGCCACTGATATATCACTGGAGAAATATCAAATGCATGATTTGTAAATATTTTCTCCCAGTCCTCTGATTTATTTGTAAGAGATGGAGTCTGGCTCTGTTGCCCAGGCGGGAAAGCAGTGGTGCAATCATAACCTTGCAATGATTTTTTTCCCACCTACCCAATGACCTTCTACCCAATGACCCAACCAGGGCCCACTTCAGAATGTCCAGTGGTGCCGCAGGCTGTCCCCGTTGTAAACAATGGAGCCCTGCAGTTTCCTCCTCACTTGTTACTCAACCAAGTCTTTGCTCAGCAGAGCTAAGGCCCGAAAACCTTCCAACAAGCATGGACAAGCAGGACCTCATCCCCATTCAGTGGCAATGAGGCAACCAATGTCAGGTCAACTGTCTGAGCAGCTTGGTCCAAAAGGCAGAGATGGCCACAGTCTCAGCAAGGCCCAGCAGATGGGTGTTCCAATGCCAATCAAAAGACCATCAGTCAGTGAGCAAGGATATATGGACAGAGCTGTTTGTCAGAGTTTTTAATTCTGAATGGGCAAATAGGTAGCACTCTACTCAATGAAAATATTGCTATTCACATTAGTTTACAAGTTGTCATTTATATAAGCAGTGAAAACCTTTCCTTCTCCCAGTTTTTTTGTTGTTGTTTTACAAAATATATTCCAACAAGAGAGGAGCTGTACAACATGCGTGGAACTGGAGGTCATTATGGGAAGTGAAATGAACCAGGCACAGAAAGACAAATATCACACGTTCTCACTCATATTTGGGAACTAAACAAGCGGAGCTGGTGAAGACAGAGAGCAGGTTGGTGGTTACCAGAGGCTGGGACGAGTAGTGGGGAGGGGGGATGAAGAGAAGTTGTTTAGTGGGTACAAGTATACAGTGTGCTAGAAGAAACAAGACTAGTGTTTGAGGCTGGGCGCGGTGGCTCATGCCTGTAATCCCAGCACTTTGGGAGGCCAGGGCAGGCAGATCACCTGAAGTCAGGAGCTCAAGACCAGCCTGGCCAACATGGCAAAACCCCGTCTCTACTAAAAATACAAAAATTAGCCAGGCATGATGGTGCGCACCTGTAATTCCCGCTACTCGGGAGGCTGAGGCAGGAGAATCATTTGAACCCGAGAGGTGGAGGTTGCAGTCAGCCAAGATCGCACCATTGCA
>NW_012102255.1:2820351-2832397 GCF_000951045.1 Mandrillus leucophaeus | reverse complement strand
AAAATACAAAAAATTAGCCAGGCGTGGTGGCGGGCGCCTGTAGTCCCAGCTACTCAGGAGGCTGAGGCAGGAGAATGGCGTGAACCCGGGAGGCAGAGCTTACAGTGAGCCGAGATCACGCCACTGCACTCCAGCCTGGGGACAGAGCAAGACTCCATCTCAAATAAATAAATAAATGAATAAATAAATAAATAAATAAAAGGACCTACGGTTTGACAGATCAGTAGGTGACTACAGTTTACAATAATCTATTGTATATTTCAAAATAGCTAGAACAGAAGAACTCAAATGTTTCTAGCATAAAGAAAGGGGAAATATTTAAGGTGATGGTATCCTAGTGACACCAATCGGATCTTTACAATGATATGAATGTATTAAATTATCACATGCACCCCCAAAATATGTACCTCTATTACGTATCAATAAAAAAACAGAGAGAGCAGAGCTGCACTGAGGAGGAGCCACTCACCGGCCCCTGGCCCTTTGCAGGGATTCCTGTTCTCTTGAGCTGGGCAATCCCGGCCCCTCCTTGGAACATAGTCTGAAAAGCAGTTATTGACTTGGAAATTCACTATGAGAAAATTGGCAGTATAATCCTATTTGTTGTAAAACCTATGAAAGTATTTCAAGTATATTTTAAAAAGTACTTAGAGTTCTACACCAAGATAATAGTAACAGTTGCGGGCATTGAGTGGGTTTTTCTGCTTGCTTTCGTTTCCTTCTTCCTTTCTCCCCCTGACTCCCATTAAGAATGGGTGAATTGTGTCATTTAAAAAGCAAGCGAGTGAAAGAGAAAGACAGTCCCTACAGTGCAGAATATAGAATTCAGCCTCCTTTGTTGATGAGGGCACACCCACCTAGCTTGCCACACCAGGAATGTCACCAACACATTCAGATGGCAATGACAGACAATGGTTGTAAACCTTAATGTCTACTGTGTACCATGCCAAGATGATGAACATTTAAAGCTTTTGGGTAAATCAGAAACATCAATTAAGAAATTGAAAACCATGAGACCATATAAAAGACACATCATGAAAACACTGCATACCAGCCCTCCAAAACAAAGGGGTTTGCAGCTAACCTTCGGTCAGAGGGCCTTTATTGAGCAAGTCAAAGGAGACCACGGTGATCCACACCTGCTCCCTCAGCCCAGTCTCTTCTCTTGACACCTCCGCATTTCCCCACAGGTCTTGCCCGTATTGATTTGCCAGTGTTCTCTTATTGTTTTACAGATTGTTCATTTTCCCTAAATAAAGGGTAAGTTGCACAAGACAGGGAGCAGAGTCCTAAGGGAACGACACACTACTTTCTACACAGGAAGCAAATGGCCAGGCTTGGTGATTTTCATCTCAACAGAAAACAGTTTTTGCACACCTACCTCTTGGTTACATTTGGTAAATAACTTTGTGCCCAGTCTTGAGGAGCCCATTGTTTAGAGAAAGAGACAGACACATAAATGATCATTTCAGTAGCACATTGTAGGTTCTTGCAGGGCCAAGGGAACCCTCCTGACCCAGTCCAAGGGCTCAGGGAGGTTGCTTGGAAGAGTTACGGCCTTGAAAAGTAAGAAGGAGTTCACTGGAGTTATCCAAGGGCAAGAGGGTGAAGTGAGCCCAGGGAAAAAGAGCCAACTATGGCAGCCACTTACTTCTCTCTCAAATCTCTTTGGAGGGAAAGTACTACATATTAGTATACAGGTTGAAGATCCCTAATCCAAAACGCTCCAAAATCCAAAACTTTTTGAGCACCAACATGAAGCTCAAAGAGAAAGCCCACTGCAGCACTCTGGACTTCAGATTTTCATTTCAGGATGCTCACCTGATATATATAAGTATAGTATAAATATTTCCAACCCCACCGAAATTCAAAATCCAAGACACCTCTGGTTTCAAGCATTCTGAATAACGGATATTTCAGATATTACTCAACCTGTAATAAAGTTCTAAGAGCCAAGAGTCCACTGGTGAAGGTTTTACAAGCAGGCCAATGAATACATCCATTCATTCATTTATTCCTCAATAAATATGTGGTGAGAACCTCCCACGGGCAAGGCGCTGTGTGTTTATGTACATCTCACATAAGTGGAGACAGGCCTGGGGTGCTCTCCCTCTAGATCTTTGCCTGGCTGGCTCCCATCATAGCTTTTTGACTAGCAGGTATTTTCTGGTTTATTTATTGTCTATATTCCTCTATCAAAATATAAGATCTGACTGGGCGCAGTGGCTCACGCCTGTAATCCCAGCACTTTGGGAGGCCAAGGTGGGCAGATCATCTGAGGTCAGGAGCTCGAGACCAGCCTGGCCAACATGGTAAAACCCCATCTCCTGTCTCTTATACACATCTAGATGTGTATAAGAGACAGGATATACTCAAGCACCTGGAACCATGCCAAGCACAGGCTGAATGAATTGATTAATACGAATATTATATACCCAGAGAGAAAACGCCGACATACAGCTCTAAGAGATATAGAGATGTGTATGACAAGAAGTCACTCATGAGTACGTTTTCATTAATTTAATAGAACATATTATTGTACAGTAAAATAAAACTTTTCCATCAGATAAATATATCTTGAAAACACTGTAACAGCAGTTTTCAACACAACTGTGACTTTGTCTTAACTTCTATATTTTTATAAGTGTCTTTTAGTCATCAAGAGTTAAAAACATAACTATCAGACCGGGCGTGGTAGCTCACACCTGTAATCCTAGTACTTTAGGAGACTGAGGCAGGTGGATCACCTGAGGTCAGGAGTTCAAGACCAGCCTGGCCAACATGGGGAAACCCCATCTCTACTGAAAATACAAAAATTAGCCAGGCGTGGTGGTGCATGCCTGTAATCCCAGCCACTCGGGAGGCCAAGGCGGGTGAATGGCTTGAATCTGGGAGGTGGAGGTTGCGGTGAGCCAAGATAGTGCCACTAAACTCCAGTCTGGGTGACAGAGCAAAACTCCTTCCCAAACATATACACACACACACACACACACACACACACACACACACACACACAATCAAAATCTAAATAATAAGTTCAACTTTAGTAATCATTTTTACACTGTCCTGCCTGAATATATGACAATAAATGTAGAAGCCAAAATAAGAATGGCTTTGGCTCTCTTGAAAATACTTCCAGCTAAACAGGATCAGAACCCATCTTAAAATTCTTGAGCCAGTCATCAAAAATAAAATATACTATATACCTATGAGAGGAGAGAGAGAGAATATGAAATTGATGAATTCTACTAGGGAGTCCAGAAGGAAATGAGCATCTGAAAGCGACATAGAGATGATTTCCAATTCGGTACCAATAGGCAGCGAATTACGAAGCCTCGCACGACGGCCTTCTAGTCCTTCTAGTCCTTCAGGAGACACACAGCAAAGACTGGGGTCAAAGGGGCATTACGCTTCAGAAAAATGGCTTTTCCAAGCAGTGACTGTTTTGCCAGCCCTTGCCAATTCTTCCTTTGTAACTTTCCTTTGTAGACCACTTTCTGCACCTGTTTGATTGTGCAATATTCCACTGCTTTCTTTTCCTGTCTGCCCGATCCAGAGTCTCAGTAACTCCAATCGAGATGACTGTGACAGCCTAACTCACCTCCCTTCTGCCTAACACACAAGCACCCTGGCACTTAAAATCCTCCAGGGAACCCCCTGCCCTTAAAATCTAAGTCTGGGCACCCTGACACTTAAAATCCTTCAGGGAACTCCCCCTGCCCTTAAAATCTAAGTCTGGGTGTCCATGTCATCTCCAATCAGACCCATCTTCCCAACACGTCCTCTGGCTGAGCAAACCAAACTCTGAACAATCAGTGTGTGTGGCTCGGAACGCCATCCCATTCCTCAGGTTTGTCTGAATCCTATTGGTTCTTTCAAGGCCTACGTCAAACCCCATTTCTCCCCTGAAGACTCTCTGCAACCAACTCTGATCTACTGTGACCTCCCGTTCCTTTGAACTCCCATAGAATGCCCTTCCAGTACCACTCATTTGGCATGAATCCATAGACTGCTTTCTGCACCTGTTTGATTGTGCAATATTTTATCAAACGCTACCCTGAATTCCCAACCATCAGAGACTAGATTGTATCCTCCTCACAGAGCACAGGTAGGCAGGAAAAATGTTTTGATTAATGGTTGAAGCGAGCTGGGTTTGGGATGGGTTGCAATAGGGCTCCAAGTTGTTCATTTCATTAAAATAAATACAGTGACAATTCCATTCAATCAAGGATAGACAGAAGCATAAGTTTTTACCAGTTTGTGTGGCAGTTTTTAAAAGGTGTGAGTGATTCAAAAACCACTTGAAGATGCTACCAGACACTCTGAGCTGTGCTTAGCCCCAGCTGGAATTCAGGTAACCACAGAAAGCATGGTTCTGCCCTGGAGTAAAGGATAACTGATTAAGCCAGGATAGCTCTCATTATAGGTAGGGAATATTAAGAATGCATATTAAATATTAATAATACATACTAAATGCCTGACAACTATGCCAATCGGTTCTACTACCTAACCCCCCATCTTTCTTTATAATGGACACCACTGAAGAAAATTGAACCACAAAATCTCCACATTAAAGCCAGTTAATGGCTTGATTTTAATTGAGATGAGAGGCAAGACAATTTCAAGTCAAGGCAGCTCATGCCTGCCTGACATGCTCCCTGAGTGACACCGTTTCTCTGGATGCCACCGTGCAGGAGTGCAGTAGGAAGACTCCAGGTACTGTTTCTATGTGAGATTCTGGCGTTGGTGCTCCAGCCACGCTGGTAGGGAACAAGGGAGGTCACTGACGTGGCAGCCAGAGGCCAGCTGAGGAAAGACTCTTAGCATAGCAACCCTTCTCTTCCTACCCCAGCTGATGTTACAACACAAAACAACAAAAATACACACACACACATACATACACACGAATACATACTGTGCGTAAATATTCAAAAATACCTACACACAAGGTATGTTTGTATACACAGTCACAGTTAAAAACAATTACTTTAGCAAGTAGTTTCACTTGCTAAAGGAATAAGAAGTATTTCCCATGCAAGAACCCTTCATTTAACAGTCCAGACACAAACTGCCAAAAGAGCACAGCTAGGGTGAAAGAAAACACCCCAGATTGCGCTTTCATTGGCAGTTCTACTGCCAGACGCTATAACTTCATAATAAAGAGAAATGTCACTCAATTCAACAGCAAAGCCCCCCCTCACCTCTCCCTCTCTAAGATAGAAGTATTTCAGACCATAACTTTCTCAGCCCAAATTCCCTCTTTTGGCTAACAGCTCCCTTCTTCTCCGCAAAGGCTTTCTTATGTTTCTGTTCTTTTCTTTAACCTCTTCAGGTTCTCATAAAAATCACAGATGACTCCTGGGACGTTGTGCGACGGTTCCATTCTTGGAAGAGTGAAATGCTACTACCGTGATAGGCTGCTGCCTGCTCTATAAAAAGGATGCCTGAAATAAGGTAATTACCTCTTTCGTGATGAGACTGAAGGGAAGAGAATCCTCAGAGGCAATGAGGTGTCTGGGAAGGGGACAGAGAGGGCATAGATATTCTCCCTTCCTCCTCTTCTCCAAACCAATGACCCCCTCTGTGTGGTTCGATGTCAGCAATTAAGGAGAAGTGGTTTATGGTAACTCTAGTGTTCTGTTTTCCATCTAAGAGTCATTGGAGAATGGGTTCTTACGGAAGATAAAAATAGTCTTATGATGGAAAAGCAAGGGTGGAAGGTGGAAATGAAGTTGGTTTGAAAGTTTCTGATCATTCCAAATCATTAGAAAGAAATTTAAAGAATTCTAGGTTGCTGCTCCCCACCCCCACCCCCACCCTGCTTTCTGGGAAAGTTCAAAGGAATAGGAGGCCATAGGTCAAACAGCAAATGCTTTAGGGGTGTTCAACCCGGCTCTCACCAAAGGGCCTAGATCTAACACATGATTTAAGTCATTATTAAAGGCAGAGGCTGCTGTATGTGAAGGCCACTGCCAATCCCCAACCCCCACTTTTTTTTTTTCTTTTAATTTAATGACTCTGTTGCCCAGGCTGGAATGCAGTGGCAAGATCTCAGCTCACTGCAACCTCCACCTTCTGGGTGCAAGTGATTCTCCTGCCTCAGCCTCCCAAGTAGCTGGGATTACAAGGCATGCACTGCCATGGCCAGCTAATTTCTGTATTTTTAGTAGAGGGGTTTCACCACGTTGGCCAGGCTGGTCTCGAACTCCTGACCTCAGTGATCTGCCCACCTCAGCCTCCCAAAGTGCTGGGATTACAGGCGTGAGCCACCACGCCTGGCCTCCAACCACTTTTAAACCAGATTAATTAAGATATCAGACAGGTGGGGCCCATTAGGAATTCAGATCTAGAGATTTCCATCTACCAGCCAGCCGAGCAGGGAGGAGCTGAGCCTTGGAGGGCTCGTTTTGTTTGCAATCACTCCAGAACTGATGGGCTTCTCTGAGAGAAGATAACCCTTTCTCAAGGAACCAGATTTTCACCTCAAACTCTCAGTGCAACCAAAGCCAGGGTTTTCAAGAAATGAAGCATATCAGGCACCACTGCCTGGAAACGTTCTATGAAGGAGCATCTGAATGGGATGAGACCGAAACACAGAATAAAGAGCTTGCATCATCTTGGTGCCACCTTTTTCCTCATTCTTTTATACCATCACATGGGTGGTATAAATGCCTAAGAGTTAACAGAACTTATTTTATTATGGAATGTTCAAAAACATTAACATTCTAGATGAATCCTCAGTTCCAACAGTCCAAGGTGGAAAGCTCCCTGACCTCCAATCTTACAGTGTTGAGCAAACGCGGTCTTTTTTAGCATCTGGTTGGACTCAAGACCTTGAGTGACTTTATTATCTAGATGAATGCAAAAATAAGGCTGAGGTTAGACAGGCCTTCTTCTCAAAGTGAGTGTCAATCATTTAAGAAACCAGAAAGGTTTTGTGGGGGTTTTTTGTTGGCTTGTTTTTCTTTTTGAGACAGAGTCTCACACTGTTGCCCAGGCTGGAGTGCAGTGGAGCGATCTCAGCTCACTGCAACCTCCGTCTCCTGGGTTCACGCCATTCTCCTGCCTCAGCCTTCCGAGTAGCTGGGATTACAGGCACTCACCACCACGCCGTGCTAACTTTTGTATTTTTAGTAGAGACAGGGTTTCACCGTGTTAGCTTGGCTGGTTTCGAACTCCTGACCTGAAGTGATCCATCCTCTTCGGCCTCCCAAAGTGCTGGGATTTCAGGCGTCAGCCACTGCACCCAGCCGGAACCAGAGAGATTTCAAAGCATGCATGAGAAAAGGCAGTCAAGTATTTAAGTCAAGATCCTCACAACTGTCTGCCCACACATTCCCCTTTCTTTCAAATGAACAAGTAAAGGAAAATGTTTTTCATTGAAAATCCTTTCCTTCCTATGGCTGCTTTGATTTACCTTGTAAATCCCAGCCACAAACTCTGTTTTAAATAGCCCTCATTTTCAACACTCTCTTAAAATAACTTTGGGTTGCAGTCTCCTTCGCCAGATCCTTTCTTCTTCTGAACTTACTTGTTCCCTTGAGATACAGAAACGAGAAAAGAAGCATCTGCTTGCTGGACGTCTGACCTGGGAGCCGGCGTGCAGGCCATTTGTTCGCTCAGCTGTTGCAGACTTAAAGGAGAGCACGAACCCCAAGATATTTATCAGGAGAAAAAAAAAAACATTCCCATCGATCTAAATCAGACTCTTACTCTATAGTCTGGTCCAGAGACTGGCTAAGAGGGGTATATGGATCCCCTGAAAACATACGCCACATTTGGCGTGTTTGGGCATTTTTCTGAGAAGTAGGTCCACTGTTTTCATGAGATGCTGGTGCTGGGCGCCTTCTATGAATACTTGCCCATCTAGGTCCGCTCCTCAATCTCTCTACTCTGCTCTGGGCCAGGAGGCAGACGGATGCAAGCTGCCTCCACAGACTTCCTTCTGGCTTCAGGATGGGCTCAGCCCTTGGAGAGCGCAGGAGGAGATGGGAGAGGACAGGGCGCTTGCCCTCCTGGCTCCTGTCCCATGAGGCCACTAAGCCTTCGTGCCTCTCAGCTGATGCTTCCAGGTCCTCCCTCTCGGGGCTGTGGTCCTGGCTTCCCCTCCTACCCTCAGGCCTCCCCAGTGGCTGGCAGGAACACTGCGCACCACGGCTTGCCTGCACCTGCGACCGCTTTGTAAACAGTCCTTTTCCAAACCTCTTGGTTAGACGGAGCGGGCCATCTGCTTTCTGCCAGGACTCCAAGGATATTCAAGGAGGGGATGACCCTAAAGAGCCATGAATATTTACATGCTGAAGGCACCTGTATAAATGGGAAGGAAACTGAACATAGAGAAAAGCAAAACACCTAAAAGATATTTTCTCTGTGGCTCCTTTCCATCCTTTGGTTGATAGCATCTCTCTAAGCCGTGCCTTTAAGTGAACCCCAAGCATGAGGCACAGGGGCTCCTGCCTGAGCAGGGATGCTTTTCCCCTCTCCCCTGGTCACGAGCTTAGGTGATGGGGCCACCGCCTCTCACCAGCAGCTCCCTCATCTCTCACCCAGGAGACTGCAGCGGGAACAGTCCCCACCTCACAGCGGGCCGGAGGGAGAAATGAAGTAATGTGGCCGGGCGCGGTGGCTCAGGCCTGTAATCCCAGCACTTTAGAAGGCCAAGGCGGGTGGATCACGAGGTCAGGAGTTGGAGACCAGCTTGGCCAACATGGGGAAACCCTGTCTCTACTAAAAATACAAAAATTAGCCGGCTGTGGTGGCGGGTGCCTGTAATCCCAGCTACTCGGGAGGCTGAGGCAGGAGAATCGCTTGAACCCGGGAGGCAGAGGTTGCAGTGAGCCAAGATCATGCCACTGCACTCCAGCCTGGGCGACAGAGTGAGACTCAGTCTCAAAAAAGAAAAAAAGGGATGAGGTAATGCAGGCAATCTGCGGATACGTGCTTGGGCCGCTTGCAGCAGTGTCCACGTGGCTCCTGTGCATTCAAACCCCATCTTCTGGCTCCGCACATAGCTGCTGCCCTCTGCTCACTGGTTCCCAATTGATTAGTGACCTGGTCTGGACATGACTTGCTAGATTTCATATCAGTGCCCCTCCAGGACACAACTTCAACTGTCTTCTGGACTCTGGTACCACAACCTCAGCCCAGTCAAAAACAGTGTGTGTCAGACACATACATACACATGCACATACTCACACATGTGCGCACACACCCACATACACACACGCACATACCCCCACACACACCCACACCCACACACCCACACATGCACACACACACACGCACACACCCACACCTCCCCACACACACATGCAGACACCCACACACACATGCATACACCCACACACACGTGTGCACACACACACACCCCACACACACAGGCACACACGCACACACCCACACACGCACACACCCACATACACCCACACACGCACACACCCACATGCGTGCATACACACACACGCACACACCCCCACATTTGCACACACACATGCACACACGCACACATCCACACTGTACACACCCACCCCACACATCCACACACGCACATACCCCCCGCACACACACACATGCACACACACACACACCCCCACACCTCCCCACACACACATGCACACACCCACACACATGCATACACCCACACACACATGTGCACGCACACACACACACACACCCCCCACACACACAGGCACACACGCACACACCCACACACGCACACACCCACATACACCCACACACGCACACACCCACACGCGTGGATACACACATGCGCGCACACACACGTACTCACCCCCACACATGCACACACACATGCACACACCCACACACACATGCATACACCCACACACACGTGTGCACACACACCCCCCCACACACACACAGGCACACACGCACACACCCACATACACCCACACACACACGCACACACCCACACGCGTGCATACACACACGCGCGCACACACGCACACACCCCCACACGTGCACACACACATGCACACACCCACACACACATGCATACACCCACCCCACACACCCACACACGCACACACCCACACGCGTGCATACACACACGCGCACACACACATGCACACACCCCCACACGTCCACACACACATGCACACACGCACACATCCACACATGTACACACCCACCCCACACATCCACACATGCACATACCCCCACACACACATGCACACACACACACATGCACACACACATGCACACTCCTCACACACGCACACACCCACACATGCACACACGTGCGCACTGGATCGGGGGATGGGACACACATTACCTAGGTCTGGCCCATCCTCTCCTGAGACATGGACTCACCCCTCACTGCTATTAAAACAATCCAGAAGGGTCAGGTCTTTGATGCGTCTTCAGTGGGTCAGCAGTAGCCATGTTTGGAATTCGAGACCAGCATATTTTTTGAACATGCATTTTAAGCTCTTGATGTTTATCTCCTAGTGTTTGGCTTGGGCTCCTCTCAGAAACACAGGAACTGGTGGAAGTTTGAAGAAAGACTAGAAAGGGTGGGGATGGCATGATTAAATGTGAGCAAAGTCTGTGCATGTTTTCCAGAGGAGGAGGAGGAGGTGACGGTTTTGAAAGCTCTGTGGCAAAGCAGCAATAAAATATCACTAATTGAGGAATGAATCATCAGGTAAAAAATCATTACAGAGAAGCCTTAGATGAAAAACCTCACAACAAGTATTCCCAAGTAGAAAGCAGCTAAAATGGACTTGTCTCTGAGATGTTTACATGCAATGAAATACAACATTCATCCACCACCAGTTTCCTGTAATCAAGTTAAACTAAACTCATACAACACAAATCACTTCTGTTTCCATGTCCTCTTATACCTTGAATCACAATCCAGACAGGCTTTGCTGGCCCCAGAGATGGACAAACAGCAGCTGCATCACAGGACAGCAGGCAATAGGCGGGACTCACCAGTCGTGGGACAAGTGGGTATCGAGTAACTCCAGTGATCACTGACTGCAAAATCCCAGGACGCCTGTGAGGAGCTGACCTCTGCGCTTCCCAGTGATCCAGATATCTTCACGACCATGGCTCCATCCTGCCACTCTCTGGACCATTCTCACCCCCAGCTGCCCTTTCCCACCAGGAAAAAAGAAAACCCATCATGGTACGGATGCTTATCCAGGGGAGACGCAAGATGTCATGGGAACCTCACAGGATGTGAAGGATGGCCACACCATTGCATGAATCCTGGCTCTGCCACTTCTTAGCCATGAGATCTGGCAAGTAGCTTAACCTCCCTGAGCTGCGGGTTCCTTGTCTATACAGCTGCAGTGGTAATCCCTACCTAGAGGGACTGAGGTGAGGACTGGCTAAGGTGATGCGTGCAGCAGATTGGACACCACGGCTGAAGGGCGGCCGGGAGCACACGTACTTACCCGTACTGGCACACAAATGGGCAGGGGGGGTGCTAGTCCTACCAGCTTGGTCAAAGCAGCAGGTTCTCTTCAGAGAAGGGCACCGTTGAGAAAGTATGAGAGGAGGACAGAGGGAATTTTGGCAGTCACTGGACCCACCTCATACTGTGTGCTATCCACGTATTCATTCTGGGGAATTTCTGTGTGTGCATCTCGTAGAAAGCCTTGTCTCCACAACCTAAGCAAAACTGGGCAGAGGTTGTCTCTGCATCTCCCAGAGCCTGCCTGCCTCCTCAGCTCTCATTCACGTATTCATTCGTTCGGTCATTCATTCACGCTGATTCCTTCACAGGAGGTTGCTTGGGGCAAGGATGGAGGGCACAGCCTCTGAAGTCAGTCCACCTGGAGCCCAAATCACAGCTCTGGCAACTTTTAGCAACTAACTTCATGTTCTGTGCCTCATCGTCCTCCATGGTTTACTGTGAGCATGAAACAAGAGTGCCTGTAAAGTGCTCGTGAGCAGGGGATGGACACTTGGGAGCACCTGAGACAGGCTGGCTTCATCACTAACACGGTGGGTACCTGGTGAATACACAGTGAAGATGCTACTCAAGGAATCCACTGCCATGACAGTCACTTTCTCC
>NW_012102255.1:2801107-2819366 GCF_000951045.1 Mandrillus leucophaeus | reverse complement strand
TGCAGCCAAAGCACAGAGCTCTCAGCTTCCCTGAGAACCACAGGGCAGCATCCCCGGGGAAGCTCTGATGGGTCCTGGTGAAGGATGGTGCAGCTGGAGGTGATGGGAGCAAAGGAGGGACATTAATTCATTTCCTCCTCAGTGGGTTTCTCTCAACAAATGACCCTGCCCTGCTGTCAGAGGGGCACTGTGACATGCCACTGCATGCTTGCGGGACATGTGATGAGCTGATCTAGTTGGTTATAAGATTGGGAAACCATGGTGGTGTGCTACCGTAATCTCAGCTACCTGGGAGGCTGAGGTGGGGGCACTGCTTGGGCCTGGGAGGTCAAGGCTGCGGTGAGCCCTGCACTCTTGCTGGGGTGACAGAGAGAGACCCTGAAAAAAAAAAAGATAAAAATTGGGAAAACTCAGCTGACTTTAAGAGAAAGCAGAACCAGAGTCAGTCTGGATTTTACCACATCAGCCGTAGGTCACCCAGGCTTCTCCACAGAGTCCCAAATGATGTTTGGGAATTTGAGGTAAGAATATGTTTTCTTCCCAGTCTGCTTCACCTCCAGAGGGAAGGCAACTATCAGAGGCTTCCTGTCCTCATGGAAAAGCCAGGCTCTTGGTTTCCACTCAGCTGCTCTCACGAGAATGAAAGGAAGATCACACCCCAGAACGGCCGTGTGGGGTCCTCTGCAGCCCTCCCAGGGACAGTGAGCTGCTTCCCCGAGCTCTCCATCAGCCTCACTCCTTCCTATTTGTTGTCAGTTACTATTTGCAAAGCAAGCAGAATCCTTTCCCATCTTTGCATCTCCTGTTCGGAGCACGGCATGTGTGCAGAAACTTTCCAGAAAATTCTATTGATTTGAACCATGATGGCCAAAATCACTCCGGACGGGGTGGCATCGTTTTGAGCTGCGTGTAAGCACGCGCGTGTGCAGGTGCACATACCCACACCCACACACGGGCACGCACACCACGGCCCGAGGTCCTCTGCCGCTGGAAGAAAAGGCAGGTTGGCATCTGTCATCTTTGCATTTCTTTGACAAAACATAAACTTTTTTCTCACAACTTTTCTTTGCCACGGGATTTTTCAAGGACCTTCCCAAACTGACATTCTCTGAAATCTTTTTCTGTATTCTAAGGGGTGGGCAAACTTTCTGCAAAGGCCAGGGTGGTAAATACTTTAAACTAGATGATGTCTGTCCAACTTCTCAACTCCTGCATTGTTTCACAAAAGCAGCCAGACAGCCTGTAAAAAATGGGGGTGGCTGTGTTACAATGAAATGCTACAAAAACAGGGGACTCCAGGCTGGATTTGACCCTTGGACCATATTTTGCAACCTCTGATTTAAGACAAAAATGATCCAGAGAAGAGATGTACTAATTCTGAAAAAAAAAAAAAAAAAAAACACCGCTGGGCCAGGCGTGGTGGCTCTTGCCTGTAATCCCAGCACTTTGGGAGGCCGAGGTGGGCGGATCACCTGAGGTCAGGAGTTCAAGACAGCCCGATCAACATGGTGAAACCTTGTCTCTAGTAAAAATACAAAAATTAGCCAGGCACTTGTAATCCCAGCTGCTAGGAGGCTGAGGCAGGAGAATCACTTGAACGTGGGAGACAGAGGTCGCAGTGAGACGATACCATGCCACTGCACTCCAGCCTGAATGACAGAGCGAGACTGTCTCAAAAAGAAAAAACAAACAAAAAACCTCTGAAAGTCATCTAGAGCCTTTCTTGACTTCCTAATTCTCTTGGGCTGCAGGCAGGGAAAAAAAAGGTCTATGAGGAGGAGAGATCTGGAATCATGATTTTTCACGGGGCGGCATCCTGAATCTCAGCCCCACATTTCCGACACTTCCATCCTTTTCTGTGCCACCATCGAGAAAAGACGCCCAGCTCCAGGTCTGCGCTATCGGGTTTTTATCCATGCTCGGCCTCTCTTTTTGCTGCCTGAGAGCTTAGTTCCTGTTTTTGCTTTAGAACTGAGTTCTCCCCGTTCAGGTGACCCCAAAGTACCCATTCACTCCTACATTGACACAGCCAATCCTGAGATTCTTTACAGCTGGGTCATATCACCCACACATCCCACCCTGTCTTCCTAGTGACAAACAGTGGCTGGCACGCAGGTGGCTCTGTAGGCCACACCAGTGTAGTCTTAAGGAAGGTATAAAGGATTTGGTTGTGTTGACTGTTTCTTTCAATAGATAAGGCTGAACACAGGTAAGATCACAGAAAGCTGGAATCGCAACCCCTGGTCTGCAGGCAGGTTAGAAAGATTCAAAAAAAAAAAGAAAAACACACAATCGGGTGGGGATAGAAGAGGAGTTACAGGCCCAACCTGAAAAAAAATAAAACCAAAAGAGGGGAGACAGGTGGACAACTAGACCTCCCAGAAACACTAGTGATTAGACCGCTTCATTTTGTGTTTTGCCAGCACACAGGATAGAAATAATGGGCTGTTTGCAAACAAAATGCAGAAACTGGAAATGCTCAACCTAAAGCTATAATTAGTGTGTCAGTGCTGTGTGTCTGTGATATGTGCACAAAGAGAAATGCATTCCTGCTGAAGGGACTTCCTCTTCCACCTCTGTCTTCTCTTTGCAAAATTGGCTTGAATCATAGAAGGCAAGGGGAAGTAAGTCTGCAGTAAGTCCTTTGGTAAGCATGACTCATGACATGCTCCTATCTACTGAGCTGTAAGACCATGAATCGTTTTATCACCAACTGTTCCAAACACTGATGCCAGTAATAACCCCAACAAAATTATAGCATGGGGAGATTTAATTCTATGCCCTTATTTGTAGGCTAAGGACGCTAACATCTCTCCTAACTGGGCTCACGTCATATTTGATGAATGTTCAAACATGATTGTACCAGTAGCATTTTCTCTGAAAATTGCAGTGATTACTCATTAGTAAATGAGGGCCCTTGGGCAAAGAATCTGGTCAGAAGACTGAGTACCGTGTTACCAACAGATGCAATAAATTAATCCGGAAAGTTTGGCTCTTAGAATGGGGATTAAAATGCTGCAATTAAAATGTACATGTACAAGATGATATCCATTACTACACCTAAAAAAATTTATTTGACCTTTCTATTACAAGCCGTCTACTCTAGGCTAAAAGACATTAAAAGCACATGAAGATGTAGCTATATGCCTTCAGGAATACACAGGGAAGGAGGGAGCAAGGGAGAGAAGGAGCAAGAGAGAGTGAGAGAGCAAGAGCCAGGGAGCAAAGAGCCTGACAGCCATATGCATCTACAGCCTGGAATTTTTTTTTTTTTTTTTGAGATGGAGTCTTACTCTGTCACCCAGGCTGGAGTGCAGTGGCCCGATCTCAGCTCACTGCAAGCTCCGCCTCCCGGGTTCACGCCATTCTCCTGCCTCAGCCTCCCGAGCAGCTGGGACTACAGGCGCCCGCCACCTCGCCTGGCTAGTTTTTTGTATTTTTTAGTAGAGACGGGGTTTCACCGTGTTAGCCAGGATGGTCTCGATCTCCTGACCTCGTGATCCGCCCGTCTCGGCCTCCCAAAGTGCTGGAATTACAGGCTTGAGCCACCGCGCCCGGCCTCCCAGCCTGGAATTTAGTCTTGGATCTGTCACTGACGGGTAGACCTTGGACACACTGAGCAACTCTCTGGTTCTTCTTCCTATCTGTAGAACCGCAATACTCTAGGAAGGCTGCTTCGGTTTGCTGGAGCTTTTTTACAGGCTCGATAGCTGCTGTCTTTGTATCTCTATAAACTGGCATGGGTAGTGTCTTTCTAGCACCTAGAGCACAGCCTGGGGTTAAGAGAGAGGGCTTGAGAACAACACCGCCGAGGGCTTTGAGTGGGCTCCGGCACTTGCTGTAAGACCTTGGCCAAGATCCTCAAGTTCTCTGAATCTCAGTTTCCTCACTTGTCAAATGAATAGTTGAGGATCACATGTGTGGAATCATATAAAACTGTTAGGACAGTCCTGGCCCATAGGAAGCACTCACAAATATTCACTGGCATCATTTATGTAAAATGTCCTTGGGGGAAACTCAGGTATTTACACAATGCCTTAAAAATATGAAAAATGATTTGGCTCCTTCTAGAAAAGAAGGAGATCCATACCTATGACTTAGCAATCAATTCCATTTCCACCCTAGAGAAACTTATCTGTGCACAAAAGGGAGCATGATCAACAACGCTTGCTGCAGCAACATTTGCAAGAGCAAAATACTGGAATGACCATACGTGAGAGTGAATAGATAAGTTGTGAAATCTCCCCATGATGCAATACTATTAAAATGGATCAATCTCAAATATATATTATTGAATGAGAAAAGAAACGTTGCAATAGGAAACAAAGTATGATACCATTTGTATGCTTATGTCATAAAAGCATAAAAGCATGCACTCAGATAATAAGCACCATATTCAAAATGATAGCCACCTCTGTTACAGATGAAAGGGGATGAGATAAAAGAAGAAATGCAGAGGTGTCAACAGTTCTGTCATGTTTTACTTCTTTAAAAACAACAGAAAAAAGTGCCAAAACATGAAGATTTGATAAAATCCCTCTAGTATCATTCTATTTATGTTTTGCATGCATGAAATATCATTCAATTTGAAAAAAGCCTCTGAGCTGTACTTCTGTTCTGATTTGCAATATTTGTCCTCCGTGATGTTCTGCCAACATAAGGTCATATGTGGATGTGGAATATTGTTTTGGGTTTTTTCTTCCAGCTCCCCTTTCTGGGACAATTCACTCTAAAAGCTTTTCTTATTATAACTCCCAACGGACTCAAAATTCTCCTATTATCTCTACTAACCAACATTGCACATTAATTACGTTTAGACAATAGGCCATTCTCTCATTAAACAAGCATTTATGGGCTGGGTGCAGGGGCTCACGCCTGTTATCCCAGCACTTTGGGAGGCCAAGGCAGGCAGATCACCTGACATCAGGAGTTCGAGACCAGCCTGGCCAACATGGTGAAACGCCGTCTCTACTAAAAATAGAAAAATTAGCTGGGCGTGGTAGCATGCGCCTGTGGTCCCAGCTACACGGGAGGCTGAGGCAGGTGAATCGCTTGAACCCAGGAGACGAAGGTTGCAGTGAGCCGAGATCATGCCACTGCACTCCAGACTGGGCAACAGAGGGAGATTCCGTCTCAATAAGTAAATAAATAAATAAAAATAAAAATAAGCATTTACGTAGCCCCTTGGGTATGCGCAGCTCTGTGCCAGGCAAAAGAGCCAGCAAACAACAACAGAGTTACCTTATAAAAGGAGATCAGCCACAGCAGCTTTGTCAACATTTAAAATATTTTAGTAACTCAATTTATATTTTAAAGTAATAGCATCCTAGAGTTCTTAAAAACCACTAAGAAAAACCCAAATATCCTAATGGAAGGAAGAATAAAAGGCACAGAAAAAAATTAGCAGGATAATTTAAATGGCTGATAGACACATGAAAACATTCAACCAAATGAGCAAGAAAAGGAAAAAACTTTTAAAGTGAGGTATACTTTTAAACTCTCAAATCTGCAAAGATCACATTCAGTACTGGCGTGGGTTCCAGAAACTGGGCATTCACATAGTGCTGGTGTAGAATTTGTGTATTAAATGCCTTAAAAATAGCAAAACACCTTGACTGCTAGAATTAGATACTAAGGAAATAAACGGGGGTGTGTACAAAGATTTGTGTGCAAACATATTCATCACAGCATCATTTATCACAGCAAAACACTTTAATATACAACAATAAGGTATTCATTAAATAAAATATAATTCACATAATGTAATGATCTAGAGTCTTCACGGATATTTATTTTTCAGTTTATACTAAATGACACAGGCAAATGTTCAAGAGATAACGTTAGTGGAGAAAATATTGCATACACATAGGAATCTAATTCCGTAAAATAACTACAGATGTATGAAAAAAGATTAGAAGGAAACACACTAAAAAGCCGCTAATGGGTATCCCTGACTCGTGGAATCATGGGTGTCTTTTTTCTTTATACCCTAAGATAGTCCGAAGTTTTTTAATGGGCCGGATTTGTAATTAGAATAAAACATGAATTATCAGATAATTACAGAAATTTAGATCTAGAAGGGGCCCTTGATTTTGATAGATGGGAATAGGTTAAGGGAAGGTCATACCAAGAGTGGAGTGGCTGAATGTCCTCAGCTGGGCAGCCACGTCCTGAGGGAGACGCAGAGAAGACCAGCCAGGCCTCTCTGGCCGCAGGGGTGCTGGCAGAACAGAACTTCCCAACCAAGAGTCTAGCATCGCTCGAGGCAAGGGTCAGGCTGTCTCTCTCCTTCACGCTCTCAGGCTTCTTGACTATTCATTCATCTGTATCCAATCAGGATCATCTCAATGACAGGGAGAAGCAGCCAGCTAAAGAGAGATTTTCTTTTTCTTGGCGTGTCGTCACCTTATGCATTTGCCTATACTGAAACTGTAGGTGGAAACTAATGTAGCATGTTTTTTTGTTTTTGTTTTTGTTTTTGTTTTTTTGAGACAGATCTCACTCTGTCACCCAGGCTGGAGTGTGGTGGCACGACCTCGGCCCACTGCAACCTCTGCTTCCCGGGTTCAAGCAACTCTCCTGCCTCAGCCTCCTGAGTAGCTGGGTCTATAGGCACGTGCAACCACGCCCAGCTAATTTTTGTATTTTTAGTAGAGACGGGGTTTCACCATGTTGGCCAGGATGATCTCGATCTCTTGACCTCGTGATCTGCCCGCCTCAGCCTCCCAAAGTTCTGAATCCCAGGTGTGAGCCACCAAACCCGGCCTGTAGTATGGATTTTAAAAAGTGATAGACGCTGAGGGGTTCAGAAATCATTAAATTCAATTAAAATTGCGCAAGGGGTGGTGCAGGGAGAGATCGGATACCAATGCGAACACGACGCAGAGCCAGCCTGCAGAGGCGCAAACAACAGACCAGCAAGTGGTAGCAAAGGACTCGGAAGCAGTAGGTTGATGAACAAGTATTCAATGTTTAGGGGCTTTAGAAAAATCTACACACACAACACCTACCATGTGTGTCTCCTTGAGCTCAAATGCTTGCCCCAAATAGTTTGTGATCATTCAAAGTTGAGAGTCCAGTTTTCCAGAGGGGATATGAGATGTCTGGGCATTTGTCCACATTGGGAGACAAAGCTCAGCCTGAGAGTTATTTTCATTTACAGAGAGTTCCCACAATTCTTACAATAGAGAGGAGAGGAAAAAGGAGAAAGAAAAAAAAATTGGGGTAGGAGCGAGGACTTCTCTTCTCCTGCTGGTGGCTCTCCTGCGAGAGAACTAGGGCAGTTTCTGGGGCAGATCAGATCCTTTCCATTGAGGCCTCCTCAATAGTTTTCTCAATGTTTGCCTGAAGCAGGAGTTTGCTGACAAAGTGCTTTCAAATGCATTGTATGAAGGCTCCCAGTGGAAGGTATCAAAGGAAAAGGTGAAGGTTTGTTCGGCCGGGGCTTTCCTACTCTGTTACTGATGCCTCTGAGCACCTCAGAGGGAGACAAAGGGAAGAAAACCAGCTGGACCAAAATGTGCTTTTTTTCTTTCCCATTCACGTATCAAGATGTGCAGAGAAGCCGTGAGTGCATTTGGAAGGGGCTGCTCAGGCCACAGCTGAGCCATATTTTATTTCCATCCTCGTTTGCATTTACCTCCCTAGATGCTCAGACACAGAAACAAGAACTACTTAGAAGAAAAGTAAGAAGGCAACGTTAAGTGCTGCTGTATTACTTGAAGGAAGCCAGGCTGATTAAGTTAGAGGCTATAAGGTTATGGCAAGAATGACAAAAGGGAAAGATAAGGAGACTCTGTATAGTGCAGTAAAACAACTCCCTTCTTCACTCATAAAACTTCTAGTAGCTCTGAAATGGAGCCCTAGGATCTCATTAGAAACAATATTTCAAATATTGAGTGGGCTGAATCATCCTACTTCAACTGACTGGCCTTCCCTCAGCTTCCATCCTTCCTATTTGTATGAGTTGCAGTCAGCCTGAAGGTTACTGAAACCCGCCCTTCCCAGGCCCTGAGGTGGGTTTGTGGCCCATGCCCTGCTTGAACATGATGAGAATATTGACTATAATTTTTATTTATACCATTTCAGAATGACATCATTTCTACATGGAAATACGCTGGGTTGTTACTTTAGTATCAGGATTTAGAAGTAATAAACATTTTTAATTTAATGATCATAATTCTTTCAACTATTGCCAGAGTCCTTGGGCCCTGATTTCATCATTGGTAAACTGGAGATGTGTTAGTGTCTTATCTTTTCCCCTATCATTTGTGATCCTGGTATCAGACAAGGCAGAATCCATGCCAAAAAGTATTATGACAAATAACACTGTAATACAAAAAGCCACAATTTACAGCAAAAGTAAAACACTTGTGAATATTTTTATACAAGATACATGGCAACCGCTTTCAAAAATGCAAAACCAAATGAACTGCAAGAAAACATAGACAGAAACACACTCAAATTAGGAGCCTTTACCCCAGGGCTGGGACTACAGTAAGGTGAACAGGCACTATCCTTGGGCACACAATTCAAGGTGATGGCAAAAACTCAGGAACCAAAATCAATAATATTTAATGCAATACTTTAAAAAATAAAAATAAATGCAAAAAATTATGATGAATAAAATGTGAAAATTTTACATTTTATATAAAAACAGGATGCAGTATTACTGACTTTCCTTTTGCCTCAGGCTTCTGTATGGCTCTTCATGATGCTGCTTGAATCTGCCACTCTTAGTTCAAGGTAATTCAGGAAGATTTTTTAAAAAATAAAGCTATAGAAGACCGAAGTAACATGATCAATAGAACAGATCTAGTGTTCTGGGACAAGTGGACTTCTACATGCAAATGAAGTTGGGCCCCTACCTCACACCACACAAAAAAAATTAACTCAAAATAGGTAAAGAACCCAAGTATAAGAGCTATAACTATAAAACTCTTAGGAGAAAACATACAGGTAAATCTTCACAACTTAGGATTTGACAACAGATTATTAAATATGACACTAAAAGCACAAGCAACAGAAGAAAAGATAAACTGGACTTCACTAAAATTAAAAGCTTTTGTGCACCAAAAGACATGATCAAAAAAGTGTAAAGACAAACTATAGAATGGAAGAACATATTTACAAATCATATATATGATAAATGTTTAGTAACCAGAATGTATAAAGAACTCCTAAAACTCAACGATAAAAAGATAACGGATGAAGGATTTGAATAGCCTTTTTTTCCCAAAGAAGATATTCAAATGACCAATAAACACATGAAGAGATGATCAACATCAACTCTTAGTCACTAGGGAAATGCAAATCAAAATCATAACATACCACCTCATATCTACTAGAATGGCCATAACTTGTTCTTTAAAAAGAAAAAAAGGAAAATAAAGATTGGCAAGAATGTGAAGAAACTGGAACCCTGGTGTGTTGTTGATGGGTAAAATGGGCAGCTGCTGTGGAAAACAGTTGGACAGTTCCTCAAAAAGCTAAACATACAATTATTGTATGACTCAGCAATTCCACTCATAGTTATAAACCCAAAAGAATTGAACACAGAGACTCAAAGAGATACTTGAACGCCAATGTTCACAGCAGCATTATTCATAATAGCCAGAGGTGGAAACAATCCAAGCGTCTATGAACAGATAAATGAATAAAAAAGTATGGTATATATAATACAAACAATGGTATGCTGTCATTCAGCCATACAAAGGAATAAAATTCCGAGTCACACTACAACATGGCTAAACCTTGAAAATATTATGCTAAGTGAAAGAAATCAGACACAAAAGGATAAATATTGTATGATTCCACTTTTATGAACAGGCAAATCCACAGAAACAGAAAGTGGACTGGAGGCCACCAGGGGCTGAGGGGAAGAGAGTAGAAAGTTATTGCTTAGTGGTTACAGAGATTGTTTGGACGGATGAAAAAGTTTTGAAAACAGGTAGCGGTGACAGTTGTACAACATCGTGAATGTAATTAATGCCACTGAATAGCACACTGAAAAATGCTTAGAATCACATATTTTAGGTTAAATGTATTTTGCCACAATAAATAATTTTTTAAAAAAGATAGATCTTGGCCAGGCAGGGTGGCTCACACCTGTAATCCCAGCACTCTGGGAGGCTGAGGTAGATGGATCACCTGAGGTCAGGAGTTGAAGACCAGGCTGGCCAACATGGTGAAACCCCGTCTACAAAAAATACAAACATTAGCTGGGCATGATGGCAGATGCCTGTAATCCCAGCTACTTAGGAGGCTGAGGCAGGATAATTGCTTGAACCTGGGAGGCAGAGGTTGCAGTGAGCCGAGATCGCGCCACTGCACTCCAGCCTGGGTGATAGAGTGAGACTCCATCTCAAAAAAAAAAAAAAGAAAAGATAGATCTTCTGGCTACATATTATACTTTGTTCCCAGACAAAGGAGAATACACTTTTCCTTTGTGTATTTGAGAAAGGAGAATTTCACTTTTCCCAAGTGAAATTCATAAACATTGACTATACATTAACTAATTCAAAGAAAATCTCAATAAATTTGTAAATTAAAAAGTAAAAACAATATTATCTGATCATAATAGAAGAAAACCAGAAATAAATAAAAGTAATAAAACAAAAAGGCCATTACCCTTAGAAATTTAAAATTTTTATATTAAATAATTCTTGGGTAAATGGAGAAATAGAAACCCAAGTCGCAGAATTTCTAAAACAAAATGTTAATAAAAACACTATCTATCTGAATACATAAAATACAATTAAAGTACTGAACAGTGGGGCATTTATGACATTTACCTCAATAAAATTTTTAATTTAAAAACTTTTTAAAAAGCATTAAATTCCAAATTCTAGAAGTTACAAAAAAGAACAACTTAAAGAAAAGAAAGCAGAAGGAAGGAAATAACAACTTAGAAGTAGAAATAAATGAGGTAGCAAATAGAAAAATGGTAGGAAAAAAAATAAGTCAAAATGTCTCTTCAGAAAAACAAAAGTCAAATTTTCTGTTGTGGGAAATGTAATGGCCATGGGCGTGGGGAATTAGTTTCTGTAGGATGGCACACCCCAAAGCAGTCGAAATCTAGCAAGACATTACTTAGAAGCACATGTTCTATCTTAAAAATTCATTCACATTTCACATTGTTTTCCATACTATATCTCTTTATTTTTGACTGTTTAAAAAATGGTTCCCCTGTCCCCCACCACCAAATTTTCAAAGAAAAACTAATGTCCTAGGAAGATGTGCCATATTGGAAAGTTTCTTGCAGGACCTGGCACATGGCTCTATATTCCTGGAGGTACAGGTGCCCCAATCGGATAAGATCCCTTTCGTCTTTTAGTATAAAAAACACTTTTGACTCTAAACCCTACCACAGAATACACCTAACCCAAGAGGTGCAACATCACCCGTCTCATTTTTCCAATGAGAAGATAAAGTCACAATGAAAAGGAATTATTTACCAAAGGCACCAACAGTGAATCGAACGTAGGAGAAACGGAACAGCAGCCCAGTACCCATCATTATTCTGACACAGTCGCAGGCCTGCTGGACAGTACCCTCAACCTACAGAAAGGATCTTTGAGAAAAGATTAGATCATCTTTCCCATCTAATTAACACGACTCTTTTCTCTGTCCAGCATTAAAACTGAGTGGAAATAATTCATTCCACCTTTGAGAACACCTGAGGCAACAGTGAAAATCTTTTCAAATTCGAATCCCAGTCAATGAATGTCAGGGGCAGCAAGTCCCTCAGCCCTGTGAATCCAGCGATTCGGAAGGCGTCGTTATGTTGTTTCCAAGCTAGACAGAGAGAGCAACCTATAGATGGAACCACAAGGAACCACAGAATCAATCCTTGAGTACAGATGTGCTAAAGTAAATGGATAGTTATCAAAATTATTTAAATTATTAAAATTCAAAGTAGTTGTGTTATGCAAAAGAGGATTCAACACTTTGCCTCTAGGTTGTGATGCCAATCCCAAATCTACATGACCATCAAACTCCAGACCAAACTGAGAGGAGTCAAGACAGCGTTTCCAGAACACGCCACATGGAGAGAGCTGCAAGGCGTCCTCCAGGCTTTTGAGCGTCAGCCATAACTCAGAAGATCCATGTTAATTCCTTCCTACTAAGATTAGTCCTTACCTTAGTCTAGTCCTGCTGCTATAACAAAATACCTTGGACTGGGTAAGTTAAAAACAACAGACAAAAGTAAGAGAAAATGGCCCCCAAAATACCAAGTCGAGGCAACAGTTGATTGCTCCAAGTGGGTCAACGGAATGAGAACAAGCAAACTCACCACGTGAACCACGTTCCGCCCACGTACACCCCAATTGTATTTTAGATGTCAATGCTGGTGCTTCCCAAGGCAAAGCACGCACATCTAAAGACCACATTGTTCCACTCTTCTCTCCTCATCAATAAATAACACATCTACCACGTATGGACATTCCTCATGCCACGTAGGGTAAGTTCACTTGCAATGAATCCATTAGCAGAACACATTGGCAATAACTGTATAAGATAACAAGTCAACTGTAAACAGCACATAGTATGAGGATGTCCTTGGGACAAACTGTCATTTAAAATTCATGTTTTTGTCTTTTGCGTTTGTCTATCGTTCCTCTCCAGCACTGAAGGATCAAGGCTATTTTACCTCCTCGTTCAAATGATGGTTTTAAAGTCATCTTGATTACAGAATTCCATAATCTAGACTAAAATGGAAAAGCCATTCTAATTTCTGTCTCCTGTTTTGTCAAATGTAAAGAGCTTCGGGCTAGCCAGGTGTTTGGTGAACACACTTCCCAGCTTATATTCACTTAACTGATTAACTGTACAAAGTGGAAGCGCACATCAGCCACCAAGAAGGTGACAGAAACGGAGTTCTTGTGGTGCACTGGATCATGGGAATCAGGTGTGGGGAGAAAACACAGCCCCTCCTGATCCAGCAACAATGGAAGTGATTACTGGACAATTCATAAACAAATGCAATGCACAGGCCAGCCCTCTAAAGCCTCCTCCAAAAAAACTGTTACTGAGAAAATGCATTTCCTTTGTGGTGTGTCCAGCTTGTTTCTTGGCTCAGGCTTGTACACTGCTCTCACTGGTTTTTAGAAATGCCCTGGGTCTTTTCACCCCCCTGTTCTCAGCCTACACGAATCACTTGCATATGACAAGGATCTGTGGGGATATAGAGAGCTCAGTAAAAGCTACATCTTTGATGCCGATGGCAGCTGCAGGCTCCAGTTCCTTCCCATTATCGTGATAGACTGTCCGTTGCTGTGTTCATTTTGGTTCCAAATTCACATGATGTTATTCTGAACTCGCAGGCCAGAAGCCGCAACACAGAATCAATCCTCAAGTACAGATGTGCTGAAGTGAACAGTCTCCTTGCTTCAGGCGTTAGAGGTTCTCTACTGGGCATGCTATGGCTGTGAATATTTTGTATTGCTTTAAGGATTTAATAGTTTCTCAGTGCTTCTGGTTTTAAAAATCACAAGCTTAACCAAAGCCTAGTAGACCCCAATATCTGGACTCCATAGATGTTCAAGAAATACATTTTTGAGTAAATGGATAGTTATCAAAATTATTTAAATTATTAAAATTCAAAGTAGTTGTGTTATGCAAAAGAGGATTCAACACTTGGCCTCTAGGTTGTGATGCCAATCCCAAATCTACATGACCATCGAACTCCAGACCAAACTGAGAGGAGTCAAGATGGCGTTTCCAGAACATGCCACATGGAGAGAGCTGCAAGGTGTCCTCCAGGCTTTTGAGCGTCAGCCATAACTCAGAAGATCCATGTTAATTCCTTCCTACTAAGATTAGTCCTTAATTTAGTCCTGTCCTGCTGCTGTAACAAAATACCTTGGACTGGGTAAGTTAAACACAACAGAATTCAGGCCAGGCGTGGTGGCTCACGCCTGTAATCCCAGCACTTTGGGAGGCCCAGGTGGGCAGATCACCCGAGGTCAGGAGTTTGAGACCAGCCTGGCCAACATGATGAAATCCTGTCTCTACCAAAACAAATACAAAAATTTGCCAGGTGTGGTGGGGTGCACTTGTGGTCCCAGCGAGCTGGGAGGCGGAGGCAGGAGAACGGCTTGCACCTGAGAGGCAGAAGTTGCAGTGAGCCAAGATCACGTCACTGCACTCCAGCCTGGGCGACAGAGTGAGACCCTGTCTCAAGAAAAAACAAACAAACAAACAAAACACAAATAAAACGGAATTTATTGGTCACAGCTGGAGGCTGGGAAGTCTAAGATCAAGGTGCCAACAGATTTGGTGTCTGGCGAGGGCCCATTACTAATGCATAGTGCTTTCAATGTGTCCTCATATGGCAAAAGGTGATGCAGGGCATGTGAGCCCCAAAGTCGGGTGAAGGCCACAAGAGTTCTTGGCTTCACCAGGTAAAATCTCAAGGGCGAGCTGATGGTAGGGTAGAAGAAAACAGCTTTATTGAAGAGGCGGTGTTACGGCTCCAGCAGTGTCACAGTTCCTGGCTGCCCCTGCAGAGCAGGGCTACCCCATAGGCAGTGTGCTGAGAGCAGCAGCTCAGGGCAGTTTTGCAGTATATTTATATTTACTTTTAGTTACATGTAGATTAAGGGGTAGCTTATGCAGAAATTTCTAGGAAAAGGGTAGGAACTTCTGGGTCATGGGATCACTGTCATGGAAAGGGGTGGTAACTCCTGAGTGTTGCTGGGACAATAGTAAACTGACATGGCACACTGGTGGGCATGTCTTATGAAAAGCTGCTTCTGCCCCTTCCCTGTTTTATCTAGTCCTCATTTCCATCTGGTGTCTGAGTCCACCTCCAGAGTCGAGTCCCGCCTCCCATCTCAAAGGGAGCGACAAGTTCCCGCTGGCCTCTTTGATAAGGGCAGCCATCCTATTCATGAGGGTGGAGCCCTCGAGACCTGATCCCCTCCTAAAGGCTCCACCTCTTAATACTACAGCACTGAAGACCAAGTTTCCCACCTGGGAATTTTAGGGGCACGAGACACCAACATTCAGACCATTATCTCCTCCCAGCACTAAGCATATTCTTACTCACTTTGTAGATATGCAAAACAAAAAAGTTGGACTGGATTGAATTAGAACATTAAGACTAGAACATTACCCATGAGTCCTTAGCGCCATCAGTCTCAAGTGACTTTGTGCAAAGCACCCTGAAGCACCACAGAAGCTGTTAATTCAGACGGGCCACAGGTCCTGCAGCAGCAGCAAGCACACCACAAAGGCACCAGCTTGACAGGAGCCAGCTCCACCCACCACACAGCGACGGGAGGAGGCAAAGCTAGAACAGAACCAAGAGCTGCACCTGTAGGCAGGTTCACACGCAATCAACCTGTCAGATCATATCTGAGGGTCTCTAGAGTCCATGGCACACACATATTTACAGAAGAGACCACTGGCTGTAATCAGAAACTCTCTCTCCAAATATGAGAGAAAATGAAACTTACTTGCCAAATCATGGAACCTCCTTTTCTCTTTCAGGACCCACAGCAATACTGGTGGGCACTCCCTAGTGATCACAGTAACCGTTTGTCTCTCTATGTGATGCGAGGGGCCAGAGTTCTACTCTGATGCTTTGGGGACTGGTGGAGGCAGAATTACAATTGTGTCGGACCCTCCACCAGGGAGCCTTCTCTATCATGAGATAAAGAGTTCACAGAAGAGTTCATTGCTCTACAATAAACAGGTTTTAGAGTTACTCTATCACTCTTAAATCTAAAGGTTACACTCTAGGTTCCTTGTAATTAAACTCCAGAAACTCCATAATGACCAAAAGGAGATGGCGCTGGGGGCTAAAAACACACTTAGGAGTCTGTAGCCTGGGCCCTCAGACATGATGCCTTCCTGAGCCTGTTGTAGAGCAGTCACCTACACGGCCACTCTGTTTCTGAGGTCATGATGTCTGGGACAAATCACAGCTTCCTATACTTGGCTTAATTTTCTTATACTTTTTCGACTGACACTATATGAAATTTATCCAAGCTCCTTGTATAGAAGCAGCCAAACCCAGTGCGTACCTTAATACAGTCATCCATCACAGAACAACGTTTTGGTCAATGGCAAACCATATGCGCAACTGTAGTCCCACAACGTGATAACACTGTATCTTTGCTATACCTTCTCTATGTTCATATATGTTCAGATATGCAAATACTTAGCACTGTCTTACAACAGCCTAGAGCACTCAGTACAGTAACATGCTATACTGTTTGTAGCCAGAAGCAATAGGCTACACCCTATGGCCGAGGTGTGTAATAGGCTACACCATCTAGGTTTACGTTAAGTACATTCCATGAAGTTCACATAATGACAAAATCACCTAACCATGCATTTCTCAGAACGTGTATGTTATTAAGTGACACATGACTGTATCTTTATGTGAGAAAAAGAAATGTGTTGGGGTAAATGGAATAGTAATAGATGATGCCACTCAAATGAACACAGTCCCTGGAATTTATGTTAAGAGTAATTCTGCAAGAAACAAGGGAGGGAAGGACATGAATGGAATTGTTACGCTGGGGGCCTGTGACTGGAGGAATGGGGTTCTGGGAGGAGAGCAGAGTGATAGGTGTAAAGGTAGCCACAGGCTGGTAGCCAGGCTTCCTCACCATCCCTGTGGCAGAGGCCTTATGGACACCTGGGAGAGCGAGGTGGATACTCGGTGACCAGCCTGGCCGGGCGTTTAGATTCTTCTGGAGGGATCTGTGAGTATAAACTATGTTTATGATCTATTTTACCTATTATTATGGAAAAATTTAAACATATACAAAAATAGAATAGCCTGTGTGGCTGTCACCCAGCTTCAACAGTCATCAATCCATAACAAATCTTATTCCATGTGTACCCCCTTCACGTGCACACATGCATGCATACATGCATGCATACACACAGGCATCCACGCACACACACGCACTTCTCTCTGTAGTATTACTGTGAAAAAAATCCCATAATCAAAGCATTTCATCCGCCAGTATTTTAGTCTATATCACTAAAGGATGAAGACACTTTAAAAATTATGATTCCATTATCATCATATGAACATTTTCATTCATTGCTTTTAAAATTGTTACCCATGACCCTTTAATGGTGCTGCCCAGGCTGGGGCTGCCTGGAAGACGAGGGATTCCTGAGAGCAGCCTGGCTGCGCTGTAATTCATGATGGCAGGCCTTGGATTTCGTTCTAGACTTTCCAAACAGCCCAAGGAGGAGAAAAATGCCTTCTTGTCTCCACTTAGTCACAACACTAAAACCGTAACACGCTTGCTTCCAGAGTCCTCAGCGTTGACTGATGACAGATACGAAGTGAGCAAAGGACAGAGTCTGCTATGAATTACACAGGAATTTGGGGTTCATGTTCAGCTAGGATACATGGGAGGGACCCCCAGACTCCCTGACACAGCTGACATTTCTTTAACATGGAAGAAATCTGTTTCCACTTAAAATGTTGCTGCTATGGGTTCATATGCTATATCCTTTTTTTTTTTTTTTTTACACGTAGCTATTGGTTTCGAAGAAAGACACACGTGGATCTTGGAATCTGTGGCACTTCACGTCACAGCATGGTTTCAGATGGGAAGGCTCCCTGTCTTGGGCAACCCCTCACGTTTCATTTTCCCTTTTATTTTCCCACGTTGTAAGAGAATGTGGAAGTTTATTCAGGAAAAACTTCCCTTCGTTCTCAAGAGACATTAGTCTGCCTTGTCCTATTATATGAAACAACATGAAATAATTCACCTTCTGTTTCATGCTGACTTGGTTTGAAAGTGGCTCACCAATCAAAGGCATCTGAACTCAGTGATGAAAACACCCCTAGAATTCAGAAAATCAACACCCTCTCTATGGAAATACAGCAGATGGTGTTGCTTGAAAATACCA
Organism: Mandrillus leucophaeus; assembly: GCF_000951045.1. Taxonomy (NCBI): domain Eukaryota; kingdom Metazoa; phylum Chordata; class Mammalia; order Primates; family Cercopithecidae; genus Mandrillus; species Mandrillus leucophaeus. The sequence goes on along the minus strand of NW_012102255.1, from coordinate 2,801,477 downwards.
GGGGTATCTGGTTAATCTTGCAGCTCTTTTCCCATTTCCTCAGCGCCCGCTTCCTCCTGCGAGGTACGGAGGAGGGCGGGTGTAGGTCACCACACAGCCCTCAGCCCAGACTCCTTCTGTGTGCTCCTTCAAGGGCTTCTGCTTCTAACAGTCAGCCTCTTTCTCAAAGGCTTGCCCTCAGGCCACTGGAGTCTGCTTGACCTGCGGGTCTGGAGAGTCACTGAAAGGGCCTGGGATTCACTACCGCCTCCTCCCCACCACAACCATCCTAGGTGAACGGTGAGGGAGATGTCCACTCTAGGTGAACAGTGAGGGAGATGACCGCTCTAGGTGAACGGTGAGGGAGATGACCGCCCTAGGTGAACGGTGA